>NW_021703769.1:21209493-21689070 GCF_005190385.1 Monodon monoceros | reverse complement strand
GGGCCCTCAGTCCTTACTACTGCCCCTGTGAGGATCGGGGCCCTAACCGCTCCATCCAGCGCGCCCTCAGTCCTTACTTAGCTGGCTTTTCTCTTTTGTTGGCTGATTATTCTCTCTTGGAAACGCTCCACATCCCTGGGTTTCCATGCCAACACAGGCTCCAGGTGCTTTTTCCATATCTTTCTGCTTTCTCTTTTGCCTTTGTGAGCTTTTCTTTCTCTCTGCCCACCCTTAAATGGGGGAGAGGTTCTCTGTCTTAGACCCCCTTTCTCTTCTCAGCTGCCACATTCTCCTAGGGCAGCTCACAAAAGTCCATGGCTACAACTGCCATCAGTCACAACCCAAATCTTTCATTCAAATCTCTGCTGGGATCCAAGCTCTCTCCTAGTTCCTCACAGGCCGTCTCCACCTGGATGCCCACCTTTCATTCAACTTGTCCAAAATTGAGCTCAACGATCCTCTTCTAGCCCCCCAAGCCTGCCCTTTCTCCTGGGTATTCTATCCGCCCAAGACACAAACAGGGGAGGCATCCTTGACTCTCTTTCTTTGACCCCAGCAACAGTCAGTCAGCAGCTTCTCCTAACTTTACCTTCTCTTCATCCTCTTGGCCCCCACCCTAATTCAGGCCTTGCCCTCTCTACCTGGACCAAAGCAATCATCTCCTCACTGGTTCTCACACCTCCAAATGTCTCCAAGTAACCAGAGTCATCATCTTAAAACAGAAATATTACCACGGCACGTGCCCACTCAAAATGCTTCAGTGACTCCCTGTTGTCAAGAGGAAAAAGACCAAACTCTTCAATTAGACAGTCATGGCACTAGGTGATCTGGTCCCGCCTTCTCCATCCCCTGCCTCTTATTTCACACTTTGGCAACCCTGTCTATGAGTTCATCCGTGATGCCTCTCACTTCTGTCTCTGCCCTCTACCTGAATAACTCCTACTCATCCAGGCACCTCTTCTAGGAACCTCCCTGGATACTCCCATAAAGCTGCACACTTGTACCACCCACCCCAGCTGCTCCATGCTTTGCATGTGTCCCAAGCATATCTCTGGCCTTCTTACTACATATCATTTTAGAATCTGTGTTTTTCTACCTCTTTGACTGTGTGCCCAAGAGCAGACAATATATCTTATTTATCTTCACATTTTAACACCCAGCACCATGCCTGACACAAAGTAGACACTCAATAAATGTTGTATAAATATATAGGCCATTTGCCCTTTCTTGAAACTTTCATCTCTCTCCTCTCTTTGACTATCATATTACTTTCCAAAATCTCACACCAATTCACATTCCCCTTCACACTTAGTGCCTCTTCCACTGTACCCTCATCAGCATTGAGTATTCTTAAACATTTTTCCCCTAATTTGTTGGTGAAAACTAGTGCTTTTTTGTTTTTTATCTTTGATCTTCTGTTATTAGTGAAATTGAATATTTTTTCAAAAAATGTTGTCAGTTCTATTTTCCTCTTCTGTAAGCTGTTTACATGAATTACATACCTATCTGTTGCATTTTCACTGTTAAGCTTCTGCGTGTGATCTTTTACACAGTATGGATCTGCAAATACTTTACCCACTCTGCCTTTTGGTTCTGCTTGTGATATTGTTCGACTTTGGAAATACTTAGTTTTGATGTATTCAAATTGGTCAGTCTTTGCCTTCTTGCATTTTGTTGCTTTTTAGCTTAGAGGGGCTCCCCTTTCAGACACTTTAAATATCCAATTCCTTTTCTCTCTGTTTGTCTTTTTTTTTCCTCTCTGGTTTTTAATGGGTTTATGTCTCCTTTCTGATCAAAAGTTTTTGAATATGGGGGTGTGCTCTGAGGTGAGGTTGAAAATGGATTATTATTTTTCTTTCAATAGTCAGAGTTCCAACTTTGGACAAGTCTTCCCCTTGTGGCTCTGACACTGAGCTAAGTTATTCCTGGCTGATTATGGCATCAGGGCCACAACATCCTCAGAGAGTATGCCACCTGGACAGGGAACCAAAAGGCTATAGGAAGGTATGATTCTAGACACAGTAATGGTGAATTGCAGGGAAGCATTTAAGGGGTGGCAGCAGAAAGTCCTGCAAGCCCTGCCAGGACAGCGTGCGGAAAGACGGTTCACCCACTTTGCCAATATGAGTGGCTGAATCTAGCTGGCACCCAATAAACAGTCCTGGAAGCTTCTGACTCTGCAAGGATATGTTACTCGGGGACCACAAGGGAGGGACAGCCCAACCCCTCCCCTCGCCTGTATCAACCTACCTGCATAGACTCTGCCAGGACATTTCACCATCAGCAAAAAAATCTCTCAGCCAGTTCCTGCCACGTTCAGCTTCCAGGGGGCTGCAGCCATCGATTCTGCCATGCTCCAAGATGTGGACTGACCCAGATCCTGGGGTCACCATGCCCCTTGTCCAATTACTGTTCTGGGTACCAGGGCATCTGAGGGTGATGCTAGAGCTAGAAAGGAACTCAAGGATTATCTAGTCCAACTGCTTCATTTTACACATGGGGAAACTGAGGCCCAGGGAGGGGAGGTGATTCACAGCCACCTGTTGCCACAGGAAGGATATCAGGCTATAGAGCCTTTTACAAGGTTCTTCTCACGTATCTTTTGTGACGTATTAGTGTCTGTGATATCTGTGTGTAAAATATGACCCTAGAGGCTGGAAAATACTGCCACTTCGGAGTTGCCAAGAGGAGACTTGGGAGGCACATCGAATTCCCTCACTTCTAGGAGAGTGAGGGCCACTTAGCTCCTTAGGGAGTCTAGAGATTGACTGAGCCTTCCACCCATCCACGGCCCTGGCCAGCCAACCAGCAGGTTCTATCCAGGCCTGGTCAGGCAGGTGCTGTGCCTGGTCAAGGGACAAAGATCAAGCCCCCACCCTCAAGGGTGGTTCAGGGCTTTGACAGCCAAGCTGAGTCAGGACCACAAGCAACAGGGAACCAAGGAAGGGTTATGTTTGTCTTCCTCCCTCAGAAACCCTCCCAAGTCTGCTTTGACTCTAAGATTCTTGACACTTCTGCACCCCAGAGATGTAAAGTTTATTCTTTAATGCAAAAAACCCTTTTGATTAAATGCTTGCTTGTCTTAACATATTTTCTTTCAACCAATACCTTTAAGACTGAAGTAACAAGGATAAAGTTCACTGATATTTCACAGAAGATGGCTTTCGAAACGCTAAAGACTTCCTGGGCCAACCCCTCCTAGGTGAACAGATGGGCGTTGGGGGGCGGTGCCTGGAGAAGAATGAGCAGAGGAGAGCAAGGTCACGTGGCAAGGGGGTGGGGATCAGGCCCAGGGCCTCAGCTCCCCGCCCTGCCCTAGAGGGCGGCCACTAGCAGTGTGGGGCGGGGATCAGCAGAGTTTAGCTTCAGAAGAAGCAGTGAGGCGTCCCCCTGTAGACTCTCCACAGGTTGTCCAGGAAAAGAGGTGAGAGGCCAGAACCGCTCAAAGGGTTAGTCTGTGGAGAAGGTTCGTGCTTACCCCGTATCTGACAGGGCACTCTCAAAACATCCCCGCACCAGTTCCTCATGAGGAGGAGGCCGAATGGGCAGTGATTTCTTTCCAAGAGGGAAAAATCCATGGACCGTCCTAGGCGAGCTGGTGGCCAAGCAGGGATGCAAAGCCAGGGTTCTGGCCTCTCAGGAAAGAGCACCGTCTAGGTGTTCCTCTCCCTTTTAGGATCTTGTCATTTCGGGGCTTGTAAAAAATAATTAAGGGAATTCATGTTGAGGTGCTGACATACGGCCTCGCAAATGAGGTCTCTCCCTAACTCCACACAGCCCCAATGACACAGCACAGTAATCATGCACCTGCAGGACTGCCTCGATGCCCTCCCCGCTGCTGCAGGAGCTCCTCACGGAGGGCATGGTCTTATCAGGTTCTGGGCTGGGCGCAGGGCCTGGCAATGCTCCTGCAGGAATGAATGAATGGGAGAGCTGGACGATCATACCACATCCCTATGAAGCCTGAGCCCAGTAAGGGTCGGTGGAGGGTGGTAGGGCACAGAAGAGAGGCAGTAACATTTGTGAAGACTTGGCCTTGAGCCAGGCTACAGGGGGTGTTACCATCTCTATTTTGCCAGTGAGGAAACTGAGGCTCAGGGATGTGTGGTCGAAGAGGTGGGGGCATAGGGCCCGGGCTCCCTGAAACCTTGTCGCTCAAGGTTTGTCGGTCCTAAAGTGTTCCCCAAGTCCCCGCCCACTGAGTCCCGAGAGGGAGACCCAGGGCTTCTGTCTGAAGCCTCCAGCTGCTGCTCAGCCAGCTCCTCCCCTTCATCTTGAGCCCGCTCTATAATCAAAGTTTTTCTCGCGATGTGGAGTTCTCTCCCTGAAGCCTGGCAGACCAAACTCTGCCCCTCTTCTGGCTTTTAGTCAGGATCACCTTCCCTGGCTTGCTGAGGGCAGCACTGCTTAGTTCCTCCCTCTTTTCAGAGCAGTGACCCTTTCTCCCTTTAGGGGGCTGGGGGATGAGGGGTGAGCTTTGCAATAGACGCCAGGAGACTGGGTTCTGGCTCCCGCAGCCAACTGAACACAAGGGATGACCCCTCCCTGACCTCACTTCCTGCAGCTATTCAATGGGAGTCTCTCATCTTTCTCTGTCCTCCCTCCCCAGCCTGCTTTTTCTCCTGCCTTCCCCTCCTCACCCACCATGGCTCCTTGGATCTACTTCTCCCCATTCCCAATGATCTAGACAGGGCAGTGACCTTCTTGACAGTCCTGCTGCTGTTACTGCTCAAATGCTATCCTGTTCCCTACTGAAAAAAATCCCACCTTAAATTAAATGCTGTTCTGATTGGGTCACCCCCTACTCCCATCAGATCCTTGTCTGTGATGGTTCCAGTCAGTTGGAAACTGAAGACTTCTCACTCAGGACTGAGTTTGGGGGACCGCCACCAACACGTCAACCTTCAACCCCCCTCACTATCTCCCAATACAGCCCTCCAGGGCAGCCAGATACTGGTGGTCCTTCATTTTGCTTTCAGCCCAGTCTCTTCAGCTGTAAGCAGAGATGCTTGATTAGATGGTGAGAAATAACATCTCATTTGTTACTTCACTGCTCCAACATTTACACTTGTCCTCAGGTCTCAGCCTGAACATCAATCCTCCCCAGCCCACACCAGGTCCCCCCTAGACCACTCTTAGGGCACCTGCCACAGTCCATATTATATCTATCTGTGGGATTTTCTGCCCAAGGTCATCCCCTTTCCCATTAGCTTGGATGACTCCCTGATGGCAGAGATGGTCCACCCTGTCCACTGTGTGACCCCAAGGCCTGGTCCTGTACAGGATTCTGACAAGTACCTCAGATTAAATAACAATGCAAGCCCCCTAGGAAGGTCGGGGGAGCCCAATCACTGCGAAAGAGAAAGTCTGCATGACCACTAGCACTCAACAGAGGGCCGAGTGAAGTCATCTAGGCAACTGGATCTTTAGGGAGAGGTAAGAGTCCAGGAAGGCTTCCTGACAGAGGCATATCTAGGCGCACGTGGTACAATCATTAAAGTATAAGGCAAATGCAGGCTGCCCTGCAAGGGCAGTGACACCTTCCCAGAGCTCAATCACCTTCCTCAAATGCATCCAGGAGGACCCGAAGATCCTCAGAGAAAGGATTCCCAGTATATTAGGGGTAGGAAGACTGTGTTTGCTCCAAAGCCCACATCTTACCTACAAGGAAACTGAGGCGCAGAGCAGGGCACAGACCAGTTCCTAAAGAAGCCCAGACCTAGGCCTCATGGGATCTTGTGGTTACCAGGTACCACATGAGCAACACTAGGAACCACGGCGACTGGCAGAATTGCAGGGTGTGGTTTTCTAAGACCTGGTACCCTGCTCTTTTCCAGAAGAGGTATCCACTTCTCATTTTCCTGAAAGGCATCTCAGGCAGAGGGGGCAGGGTGCTGCTGGTGCTGCCTCGGCAGGTGGAGAGCAGTGCTGGGCAACAGAACGCCGATGTGGCATCACCTTGGGAAAGGGTGGGCTGCAGGCTCCCTGCTGCAAAGGGCCACAAATCTTTCAGAGGGAGGCCTGTTTGTGACTCTTTAGTGAGCTTGACCTATGACAGAAAGCTGCTTTCTGAGGGAGAGCAAAGTAAGCAATAATCTTGGCTTCATTTATCATCCAGGTGCCTCCACAGGAGAGCGTGGCCACAAAAGCCTTGTTTGTTTGTTTTGTTTTTGGAATTTGCAGTTGTCTATTTTCTTAAGTCTTCCCACTAGGCTAGAGTCATGCGCTCCTGGAGAGTCAGGCCTGGGTCTTGCCCCTGAAATCCCCAGCAAGCCCAGTACAGGGACTCAATGTTTGCTGAACAAACCATCCTTTCCACGTGTAACACTCCTCAACTCGTCAAGACTTTGCTGAACCACAAAATACATCCAGAAACGCAGAAAAAAAAAGAATGCAGAGGTAAAAACACAAAAGCATCAGATAGGGAAAATACCCAGCAGATATAATCAATAAGCTTGGTTCTCTGAAAACACCTTCAAAATGAACCAACCTTTGGCAAGTTTTGACGAAGAAAAGGAAAAGCACTGATAGGCGATGGTAGGAATGAAAAAAGGGATACACACTGACAATGGGGAGATTGCAAAGGGCAGGAGAAAACTACACAAAACTTCATAGCAATAAATTACCAATCTAGGTATAACAGATGACCTTTTATGAAACAACCCAAGCCCTTTTACAACAATAAACTCTGACAACAGCCCTGTGCCTTGGACAGGCAGTGTTCCTGTTATGTTTTCTAGAAGGAGAAGAGATGGAGAAGAGGACACCCAGCACAGGGCCCTGGCAAGCCACCCAGCTTTGTCTCAAAGGTCACGGCCATGGGAGCACGTGCACATTGACGGCACAGAACCACGCCACTCCCGCACTTCCAGCCATCGCCCGGAGCCCCCTGTGTGGACGGCCAACCTTATTTATTTTTCCACTTGAAATGCCATAAGGGGTTTCACTTTATTTTTACTTCAAAAGCAGCACCATAAAAATTCTTGATGATTAGAGCTCCAGCTGTCTTAAGTTGTTTGTCAAGGGATCGGTTACTCAAATCTCCTACGGAGGGAAACAGTTTCAGGCGAGAAGCCATGGGAGCTGAGAAACGCAAATGTCTCATCTCTGAAAACTTTCAGACTCCCTCCTGTTCACTGCCTGGCCTGCCCCCTGCTCCCCCTCCCCCAATCCCACCATCTGCTCTCCAGAGAGCATATCAAATTTTCAGCCTAAGGTACTGTGGCGCCAAGGACTCAGCCCCTCCATGCTACCCCCTGCCCCCCACCAACTTAGAAATCCAACACCACGACCCAAATGGACTGCAGCCACATAAAACCACAGAGTAAAGTTTATAAAGCTTTATTAAACATTTCAAACAGCTGTGCAACGAACACACCAGAAATAAAAGCTCCAGAATAGCAGTCCAAATGTTCCACAAGTGTGGCCCCGCAGTCCCATCCCCTAGATGGACTGCCTCCAGTTCTGTCCTCTGCCTGGCCCACCTCCCTCCCCCTTCAGGCAAGAGAAAGATGGATGGTTTAGACTGGAAGGACAACCATGCTGATCCCCAGCGGGCAGGGGCCAGGAGACAGTCTCATGTGCCAACACTTTTACTGAAGCGCAGAAAAAGAAAAAAGCAAGTGACAGTCACAAAGTCTTCCCGTGTATTCTTCGTAACGTATACAGTCTATACGCGCAGGACCGGAGAAGCTCCTGGCACGAGGACGATGGCCACCGCTCCCCTCTGTCTCGTCTGAACCACCTCGGAGTCCAGTGTGCTGGTCACTCTGCAATCCCCATACTAAATACCAACTGTAGCGGCCCCTACAAGCTAGCTATTGCTACACCTCAAAATCACAACACGTTCGATAAAGCTTCTTTAAAAAGGATGTACACATGTACTTGTACACGTACGTATACACACACGCGCACACACGGCACACCACACCAAAAAATATCCAAACACCTATCAGGGGATCGTGGCTGTTATGAAACACACAAGTACTCTCCCATTCACTCAGCTGGGGACTGCTAGATCTACGTAAACACACCACACATCAATCCTGCAGAGCATGCATGGGAGACAAAATGAGGCCCCCTCCTTGCGACAGTTGAGAAAGGCAGGAGGAAGGGCAGAGGAAGCGAAGCTGGGCTGCTGAGCAGGAGCCCAGACCCCCAGGTGAAAGAGCAACATGTATCTGTTACTTCTTCCTTCAAAATGAAGTGGGGAAAATACTGAAGATTTGTGGACAGCAGTCAAGACACAATTCTGTCTAGCCTGCCGGCCAGGGAAGAAGAATGAAAAAGCGAGGCTCTCGGGCATCAGCAATCTCTTTATATTCGAGATAAGTGCAAAACTGAGCCCTGTCTTGGACAGGTGCTCCCCAAAAAAGGGCTAAAGAGAACTAACAGGAAGCCAAGAGAGGGACGGAGGAGTCAGTAACACTCTGAGAAGGGAGGAACCCCTGACAAGGAAGGGTCACAGAGGTGACAATGAGGCTGGCATTTTATCTGCCTGGATCATGCTGGGGCAGTTGACCAGGATGGGTGCAGGCTCCTCGTGGGAATGAGGCGAGGGGGGTGGCCATCCTGCCAGTCAGGGGCCAAGATGGGGACAGAACACACACAACCACAAGACCACCCACGACTACAGGACTCTACGATAAAAGCACCGGTCAGTGCTATTATTCACATTATAAGGATAAAATGTCACAGGCCAAAAAGGCGCCATCAGGAATGTGGCACCCGCAGGGCCGCGGGATTTGAAACTCCAATGCTTTATGACCTATGTCAATGCCTCCCCTCCCGTCTTCTGCTTCCTTGGAAAGCTAACTGGGCTGGCTGTTAGGTGCCCACAACGCCGGGGTCGTGTGCCGATTCCGGAAGCGGAGAATCGGAGCAGTGGTACAGGAAACAGTTTCCCCAGCAGCTATAGCAGATGAGGAACAGGGCTGCCAGGAAAACCAAGGCACAAATTGTGCAAGGCTTCCGTTCCAGGAGGAAGCTGAGCAGGTAGAAGCCCATGAACATGGAGTGGCTGAACCACAGGGCGGGGTTGAGGGGCTTGGGGATGAGGAGGACGGGCAGCAGCCACTGGAGGCAATACATGATCTCTGCTGGACAGGGCCTTCGCCAAGGCCACCGGGCACCGCTGCAGGAACCGACCTAATGGGAGCCAGCGGGCGCGGGCGGCTGCCCTCTGCTTTCTTCAACCCTCGCTCTCCAGGAGCTGAGCCGCTGTGGTCTCTGGCTGTCAGCCCGGGATCACCAAGGCAGCAGGGATCCTGAAGAGAAAAGTCAACACAACAGACAAACAGACACGGAACAGACAGACAGACAAAAAAAAAAAAAAAAAAAACAGGAACAGAATGTATACTTATTTGGAAAAATGGATCATGGTTAACAACAGCAAATGTGAATGCCCTTTCCTCCCTGCCCACCCATGGAAGTCTACTCCTCTCCAAGTCACCCTTTCCAGAAGCATCCTGGGTGTCTCCCCTTCTTGGGGGCTAGGCCAGAGGGCTCTAGGCAGGTCCGGCACAGTGGCCTGGCTTTGCCTGGGCCCTGCCCAGCAGAGATCATGTATCGCCTCCTGGGGCTGCGGCCCGTCCTCAAGGGACCCAGACCTCACAATACCGCCCTGTGGTTGCCACCGGACGGCCATGGGCTCCATGCTGTGACCCCTGAGGAATAAGAAAAGGATTCTGTATCTAGTATCTCTCACAGCAGTTGCTCAGTGGAGAGTTAAAGTAGTTAGCGGCGCACTGCCGGCGGGAGATTGCCGGCAATGGATCCTTGCAAGCTCTGGGAAGGCGCGCGGCAGCATCACCGAATATTTTGTTTTAAGATGGCAGCCTAGAATGAGCTTGCCTTTTTCAAATAATCCGGCGTCATTTTGCTAAAATCGGCCAACTTCTTCGAAAGTCAATGTAGGGGGAAAAAAAAATCACCATGCTACTTAGTCCAAACTGACCTCTCTGGGTTGACTTGTGCTCTCCATCTGCTGCCGGCACTGTATAGAACTTGACCTCTATGAGCTTTTAATCAAAATTAATTTTCTATCCACATAGGGGCAAATGCCAGTTGGCACCTGTGCCAGGCAGATTGCTGGAGAGAAATGGTGCTCTCGAGCAGCGGGCCACCGGTGCGCCAGGGCCGCGCTCGCAGACCTTATTCCGGTCTTCGTGCCGCGCCAGGAATCGGAGCGGCGGCAGCCACGACCCTCTGGCGGCGGTAGCAAAACCCTCCTCCAAGCTCCAGACGCCCAGCGCAGCGGGTACAAAGAACCTCGCTGGCTGAGGAAGACCTACCAGCGCCTGGGGGGTAGGGGAGCAGAGGTTGAATTACCCGCCTAGCAGAATACTATCCCAGAGCGCATTCAGACCACTTCTTTGGAGAGCTCATCCCATCCCTTCCGTGCATACAAAGGCGCCATCCCTCCTACAGGGTAGACACCCGATGACTATCGCTTTTGCACCTAGGGCTCAGTGCCCTGGCTCGGCTCCCTACAGCTGCCACCGCTGTAGATCTAGCAACGGGATGTAGATCTAGAAGCGGGATGCGGGCATCAGGGAAAGGTTCCGCGCTCAGAGGCTCTCGCAAAGCAGAGGACGTGGTCTTCTAATACATCGAATATTAGAAAAAGAGTGCTGAGCGGGGGGCCTGTGAAGCCAAGGCTTCTGGAAGGGGCACCTGTTTTTGCTCCGCGGGGCAGATGATCCCTCTCTAAATTAGGTCCCTCTGCTTTTCCATCCTTGCCCAGGTGTGATCTGGCGTGGCACCGGACACTGGGCTCGAATTTGCAGGCCCGGGCTTGGAGAGATGGGCTCCGCTACTAAGGGGCGCGCACCCGTACTCTTACCCTATGCGCTAACTCAGAGTTGCATTTCCCCTCCATTTTACATTAAAATTCAAATGCGGGCACAGCGGAATCTTCTGGAAAGGGGCTAAGATGAACTCAGGAGGCGGGGGTCGGTGTGGAAAGAACAGATGGATTATTTTTTTTCGTCTCCTGACGAATGAGGGGCGCCCCCGGCCACCCCTCCTCACGGACCCCCCCCAAGCGCGCATGCGCACTTGGGCGGTGGGCGGATACTTAAGGCGCGGCCACCGCGGCTGCGGCAGTGCGCCCAACAGCGGACTCCGAGAGGCGAACGGACCTCGGAACCGGCAGCACTCGCTCTCAACCACCCACCGACCACTCTCGGAACCATGGCGGCAGTGGCGGCAGCCTCGGCTGAGCTGCTCATCATCGGCTGGTACATTTTCCGCGTGCTGCTGCAGGTAAGTGTGCCCGGGTGCTGGGTGGGAGAGGGTCGCAACGTGCGCCCCCTGAACCGGCAAGCCCGCGTCACAATTGCCGCATCCCGACCCGTCCTGTCCTGATTGCCGCGATCCCTGCCCACCCAAGTGCCGCGGCCGGCACCGCACGCCCCCGCCCGTCCCCTGCGCCCTCCTCCTTGCGTAGACCCTTCCCAGTGTGCCCGCCCGGGAACAAAGAGTTGGGGCGCGGCGGGCGCCAGCCGCGGACGATCGCCGAGGCTCTTAGCGACCAACGTGGTAAGAAAATACCGCTACGTGAGACTCGACCCCAGGAGGGAGGCGGGGCACTTCTGTTTTGCGAAAAGAGACTTTACCGCTCACACAGCGGAATCTTTCCGCCTTAAAAAAATTGCGCATTGCGGGGAAATTTTCCTTTAGAAAATATAGTACTTGCGGGGGTGGGACAAAAAATAAGTTAGAAAAAGGCACTTCTCAGGGGAAAAACAAAAACAGCACTCCGCAAACAAGATTATAACAAATCAGAAAAATTCGCGGGAAAAAATGAATTAGAGAAAATGCGCATTGCAGGAAGAATAAATCAGACAAAAGCACTTGGCAGAAAAAAATGCATTAGATAAAAAGCGCCTTGCAGAAAAAATATTAGACAAAGGAGCTAACAAACTATGAATCGATAAGAGCACTTTGAAGAAAACAATTAGAGGAAAAGGTTCTTTGCAGGAAAAATAGAACAGAAAAAAAGCGCTTCCGAAAAAGGACAGTTCGCTTTATTAAAGAAAAAAAAATCAAATAGAGGCAAAGCGCTTCGTGTAAAAAGAAATAAATCAGAAGAAATTGCTTTGCCCATAAAATCATCTACCCTAAAAGCACCCCTTGCAGGAAGAATTCCCTGCTAAAGGAATCCTTTGCCAAAGGAATCGCATATTTCCTTCAAGGTGTTCCTGGAATGCTGCATTTACTGGGTAGGATTCGCTTTTCGAAATCCTCCAGGGACACAGCCCATTGCGAGAAGTGAGGTATACCTAAGTTGTGGGTCCAATCAGCTTGCGGCCATGCAGCCTTCAGCACAGTTGGAAAAGCTCCAGCTGCCCTGACTCGTGGACAAGCTGCGCCCGCACCCGCCTCTCCTCATTGGACAGGCGGGCGGGGCAGGGGGCGGGGCGGGGGCGGGCACGGCAGCACTACAGACACGCTGCGGGGTGCTCGCCTCTAAGGGCAGGTCCTGGGTCTCTCTCTCTCCACAGGTGTTCAGGTACTCCCTGCAGAAGCTGGCGTACACCGTGTCGAGAACCGGACGGCACGTGCTGGGAGAGCGCCGCCAGCGGGCCCCCAACTGAGGCTCCAGCCCCCTCCCCTGGGCGGCCGTGTCACCAGGTGCTCCTGTGCAGTTCCACCAGCATGGGAGCCAGTGCCGCGCAGGAATGGGGCGTCCCCTGTGCCCTCTCGCCAGAGGAGCACTTGCCAAGGTCAGTGAGGGGCCGGTAGGCCCCCGGAGAAGCAGCACCGACAATGACGACAACACCGATCCCTTCCCCACCCCTTTGCACCCTTCCTACTGCGGGTGGCGGTAGAGGGAGGAGGGGGGAATGGGGGGAGCAGACCCCTGAGATCTGGGCACAGGCAACGCATTCAGATCTGGACCAAGTCGGGACAGCGCCATCCCAGCCCCACAGCCACGGCCATGCCAGCAGGCCGCACCACAGAGATCCAGACAACCACACCAGCCAGCAGAATGGACATTCCAACTTCACCAGCCGAAGCCCTGAATCTCCGTGCAGCAGACAAGTGACAACTGCGTGCCTGTGTGGCGGGGCTGGAGGGCAGAGGGTGAGGGAGGAGGTTTAAGAAACAGAGCGGGGCCCTCTCACTGTCCCTTGCCTATGGCATGTGCATTCCAGCCTTGCTGCCTTTGCTCCCTCAGTTCCTCTTTCGCCCCACTCCCACCCAAAAGAAATGTGTCACTCAATTCGGACCTACTGAACAAGAAAACGAATCCCATCTTTACCAAAACACCTTCTCCAAGCCCCCAACCCCTCACTGATCTTGCATCCCCCAGGTCTCACGCAATTGTGGTCAATATTGTGGTAATTGCTAATTGTAATGATTGTATAAGTGTGCATTAGTTGTGTCTCCCCGGCTAGATTGTAAGCTCCTGGAGGACAGGGACCGCCTCTACAAAAAAATTAAAAAAAGTACCTCCCCTGTCTCGCACAGTGTCCCAGGACCCTGCGGGGCAGTGGAGGCGCACCAAAAAGTTTTGTCTCCTGTGACTTCTTTTCCGGCTTCAACACATACTTCTAAGACTGGGCTGATGTGCACTGTACTTGGGGGAGGGACGGAGGGGAAGCAACAAAATGGGAATAAACCTTCACACACCCAGTTCCATCTCAACACTGTCCTGAGATAAAGGACCGCATGCCCGCACCACCACCCAAAGAAAAAGGTGGACATCTTCACTTGCGGTCTCGGAATAAGGCACCACTTATACCTCCCCAAAGGTGTGGGTGCCTTCAGTTTTCCTGGGATAAGGGGCTTTGGCAAGTAATCAGTGGGAAAGATGGAAGGAGGGAGAAGATAGGAGGGGGGAAAGTGGGAAGAGCCCTCAAAATGGAGGTACTAGGGACCAAGAGGGTGATCAGGAATTCAGAACACAGTCTTATCTCCATCCAAGATCCCCAAAGAAATGAGCAGGGCGGGTGGGGGAGGGTGGGGGGCACTGGTTTGGACAATGACTATGGGGTAAAAGGTGTGGTGTGGCACCTCCCCCACCCAGCTCATCCCTCCCAGCCCTATCACCTCTACCAGAACCACTACAAGGGCATCCTGCCAGGCCCGCCTACTTTCCCAGGGTCTCCTCCCCCACCCTCAGGAACCTCTCTCCAGCTCACTCTCCCCACTACTGGGTCCTCTGCTTCTCCCAGCACGAGCCTCCATATCCTTAAGGGTGCTTACCAGGTCCCGGGCCCTGGGCTCTCCCCTGCCATCATGCCAGGGTGGTAGGGTGGGCTGCCTGCTCGGCTCCCAAGTTCTCTCTCCCACTCCTCAGTGAGTCAGGGCTTCTTTTACGTGGGGTCAGCTGACTGCCTCACCAAATGGCCCTGCCGCCTGTTCAGCCTTGTCTCTGGCTTTGTGTGCCCCTGTCACCACACACCTGTTCCTGGGTCAACATCCAGGGCGTGAGTTGGAGGGCTATAAATCTTTCTGCCACTTCCTCAAATCCCTTAGTCACAGTTGTCACAAACAATTCTGGAGCACAAAGGACCTCAATCCCTTGAGCCTGATGTTACCCGCCCCTGCGCTAGGGTCCTAGCGTTTCTCAGCCCAACCACTAGCACCTTTAGAGGCACCTATAACTTCAGTTCAAGATAAGAGAATTATGGAGGTGGAGGGTGTAGACCTCAATTCCAGTATTGGCTTTGCCATCAGTCAGCCCAGGGAACCTGGTCAGGTCACTCCTAGCCACCCTCGGTTCTCCTCTGTAAAAGGACTGCTAAGATCCCAGTGAACCCCAACATACTAGAAACATTCTGCCATCAAAGTGGCAATCAGGACTCAATGGGACTAGGGTGCGGATGGGCGATCGGAGCCTCATCTTCCTCAGGCTGGGTGGTTCCAGCCCCTACCGTAGCCTATGGGTGGGGTAGGTCTCCTCTTGCCCCAGGGTGGTGCAGCAGCAGGCAATGCCCACACCTCCCTTCTGAAGCCTGTATCTTGGCAAGCCTCAAGACTGGGAGTTTCTGTGGTTTTCCACACTAAATGCAGAGAACCATGAACATATTTCAACATGTGTTCTCAATAAAGGGTGCCCCTCCCCTCAGAGCCCTCAAGGGGTGTATGTACCCACCGCCCCAATGCCCCAGATGCTCTAATCTCAGCCCAGTTATAAGGTAGCTGGGTTCAGGGGGACAGGCTGCAGCAGCATTGAAGTGTCTGGCTGCTCTCGACACTGTAGGTCCCCTTTTAAAAGGCAGGAGGCTGCTGGCAGCCCCAGGGCTTTCCAGATGATCTTGGCAAAGCCCAACTGCAGGGCTTTCTCCATCCATCCATCAGCAGGGCTCTGAGTGTGGCATGATGAAATGACAGACTTCCAGGCAAGGGCTGCCCTGATGGGCTGTACCTGCATGGGTGGCTTGAATGTGCAATGTCCACTCCCCCCTTTCGTGCCCCATCCAAACCCTCATGTTATGGCAGGAAACACAGTCCACCAGAGAAGATGGAAGGAATGTGTTCACTTTCTATTCCTGTGCAATGCTTAGAAGTCTAGTCCAAACACATCTTATTTATAAAATTTTTTCCAGAAGCAATACCATTAAAACATTTTATTCTGATAGAGAGCAACAAAAAGAGTTGAAAATGACTACCGTTTTGTTGCAAAGCCCTTAGTCCACAGGCCCCCCCTTTGCTTAAATTTTCTCTACCACATCCTCAAGACTTTGCCCCCACGAGGCCAAGGATAGAGCAGTTGAGTTATGAGGGAACTGGAATGGGTTTGTGAGACTCCAGCAACAGGCAAGACTCTTGGGACTAATGCCCCCAAAGGATGTTAGTTTCTTAGCCTAACCAGTTGAGGTTAAACCGCAGAGGGGTTTAGGTACCATGACTGTCGGAAGTGTGTGGTGCTATGTGACACTGTTACCTCTACCTGTGGAATATCTGGATTGCGAATGAAGGACAAGTTTCTTGAGCTTCCGCTGCAGGACAGCAACAGCTTATTGCATGTGGGTTGGGTTGGATTGGATGAGGGAGCAGGTGTGCTGTGAGTCATTTGCTAGACATTTATTTTCAAACTTCTATCTACTCAGAAGCCAGTACCCTACAGTGAGATTCTGAATTTGCAGTGAGTTTTCCCCCAGAGATTTAAACGTGCACATATATACAAAACATTAGTCTAACAACAGCCTCTTTTTCCCTGGAGACATCTGATTTCCTCTATATGCCCCAGAGACATGTCACCATCTTCTCTGGTTATGATCCTGCTTCCCCTCCGCCTCCTTTTCTCCCTCCCACGGGGCCCATTCCCCAGCAGGATCCAGATTCCAGAGCATTCCCAGAACAGGAAGTCAGAGAGGCAGGCAACACATGGTCCTTGGTATATCATACAGCTACAGGCTTGAAATGGAATGCATATGTTTCAAAGATAAGAGAACAACAACAGAAAAAGACAGCCAAACCCAGCCTTCCAGATTCCTCTTTGAAACAACATGTTACAGATAAAAGGTTAAACTGTTTTTGGCAGCAATTCTAACAAGACCAATTTCAGATATGGAAGTGATCTGGTCACTGGAAACCGACCAGGGCTCGGCAATCTTTCAACAGATTTGCTGACATTAATTAGTCTCTGATTTAAAACAAACAAACAAACAAACAAGATCTAACACCTGGCATTAGCACTTAAGCTGGAACTTGTGTGTGTGTGTGTGTGTGTGTGTGTGTGTCCTGGCTTTAGTGTTGCCGTCCAGAAGGCTGAGGGGATGGCTGTACCATGTCAAGCAGGGCAAACAGAAGCTGTCCCCAAAACACCAGTTCCCTGAAAGGGATAAAACATGATCCGAACCTATAAACAGAAAGGCCGTTTCTTTCCCAGGACAGACCCCAGTCTGCCCCAACATTTAGCGTTGAAAAGGGACACGGAGGCCTGGAAGGAAATTAAATAAGGTGTGGAAGAGGGAAGGAAAAAGCAACTGTCCCCCATCCCCCATTCTTCTCTCCAGGCCATTAGTGTGCCAGGCAATCCATTCCTTCAGCTGCCCTTGAGGGCCACTCCCCACATATATTGTAGGAAAGGGAACGGGTGTCCGGACTTGGTGTAAAATTAGAGAGAGTAAGAAGCACCCGCGACCCAAAGCAGAGCGTCAACCTATCACCCCAGACACCAAGGCGGGGACCCGGGGAGGGAGACCCTTTTCTCTCCTCTCCCCCACGCCCCTTCTGGTTTAAAGACAAACAAAAAAAAGGCAACTTAAGTGGCGGGGACAGAGTGACAGGCATCTCAGAAGCTGGGCCCCCTGCCACGGGCACCGGGGCCGGAGAGAAGGTTGTCGCACCCCCAGCCCCGAGCTCCCCAGCTCTGCCTGCCCCATCCCAGAAGCAGACAAGCGAGTGCTGACCTTGGAGGCCTGAACGAGAACCCAGGAGTCCAGTACCCTGCCCTCGGGCCACGAAGAGACCCCCAAGGCCCAGGCTGGGGGCCAAACAGGGCAATCACGTGACACCGGACAGGGGCGGCCCCCAGGGTGCGCGGAAGGAAAACCCCAGAAAGGGACCGGACGACGCCTAAGGTGACCCCGAAGGGACAACATGGCGGCGCGGCCGCATTGAGGGCCTCTCATCCCGCCCCCAGGAGGCCGACGCCACGGTACCTGCGAGCCCTGCCATGGCGCCGCCGCCACCGCTGACGCCTTCGTAGCCGCAGCCTGCCACCACCTCAACTCGCCTCCGACGCCGCAGGAAGCAGGGGAGACGCCCCCTTCGTCTTCTAGTCGAGCCGACCGAGGACCCCTTCTGGGATCGGGCTGCCTACGGCAGATGCCTGATAATACGACCTAAATTGGGGGGGATCTTCTATGCCCGATATCCTCCTAACGTGTGCCACAGATGACCATTTGAAGACTTTTTGCTAACGTGTTCAGAAATCTGGGGGTTCTGAAGTCTTCAGATCCGAAGAATTTTTGATCAGGCGCATCCAGGACAGCCCCGAATCACGCCCCTCCCCCCGCCTTGGTCCCCTCATACATATGCAGTAGATTGTGATCTTTACACATTTAGAGCGGAGGGGGCGTACCCTAGTCTCTGTAGGTGAACGTTTGTTCGCTTTGGTCCTCGCGGATGACCCGTGTAATCTGTGAAAACGTTCCCGTGGCTCAAAGTCCGCCTCCTCCCTGGCCCCTTTACCAAGGCCAAAGGTCAGGAGCGGAAATATTCCGGCTCAGAATTTAGGATTTGACTTGGGTCAGGACCTGACTCTTCTTCTTGCCCTGTACTTTAGGCGAGCCACTTGCCCACCCCGACTGTTAACTTCCCCGAATCTGATGAAATGCCTACTTCACAGGGTTGTTATAGGGATTAAATGAGTCAATGTATCGATTTATTAGCTAAATAAGCACATTCCTTGAGCGCTTACTGTGTGTAAATGCAGTGCTAAAGGCAAGAGGATAGAATGGAGCGTGAAATAGGCGCTGTTCTAATTCAAGGAGATGCCCGGCTACTGGGGGAGAGTGGGGGAGGGGTGGAAAAGCAATCATCAAATTACTTATATGTGCAATCTAAAATATGACACAAATGAACATATGTACGAAACAGACTCATTGAGAACAGACTTGTGGTTGCCAAGGCGGAAGGGGTGGGGGAGGGATGGATTGGGAGTTGGGGATTAGCAGATGCAAACTATTATACTGTATATAGAATGGATAAACAAGGTCCCACTGTATAGCACAGGGAACTGTGTTCAATATCCTGTGATAAACCGTAATGGAAAAGAATATGAAAAAGAAATGTATATATAGGTATAACTGAATCACTTTGCTGTACAGCAGAAATTAACACAACATTGTAAAGCAACTATACGTCAATAAAATAAATTTTTTTAATCATCAAATGATCACTATCTGTTAATAATTTAAATCAAATCAATATATAATTATGCATGATGGGAAATGCTGTGGGGGAATATGAAGAGTGCTATGAAAAATTAATGGAGGGGAATTCCCTGGCAGTTCGGTGGTTAGGACTCCATGTTCTCACTGCCGAACGCGCGGGTTCGATCCCTGGTTGGGAAAATAAGATCTTGAAGGCTGCGTAGTCTGGCCAAGAAAAAAAATTAATGGAGCCCTCATGTAGTGCGAAGGGTAAGGGTGGAAACTCCTTGGGAAGCTGGCATTTAGGCTTAAAAACCAAAGATAGTTTTGTAGGGCAAGAGTGAGAGGGGAAATGTTGTAGGCAGAAAGAACCACTTGTCCCAGATGTGGAGGTGGGAAGCAGCAGCTGAGGGTGAGGAAGGAGCAAGTAGGGCAGGTAGTGCTACCTAATGAATTTGGATTTTATCTTTATCTTTTTATCATTTTCATCAGGGGAATGATACCAGGTTTGGGTCTCTGAAAGAGCACCCTACATGGCTTGGAAAGCACTTTCGAGTGCGTGTGGGGAGACCAGCCAGAAGGCTGTTGTAGGTTTCCAAGTGCAAAGGAATGGTGACCCTGGAAGGTAGAGAAGTAGAGAATGTAAAATGGAATGTGGGTGGGTGTTGAGGCATTGGCAACGACACCTAGATCTTTGCCTTGAGTATGAAAGAATGAAAGAGCCCTTGACTAAGGTGGTAAAGCCTGCAGCAGGCTCAAATTGAGGGGGAAGATCAAGAGTTTGGCTAAGAAGGTAAGTTTGAAAAGCCTGGGCAACGGTTGGGTGGAGAGGGTCAATAGGCCGCTTTATATGAGACTGGTACTCAGAAGAGAGATCTGGGCTGGAGATACATATTTCAGTAACATCGGCACACAGTACACACATCATGGAGCTGGATGAGGTCCTAAGAAAGTGAAGGTAGATTAATAAGTAGGCAGAGGAAGAGCCAGGAAAGGAGGCTGAGAAGCAGTGACCCGTGGGGTAGGAGGAGGACCAGGTGAGCATGGGATCCCAGAGAGGAGGTTTCAGGAAGGAAAGAATGTTCAGTGGAGATGACTGCTATGGAGGACAGAAATGGCACCATTCGGTTTGGTTACAAGGGGGGGGGTGGCTTAGGGACTGTATCCTTTATGATTCAAGTTCCAAAAACAAGACCCTAAATCACTTGGCTTAAAAAAATAAATATACCCTGCCACTCAGTGGCAGGTTAGTTGAGTGGCTTGACCATGTCATCACAAACATTCCATCTCTTAGGTTCATTCCATCTCTGCTGTGCTGTCCTCATGTTGGTTTCATGCTCGTGGTCATAAGATTGCCACCCCAGTTCCTGGGGTCTCATCCACATCGAGGAGATGACCATTCCTCCTGTAGCTGAGACTCAAACAAACTAGATGTGACCTCTGTCTTGCTGCTTCTGGGCTGAGGGATCTATGCACTCATGCCAGGCACACCCAATATCCAACACTGGAGGAAAAGAGGAGTCTCACAGTGGAAACTCTTGTTTAGAAAGGAGAAAGGCTAGGCGTTGGCAAGGATGTGGAAATTCTTGCACACTGCCCGTGAGAGGAAACTGGTACAACCACTTCAGAAAACTGGCGGTTTCTACTAAATGTAAACAGACACTTACGCTGTGACTAGAATTTCCACTCTTAGCTTTTCATTCCAGGAGAAATACGTGGCTATTACAAGCAGACTTGGGCAAGGATTTTTATAGCAGATTTACTCAGAGCTCAACGTGGATATAGCCCAATGTTCACCAACAGGAGAATGGATAAACAAAATACGGCATGTCCATCCAATGGACTACTATGTTTTACATATAAAAGTACAAATTGCTGGGAGTTCCCTGGTGGACTAGTGTTTCGGATTCCGGGCTTTCACTGCTGTGGTCCGGGTTCAATCCCTGGTCAGGGAAAGGAGAACCCGCAAGCCGTCCGGCGTGGCATAAGAAAAAAAAGTACAAATTGCTGACACATGTGACACCATAGATTATACTCACATATTGTATGTGGACTGAAAGAGTCCAGACACAAACAGTACATACTGTATGATTCCATTCACAGAAGGTTCAAGGGCAGGCAAAACTAATCTATGGTTCTAGAAATCAGAAGCCACCTGGGTCGGAAGGGGCTGGGGGAGGGGGAGATAGAGATGGGGGAAGAGCAAGAGAGACTTTTCTGGGGTGCTGGAAAAGGTCCATATCTTAGTCTGGTTGGTAATTACATGGGCAAAAATTCAAGTTGTACCTTAAGATTAGAGGACTTTACGTACTTTATATATGTTATACCCCGAGAAAAATAAAATATAATAAGAAAGGAGGAGGTCCTGCCGTCCGTGGCGTGTGCTGTGTGCTGCTGAGGAAGGATCAGAAGGTCTGTTTTTGGAGGGACTTCACCCTCCAGTAAACTTCATGCCAGGTCTGGGCATTGACAAAGTCGTGGTAGCCAACCCTCTCCCCCTCAGGGCCCCAGAAAACAGGAGAAGGTGAGGCAGGGCCTTATTCACACGGAGCTGAGTTCTCTTCCCTTCCCCTGGACCCACAGGACTGCTCCACCACCGCCCCCAGCTCCGTTCCAGGTGGGAGAAATGACACCAGAGCTGAGCTCTGACTTGAGGGATCTGGAAGTTCCTTCTGCCCTACAATTTTGTTCAACAGACCTTAACTTCCTGTCAAGGCCTCTCCAGCCTGCCCCCTCCCCCAGACAGCTGGATGCACCTGTGACTCCTGCCCTCTCGTGCTCTGCGCTCCCCATGTCTTGTCCCTCCCTTCAGAATCCCCCTTTGGGCCTTTTCTGTCCCCACTCCAGGCCACAACCCTCTCTCTCCTCGGCCCTGTACCAGCCTCCTTGCTGGTCTTCCTGTCCCCCGCATCTCCCCCAGAACCATTGTCCTCCACACAGCAGCCAGAATGATCTTCCTAAAATGATCCTTCCTCTTGAGGGAGTGTCCCCTCTCCCCTGTCTTCCCCTGTCAATAGCCTCTCCAGTGTCCAAGCCCCAGGTCAGTGCCACCTCCTCCATGAAGCCTTTGCATTCATTCAGCAAACATTGAGCACCTAAAATGTGGCCAGGCACTGTGCTAGGCATGGAGGATAGAGAAGTGAGTAAGACAAACGTGGTCTGTAGACAGTCTAGGGAGACGGGCAATCAAGCAACGCCTCTGTGTGTGCACTCCCTCTGTCTGTTAACTCTGACTTGGCTATGAGCTCCTTGGGGGCAGGGCTCATTCTGAGGTCACTGCTTGGTCTCAGAGCCCAGTAGAGGGCCTGGCAGGGAGGAGGGGGCAGTAACTGTTGAATGAATGAATGAATGAAAAGCTAGGCCAAACTCCTCCCTGTTTCACTTTCCTCCAAGCCTCCGATTTAGCTGGTAACCAGGTCCATGGAATTCAGTTGGAACTGGATGGCAAATTTGGAGCTAAATGATAAAGAATCAGCAAAAGGTTGGTATTTATAGAACAAAGTTTTGTGAAGGCATAATACCTACTTTCCTACATCATCACTCCATGTGACAATTTTTTTTTTTTGACCGCACTGCACGGCATGTGGGATTTCAGTTCCCCGACCAGGGATCGAACTCACGCCCCTTGCATTGGAAGTGTGGAGTCTTAACCACTGGACCTCCAGGGAAGTCCCCAACAATGATGTTTTTTGAAGATCAACATTATTTCCTTACCAAGACTTAGGTTCAGGAAATTTAACTGTAATAGAGCAATAGTTATTTGTTAAATCAGCAAAGAAGCTACGTGATATCAAAAGATTTAAAATGTAATAAGAAACAAATGAACAAATATAACAAAACAGAAACAGGCCGACAGATATTGAGAACAAGCTAGTGGTTATCAGTAGGGAGAGGGAAGAGGGGAGGGACAAGATAAGGATAAGGGATTATGAGATACAAACTACTATGTATAAAATAAGTAAGCAACAAGCCTGCTCGAAGCCATGAAGACCCAATGCAGACAAAAATAAATAAATAAAAATTTAAAAAGTGTATATTATACCACACAGAGAAATACAGCCATTATTTTGTACTAACTTTAAATGGAATATAATCTATAAAAATGTTGACTCATTATGTTGCACACCTGAAACTAATACTGTAACTCAACTATACTCTAATTAAAAATATGTAATAAGAAACATTGTTACCAAGGTGACCAAAGAAGTGAGCTCTAGGGTGGCACATACTGCAGCCAGAATGACTTTTTTTTTTTTTGGTTTAATAGCCATTTCTTTTTAAAAAATATTTATTGGGCTTCCCTGGTGGCACAGTGGTTGAGGGTCCGCCTGCCGATGCAGGGGACACGGGTTCCTGCCCCGGTCCGGGAAGATCCCACATGCTGCGGAGCGGCTGGGCCCGTGAGCCATGGCCACTGAGCCTGCGCGTCCGGAGCCTGTGCTCCGCAACGGGAGAGGCCGCCACAACAGTGAGAGGCCCGTGTACCGCAAAAAAAAAAAAAAAAAAATTTTGTTGTGTGGGGTCTTAGTTGTGGCAGGCAGGCTCCTTAGTTTCGGCATGCAAACTCTTTGTTGAGGCATGCATGCGGCATCTACTTCCCTGACCAGGAATCAAACCCGGGGCCCCCTTCATTGGGAGCACGGAGTCTTACCCACTGTACCACCAGGGAAGTCCCCAGAATGCCAGGGTTTTAATCCCACTCAGCATTTACTAACTGTGTGTCCTCAAGCAAGTTACTTAACCTCTCTGTGCCTCACTTTTCCCATATGTATAATGAGGAAAACTTGAGACTCTACCCCGAATGTTTATTTCTGGGAATTCAGTAAGTTCATGTTTTAAAGAACTTAGAATAGCACCTGTCACAAAGTTAGCACTCAGAGGGCTACCTATTAGTACAAATGGATAAAACAGCCTATCCCAAGGGCTGGATGAGCTGTGGGAACCCAGATGGGGAGGGCCCCTCCCAACCATGGCCCTTAGGTTTGTCATCCTTAAGGAGGCAGGACAAGTGGGTTCAAATCCCGGCCCTGCGTTCAGGACCTCGAGAGGTCTCTGTGTCGCTGTCTTCAGTTTCTCCAAGGTCCTTTTGTTCCAGACTGAGGGCTTTTACATTTGGGAGGTTAGTGCTGCTGTTTTAGCCTAGTCCGTGGCGACATCTAGTGGTAGTATGGGGAAATGCCTAACATTCTTACTAAAGTGTCTTCAACCTATTAATGATGTGAACAATAATGGTACAGTATACTAAGTTCTTCCTATGCTAGACACTGAGTGTTAAATGATCTGTATTAGTTAATTTTAAATGTAGCTCTATAAAGGATAGACTGTTATTAACCTTATTTTACAGAAGTCAGTTGCCTAAGGCTACGCAGCTATAGGTGACAGAATTGGATTTGAATTCAGGCCATGTAGACCTGAAGTTTGCATTATTAATCCCTCTATGTCAGGCCCCTGCACGAGTACTTGGAAAACACGAAAAATTATATTCCTGCCTCATGCAGAACATAACTATAATCTATAGTTATTTTAGGGAGAATAAATGAAACTTAGACTTCCATGTTTGAATAAGTTGTAAAATGTCTCCCTAATATTCCTTGGAGAATTTAAGACCTAGGGAGCTCTTCCTTCCCAATTGGTCAAGTCAATCCCAGAAGATTATGGGATCCTGGCAAGGACTATCTATGAAGCCTAGATTCCTGAGTCCCAGTTGTCATTCATTCATTCAAGCCTACAACAAACACATCGAGTACCTAGTGTAAGCCAGGCATTGTGCTAAGCTCTAGGGATACAGGGGTGAACAAGAAAGAGAGAGAGCCCCTGACTTCACTGAGCTCACAGTCTGATGGCGGAGGAGCCAGACACGGTACATGAGATTATAAACATGTCACTGTATCATGGCGAAAACTCGTAAACAGGGGAAAGTAAGTTAGTGTGGGGATGGCCAAGGAAGACTCCCTGAAGGTGATAACATCTAACTGAACACTGAGGATGGATGAGTAGGGAGTTTTCTGGACCATGAATGTGGGTGACAGCATTATAGGGAAAGAGAATAGAATTTGAGACAGCCTAGAAGTGAGAGATTAGGGCTGGTCCAGAGAACACAAGCAGGTCAGTGTGGCTGGATCTCTGAGGGTGAGAGGGGATTGACCTGGTCATGGTCATATCACACAGGGTCTTACAGGCCAAGGAGGGGGTTTGGATTTGATCCTGAGACAATGGAGAGCCAATGGAGGGCTTTAAGCAGAATATTTGTATCTTTAAAAGATCGCTCTAGGTGAAGTAAATGGATTGAGAGCCAGAGAAGTTGTGGGGAGATGGAGGGGAGGCTGAGGCAGATGTCTGGGGGGGGGGGGGGTGGTGGCTTCGTGGAGGGTAGAGGAAATGGTGATACAGGGAGGGGGACTAGTTTGTTTCTTTGGAGGCAGGGCTGTCAGAATTGACTGACTGCTTAAATATGAGGGGGTGAGGAAAGGAATTGAGGATGATTCTTGGGATTTGGGCTTGAAAAGTGGATGGATTTACTGCAATGGGTAAGACTGAGGGAATAGCAGACTTGAGGAGACTATCCTGAGTTCAGATCTCCCCCAGCAGGTGGAGATTCCTTTTGTCGTCGTTTCGACTCAGGTTATGCTGTGACATTGCCCCAGACTCAGGGATGGGAGGAGATAATGGGTGCCAGAAGTGTTGCTGAGAGAGACCGCTGGGCTCTGATGCCCTGATATGTACAGGATCGTGCCGATGACTTCTGAAGAATCAATGCGAGGAGAAAAGGAAATCAGAATGCTTTCCATACTTAGTTGCACAAAAGAATACTTTTTTGACTTTTCCTTGGAGAAGGCAGATGGGCCCACATGTTCATTAGCACAGGAAATTCTTTCTGACCAATGAGTCCATTGAGGTGAGGATTTATTTGAAACTCAAGTTGATGTGACTCTGAGGAAAGGGTGCAGACTGTGGCCAAAAATTCCCACCTACAATTTGAAGTTTTTACTCCTTTGGTGGAAAGCAGTGCAATTTCAGTTACTTTAAGTAAAAAAGGAAATGTATCAGCAGAATCTTGGGGCTCATGGAATGGAGAGGCAATTAAAGAAGCAAGCGTCAAAACCTCCCTTACTGCCTCAGGGCCTTTGCACATGCCATGCCCTCTACCATTCTACTGGAATACCTCCCCTGCCCTTCTTCATCTGGCTCACTCAAACTCATTCTTTTTTTTTTTTTAATTAAAAAGAAATTTATTTTAATTTTTTTGGCTGCCTTGGGTCTTCGTTGCTGTGAGCGGGCTTTCTCTAGTTGCGGTGAATGGGGCTACTCTTCCTTTCAGTGCACAGTTTCTCATTGTGGTGGCTTCTCTTGTTGCACAGCACAGGCTCTAGGCACGCGGGCTTCAGTAGTTGTGGTGCATGGGCTCAGTAGTTGTGGCTCACGGGCTCTAGAGTACAGGCTCAGTAGTTCTGGCACATGGGCTTACTTGCTCCACAGCATGTGGGATCTTCCCAGACCAGCACTCGAACCCGAGTCCCCTGCATTGGCAGGCAGATTCTTAACCACTGTGCCACCAGGGAAGGCCTCAAACTCATTCTTAAGGTCTTGGTTTTTCTGTTGCTTCGTCAGCTGTCTCCCTGGTTTTCCAGATGAATTCAGGTACCCTTATACATGCTGTTCCCAGTAGCAAGTACTTTTCCATTGTAGCCCTTAACATAATATTGACTAAATAATTATTCATTTGGTTAGCGTCTGCTTTCCCCAGTAGAGTGTGAGCTCCATGAGGGAAGAGACTAAGTCTGTCTTGGTCCCTGTTGTACTTCCAGAACCTAAGACACGGAGTGATATATGAGGTTATGCTGCAAGGACAAACCAACCCAAGACCTCGATAGCTGATGGCCGCAAAAGTTTATTTCTCATTCATGCTTCATGTCCACTGTGGCTCAGCTGTGGCTCTGCTCTAGATTGTTTCACTCTGGGACCCAGTCGGATGGAGCACCCTCATACTGGCAGGGACTAGATCTGACTCATCTGTGTGTGCTAAGACCCTAGCCCAGAACCAGGCAAAAGGGCGGTACCACCTGAAGTTGGTTGAGTGAAATTGTGCTGAGGTCCTGGCAGGGAATGGGGGTTAGTCCTAGGAGTCAGCTGAGTTGGAACACTACAGACTCTCCCTTTGGGATCTTTGTCAGTCATCACACATGCCTCGTATATCCTTCCAATAGTAAATCTGAGTCTTAGGTTAAGCAATTTGCTCAAGGTGAAGCTAAGGAGCAGCCTGGAGTAGAGGAGAGTGGTTAAGACATAGGCTTTGGAATCAGAAAGATCTGGGTTCAAATTCTGCCTCTTTTGACAGTAGAACACCAGCTTAAATAATGACAGTAATACATTCTTTCCCATGGGATAAAATAGGAATCCACGAGTCCAAACTGTTAATAAAGAAATAAACGGGAGAGCAGGGAGAGCTCCTTCTTACAGCAGAATGCCAACTAATACATATAGACGGTATGACAGGGTAGAAAAATCACTATTTTGCAACCGTAATAGCAAAATACAAAATACGAATAATCTATGAATAAGAATAAGAATCATCAGTGAATGCTAGAAACTCTGGGTGAAAGTTTGATGAGAAATAGTATATTCACAGTCTCGAAGTGTCTCCTTCCAAATGGCTTATTAGTTACAAAGGAAAAAATGATGATAGTGGAGAAATCTGGCAGACCCCCACCTTAGCCCAGGGATCAAGGTTAACATCACAGGGACAGGACAAACCGACATGTGTACCCCTCAATGAGATGCACCAAGAAGGGTACCACTTATGTGGTCTTCCTGCCAAAAGGACAGAACCTGAATCTGATCATGAGAAAACAATGAGACAAACTGAAATTTGGGACGGCTGACAATGTAACTGACTCTCCAAAAATGTCAATGTCAGGAAAGAAAAAGAAAAGAACTTAAAGGAGGATACGGAGATGTAACAACTAAATGCAACATGAAATTCTGTATTGAATTCTGCCCTGGAAAAAAAATGGCTATAAGGGACACTATTGGGGAAGTTGGCAAAATTTGAATGCGGACTATGAATTAGATAATGGTCTATTTTTCCACATTAAATTTTCTGATTTTCATAGTTATACTATGATTATGTAAGAAAATATCTTTGTTCTTGGGAAATTTAGGCGGAAAAAAGGCATGATGTCTGTAATTTACTTTCAAATGATTCAAGTATACATGTGTATATAGAGAGAAACAGCAAGAGAGAGAGACAGACAGAGACAGAGACATAGAGAGAGAGACAGAGAGGGAGACAGAGAGAGAGAACAGGAAAGAGAGAGAATTTTAAAGTAAATGTGGCAAAATGTTAATAATATGGGATTCTGGGTCAAGGGCCTATGGTAGTTCATTCCACTATTCTTGTGACTTTTTTAAAAAATAAATTTATTTATTTTAAAATTTATTTTGGTGCATTGGGTCTTCTTTGCTGTGCACGGGCTTTCTCTAGTTGCGGTGAGGGGAGACTACTCTTCGTTGCGGTGCGGGGGCTTCTCATTGCGGTGGCTTCTCTTGTTGTGGAGCACAGGCGCATGGGCTTCAGTAGTTGTGGCTCGTGGGCTCTAGAGCACAGGCTCAGTAGTTGTGGAGCACGGGCTCCGTTGCTCCGTGGCGTGTGGGCTCTTTCCGGACCAGGGCTCAAACCCGTATCCCCTGCATTGGCAGGCGGGTTCTTAACCACTGCGCCACCAGGGAAGCCCTTGTGACTTTTTCTTTAAGTTTGAAGTTATTTCAGAAAAAAAGTTAAAAATAAAAAAAATCCTTTAAAAATCATGGTTTCCTCATTTTTTTTTCTATATTTCATCAAAATCCTAATCTTAGCAATGTGAAAAAAACCTGCATATTAGAACTGAATAAACATAGAAGTTGTGTGATCAGAAAGCAAGGCGCACAGCAAACACTCAGGAAGCAGTCGCTGCCCTGATGATCTCTGGGACCCCACACAACCCCCTGTGCCATAGGAGGGAGATCGCCAATCCCACACAGTCTGTCAGCCATAAGACGAATGCCGAAAACCTTTTTGTGGCCTCAGTGATCTGGTTATAAACTCAGCTCAAGGACTCGCTGAAAGTATTTTGCACAAGATAAAGAGACACTTAAAAATTGAATTAAAAGATCGTGAGTGGGCTTTCCTGGTGGCGCAGTGGTCGAGCATCCGCCTGCCAATGCAGGGGACACGGGTTCGAGCCCCGGTCCGGGAAGATCCCACATGCAACGGAGCAACTAAGCCCATGTGCCACAACTACTGAGCCTGCACTCTAGAGCCCGCAAGCCACAACTACTGACGCCCACACGCCTAGAGCCTGTGCTCTGCAACAAGAGAAGCCACCGCAATGAGAAGCCCGCGCACCGCAATGAAGAGTAGCCCCCACTCGCCGCAACTAGAGAAAGCCCACGTGCAGCAACGAAGAACCAACGCAACCAAAAATAAATAAACAAATAAATACATTAAAACAAAACAAAACAAAAAGATTGTGAGTATTTTTCCAAGCTGGAAAGCAGCCCTGAGAGGCTAAGAACACTTCTCCCATCACTTTGCAGACATTGGTAAATAACTTGACACACTCTATGAAAGACTGATCCTGGAGATTGCTTCAGATGGTTTCCAGAAACAAAAGTTTGTTATGCAAAAGTCATGACATCATGTTGATAAGGAATTAATTCTCAGTGTCTGACCTTGCCAGAGAAGGAGGTTAATATCACTCTTCTGAACTGTCGACTGGATACCATCACTTGGGTATCTGGCAGGCATCTCAAACTCAGTGTCCAGAACAGAAATCTTGACCTTTCCCCCACCCCAGATCTGCTCTACCTGCCGTCTTTTCCATCGCAGCTGATGGCAAGGCCCTCCTTCCCTTTTCTCCATTTTCTCCTTGGAGTCATCCGTGACACTTTCCTTACCTCTGGTCAATCTCTGTGACTCCTGCTTTGAAAGAGCTCCAGAATCCAACCATTTCTCACTATTTCTGCCACTAACATCCTGATCCAAGGTACCATCATCTCTTACCTGGATTATTGCAAATGCCTTCTTACTGGCCTCCTCGTTCCAGCCTAGCTCTGCTGTGGTCAAGACCCAGCAGCCATGGTGATTTTGTTAAAAATAAATCAGATTGGACTTCCCTGGTGGCGCAGTGGTTAAGAATCCACCTGCCAATGCAGGGGACACGGGTTCGAGCCCTGGTCCGAGAAGATCCCACATGCCTCGGAGCAATGGGATCGGAGCAATGTGCCACAACTACTGAGCCTGCGCTCCACAGCCCGCGAGCCACAACTACTGAGCTTGCGCGCCACAACTACTGAAGCCCGTGCGCCTGGAACCTGTGCTCCACAACAAGAGAAGCCACAGCAATGAGAAGCCCGTGCACTGCAACGAAGAGTAGCCCCTGCTCGCTGCAACTAGAGAAAGCCGGTGCACAGCAACAAAGACCCAGCACAGCCAAAAATAAATAAATAAATAAATAAAAAATAAAATAAATCAGATCATGTCAAGACTCAAAATCCTCAATGCCCCTTTATTTCTCCCAGAGTTAAATCCTAAATCCTATAAGACTCTCCCTGATCTGCCTCCCTGCTACACCTTGGGCATCCCCTCTGCAGCACTCCAGCCTCATGTTTGTTCTTTGCAGATTCCACACATCTTCCCCCCACCCCCCTCTTATGAATTTGCATGGGCTGTTCCCTCTGCTGGAATGCCCTTCCTTCAGATATTTGCACGGCTTATTCCCTCACATCCTGTAAATCTATATTCAAGTATCATCTATTAAACAAGGCTGACCTCACCATCCTATCTGAAACTGCAACCTACCCCACACTCAGATCCCTTTCACTCAGTTCTATTTTTTCCCATAGCACTTACCTTGTAACATGTTACCTTGAAATATGTTATGTAATTTATTCATTTAATGTGCTTATTGTTTATTATCTGTCTCCTCCTCTTCCTGGGAGGCAGGGATGTTTGCCTGTTTAATTCACTGATGTAACCCTGTTTTCTAGCAGACTACCTGGTGAAATAGTCCATATTTGTTGAATGAGAGAATCTTCATACTTTCTGAGGTGTGTATATATATATATATATATATATATCTGAAGAGAGATTCTCACTGCTGGATTTTTAAAAACTCTGAAAATGAGAATCATATAATTGCCTTATTGTTTAGAACTTTATCTTCATCCCAAACTAAGTAGCATTGAAATGAAGGGCTTGTTCTGATTGATCATAAATATTTCTTTCTCTTTACTGAGGAGCATATATACTAACATGCTATATTCTTAAATTTTAAAAAATAGTAGAAGTAAAACTGGAAAATTCACACACTTATGGAAATTAAACAGTACATTTTAAAACAGCAAATGATCAAAGAAGAAATCACAGAGGAAATTAGAAAAATCTTACAGATGAATGAAAATGAAAACACAACATACCAAAACTTATGAGACTTAGCAAAAGCAATGTTAAGGGGTGATTTATAGCTATAAATGCTTATATTAAAAAAAAAACAAATAAGAAAGATCTCAAATCCATAACCTAACTTTATAACTGAAGGAACTAGAAAAGGAAGAACAAATTAAACCCAGAGCCAGCAGAGGGAAGGAAATAATAAAGATCAGATCAGAGATAAATGAAATAGAGAATAGAAAACAAGAGAGAAAGTCAATAAAACCAAAAGTTAGTTCTTTGAAAACTTTAACAAAATTGACAAACCTTTAACTACATGGACTAAGAGAGAAAGAGAAAACTCAGATACTAACATCAGAAATGAAAGTGTGGGCATTACTACCAACTCTAGAGAAAAAAAAGAATTATAAGATCATACTAAAATAATCCTACACCAACAAATTGGATAACCTAGAGGAAATGGGCAGGTCCCTAGAACACAAAGCCTTCCAAAACTAAATAATAAAGAAATAGAAAATCCGAACAGATCTATAACTGATAAGGAGATTGAATCAGTAATCAAAAATCTCCCAACAGGGCTTCCCTGGTGGCGCAGTGGTTGAGAGTCCGCCTGCCGATGCAGGGGACGCGGGTTCGTGCCCGGTCCGGGAAGATCCCACATGCCGTGGAGCGGCTAGGCCCGTGAGCCGTGGCCGCTGGGCCTGCGCGTCCGGAGCCTGTGCTCCGCAACGGGAGAGGCCATAACAGTGAGAGGCCCGCGTACCGCAAAAAAAAAAAAAAAAAAAAAAAAATCTCCCAACAAGTAAAAGCCCTGAACCTGATGGCTGTACTGGTGAGTTCTACTAAACATTTAAAGAAGAACTAATACCACCCCTTCTCAAACTTTTCCAGAAAATTGAAGAGGAGGGAACATTTTCTCACTTATTTTATATTGTCTTGATACCAAAGCCAGATGAAGATACTACATAAAAACAAAACAAAACAAAACAAATCTACAGACCAACCTCCTTATGAACTATGACACAAAAATCTCAACAAAATACTAGCAAACCAAATTCAGCAGCATATTTTTTTATTTTTCTATAACTGCTTTTATTTATTTTTTAATTAATTTTTTATTTTATATTGGAGTCTAGTTGATTTACAGTGTTGTGTTAGTTTCAAGTGCACAGCAAAATGATACAGCCACACACATACACATATCCACTCTTTTTCAGATTCCTCTCTCATATAGGCCATTACAGAATATTGAGTAGAGCTCCCTTCGCCACAGGGTAGGTCCCCACTGATCATCCATTCTACATACAGCGGTGTGCATATGTTAATCCCAATTTATCCCTCCTCCCCACCCCTCCCCTTTGGCAACCACAAGCCTGCCCCTGAAGTCTGTGAGTCTGTTTCTGTTTTGCAGATAAGCCCATCTGTATCATTTTTTTACATTCCACATATAAGTGATAATCAAATGACATTTGTCTTTCTCTGTCTGACCTGCTTCACTTAGTATGATAATCTCTGTGTCCATCCATGTTGCTGCAAATGGCATTATTTCGTTCTTTTTAAATGGCTGAATGATATTCCATTGTATATATGTACCACATCTTCTTTATCCACTCCTCTGTCGATGGGCATTTAGGTTGCTTCCATGTCTTGGCTATTGTAAATAGTGCTGCAATGAACACTGGGGTGCATGTATCTTTTTGAATTATGCTTTTCTCGGGATATACATCCAGGAGTGGGTTTGCTGAATGATATGGTAACTCTTTGTTTTTTTAAGAAACCTCGGTTCTGTTTTCCATAGTGATTGTACCAATTTACATTCCCACCAACAGTGTAGGAAGGTTCCCTTTTTTCCACACCCTCTCCAGCATTTATTATTTGTAGACCTTTTGATGATGGCCATCCTGACCATATGAGGTGTGAGGTGATACCTGACTGTAGTTTTGATTTGCATTTCTCATATAATTAGTGATGTTGAGCATCCTTTTGTGTGCTTTTTGCCCACCTGGATGTCTTCTTTGGAGAAATGTCTTTTTAGGTCTTCTGCCCATTTTTTAATTGGGTTGTTTGTTTTTTTGATATTGAGCTGCATGAGTTGTTTGTATATTTTGGAGATTAATCCCTTGTCAGTTGTTCGGTTTGCAAATATTTTCTTCCATTCTGTGGGTTGTCTTTTCATTTTGTTTATGGTTTCCTTTACTGTACAAAAGATTTTAAATTTCATTAGGTCCCATTTGTTTATTTTTGTTTTATTTTCATTACCGTAGGAGTTAGATCCATAAAGCTATTGCTTCAGCAGCATATTAAAAAGATTATACATCATCACCAAATGCAATTTATTCCTGCAATACAAGAATGGTTCAACATACAAAAATCGATCAGTGTAATGCACCACATTAACACAATGAAGGGGAAAAGGAACCCACATGATCATCTCAATTGACTCAGAAAAGCCCTTGACAAAATGCAACACCCTTTCATGAGAAAAACACTCAACAAAATAGGAATAAGGAAGCTACTTCAACATAATAAAAGCCATACATGAAAATCCACACGCACATCATACTTTATGGTGAAAGACGGAAAGCTCTTCCTCTAATATCAGGAAAAAATGCAAGGATGTCTGCTTTCACCACTTCAACACAATACTGAAAGTTCTAGCCAGAGTAAGTAGACAATAAAAAGAAATAAAAAGAATCCAAATTGAAAAGCAAAATGTAAAGTGATCTGTGTTCACAGATGATATGAGCTTATATGTAAAACCCTAAAGATTCCACCAAAAGAACTGTTAGAACTAATAAATGAATTCAGCTAATTAACAGGATACAAAGTCAACACACAAAAGTCAGTTGCATCTCTGTACACAAACGATGAACAATCTGAAAAGGAAACTAAGAAAACAATTTCCTTTACAGTAGCACCAAAAAGAATAAAATACTTATGTGTATTTTACCACAATAAAAACAATTTAAGTAAGTTGTATAATAACTAAAGTGAATAGGAAGATTGGCCAAGATGGTGTAGTAGAAAGACCCTGAACTCCACCGCCTCTCACAGGCACACCAAAACTATAGCTAGTTATACAACAGCATTGACCAAAATCACAACTAGTTATACAACAGCATTGACCAAAAATCACAACTAGTTATACAACAGCATTGACCAAAATTACAACTAGTTATACAACAGCATTGACCAAAATTACAACTAGTTGTACAACAAGCATTGACCAAAAATCACAACTAGTTATACAACAGCACTGACCAAAATCACAACTAGTTATACAACAGCACTGACCAAAATTACAACTAGTTATACAACAGCATTGACCAAAATCACAACTAGTTATACAACAAACATTGACCAAAAATCACAACTAGTTATACAACAGCACTGACCAAAATTACAACTAGTTGTACAACAAGCATTGATGAAAAAGACTGGAACCTACCAGAAAAGATCTTCTATGACAGATGTTACAAAGAAGGAACCACAACAAGACAGGCAGATTCTTTCCAAGGAGTGACGGGCCTGAGCCCCACATTGGACTCCCCCGTCTGGAGGTCCTGCACCAAGAAGATGAGTCCCCAGAATGTTTGGCTTTGAAGACCAGCAGGGCTGGCTTTCAGGAGTCTTAAACGGTGCACACAAAGTCGCACACACTCCAGGACCCAGGGCAGAAGCAGTAATTTGAAAGGAGCTTGGGTCAGACCTACCTGCTGATCTTGGAGAGTCTCCCAGAGAGGCAGGAGGCAACTGGAGCTCCCCCTGGGGACACAGACACTGCCTCCCGTTTTGGGAGCTCCTTCTACCACGTAGACGCTAGTGCTGGCAAGTGCCATTGTGGAATCCTCCCTAGAGCTCACTAGCCTCAGGAGCCAGCCCAGCCCCTGCCCAACAGCCTGTAGTCACCAGTACTGGGACACCTGAGGCCAAGCAACTAACTGGGTGAGGACACAGTCCCACCCATCAGCAGACAGGCTGCCTTAAGACCTTCTTAACCCACAGCTAGCCCTAGACTTGGCCTTGCCCACCAGAGAGCCCAGGATCTGGTTCCACATACCAGTACACAGGCATTAGACCCAGGACCCCCAGGGCCCTGCAGCCTTAGTCTCCGGGTCCCAGCTCTACCCACCAGTGGCACCAGCCCCAGAACAATAACAGCCCCCCCCCAGCCTGTGGACCCAGCCCACCCACGGCAAGCCAGCATCTGCCCTGGGACCAGCTGGGCACCGGCCCCACCCAGCAACAGGCTAACACAAGCTTTGGGATGCTCGGGACCCCAAAGTTAGCTGTGTCAGGAACTGGCCCATCCACCAGCCACCTGACACCAGATCTGGGCCCCCTGGGCCCTGCAGTTGGACCCTAGGACCCGGCTCTGCCCACCAGTGGGCTGGCACTAGCTCCAGGATCTGGCTTCACCCACCGGTGGGTGGGCACCACCCTGCGATCTCCTGGACCTTGACTCCACCCACCAGTGAGCCAGCACAAGCCTTGGGGCCCCCTGGGGCTCTGCAGCCAGCCACCTTGTGACGTGGCCCCACCAACCAGGGCCAGCCGCCTCTGCACAAGGCAGGGCCTGGCAACCAACCGGACTGGGGGCCAACCAAGCCTACCAGACCACCCTCAGTAGTCAGCCCACCACAAGAGAAGGACCCATGCAGCCCACATAGCGGACACCCCTAGAACATATAGCTCTGGTGACAAGAGGGGAGTGTGATGCTGGGATGCCCAGGACATTTCTTACAAAAGGCCACTTCTCTAAATTCTGGAAACATAACCAACCTATCAGATACATAGAAATAAAAACAGAAAGTTAGATGAAATGAGATGATAGAGGAACATGTTCCAAATGGAGGAACAAGATAAAACCTCAGAAAAAGAAGTAAATGAACTGGAGACAAGCCATCTACCTGAGAAAGAGCTCAGGGTAATGATTGTAAAGATGTTCAAAGAAATCGGGAGAAGAATGGATGCACAGAGTGAGATGTTAGCACTTTAAAAAAAAGAATTAGAAAATATAAAGAACGGGCTTCCCTGGTGGCACAGTGGTTAAGAATCCACCTGCCAATGCAGGGGAGATGAGTTTGAGCCCTGGTCCTGGAAGATCCCACATGCCATGGAGCAACGAAGCCCCTGTGCCACAACTACTGAGCTGGCGCTCTAGAGCCTGCGAGCCACAACTACTGAAGCCCGCGTACCTGGAGCCCGTGCTCTGCAACAAGAGAAGCTACAACAATGTACTGCAGAGAAGAGTAGCCCCTGCTCGCCGCAACTAGAGAAAGCCCACGCGCAGCAACGAAGACCCAAAGCAGCCAAAAATAATAAATTAAATAAATAAATTTAAAAAATAAAAAACATTAAAAAAGAAGATATAAAGAACAACTAAACAGAGATGAAGAATACAATAACTGAGGTGAAAAATGCACTGGAAGGAATCAACAGTAAACTAAATGATACAGAGGAACGGATCAGCGAGCCGGAAGACAGAGTAGTGGATATCACTGATGCTGAACAGAAAAAACTTTTAGAAAAAAAATATAGGAGAATATCTTAAGGATCTAGAGCCAGGCAAAGAGCTGTTATATATGACAGCAAAAATATAATCCATAAAAGGAAAAACTGACCTCATCAATTTTGACCTCATTATGAATTTTGCTCCATGAAAAGGTGAAAAGGATAAAAAGACAAGCCCTTCCCACCTCCAACACTACCCTCACCGTGACCCTCCCTTGCTCTGAGCCCTCAAATGCACACTCTTGCCACAGTCTCATTTTCCATTATTTAAGGTCTGTCTGGCATCTTGCAGCTTCTAAGAAGCTTCCAAGAAGCAGGGACACCCTCTCACAGCCATTTCACGTAGTTGCTCCCTGCTCCTCCCAGGCACCCTGGGCTCTGGGCAAGCCCACTTTCTTTCTGTTCTTTTAGAATCCTGTCTCTTGGCCTTTGTTCACACTGCCCTCCACCGGGATGCCACACACACAACCCCATCTCTCTCTTTTTTTTAAAAAAAATTAATTAATTAATTTATGGCTGTGTTGGGTCTTTGTTTCTGTGCAAGGGCTTTCTCTAGTTGTGGCAAGAGGGGGCCACTCTTCATCATGGTGCACGGGCCTCTCACTATCGCGGCCTCTCTTGTTGCGGAGCACAGGCTCCAGACGCGCAGGCTCAGTAGTTGTGGCTCACGGGCTTAGTTACTCTGTGGCATGTGGGATCTTTCCGGACCAGGGCTCGAACCCGTGTCCCCTGCATTGGCAGGCAGGTTCTCAACCACTGTGCCACCAGGAAAGCCCCACAACCCCATCTCTTGAAATCTCACAATGCCCCCAAATCCCATCCCAGACACCACTGTGACCTAGAGGTTTTCTTGTCCCTTCCCACCCAGTTCCATTTAATTCCACAAGCAGCTGCCGAGCACCAGGTTCTTGTCAGGCACTGTGCTGGTCCACTTGCTGCTCGTGGCCCTGTTAAGTCCATCTCGGATGACGGCAACTGGGCCTCCCTGGTCTTTCCCGCCCACTCGGGACGCCCCACACTCTGTTCCCCTCAGGGAAGTCAGTGTGATCTTTTAAAAGAGAGATCAGGATCCGTCACCCGTCTGCTTAAAACTCTTCAGGCTCCGCCCATCGCTCTTGGAGAGTTTCAATTTTAATTCCTCGCTGTGACCCTCCTGGCAATATGTCTTAGCCCATGTTCCCCTCAAACAGACCTTGAGACAAGGATTTGGGTGCAAGAACTTTCTATGGGAGGTGATCACAGGAAGTACACGTGGGAGTTGGGAAGCGACATGAGAGGGAGGGCCAACAGGGGGCGCTGGGATGGGTGTGTTCCTGCTCTAGGCCATGGGCTCAATCCGCAGGGGACCCTCAGAGGGACTGTGTGGAGATAAAGGTACCTGAATCAGAAGGCCGAAGAATCAGGGGCCGGGACTAAGGTGAGGCGAGCGAGGTACCTAGGATGCCAGAGCTAAAGAAACACCACGAGGTACCACTTCACACCCCGTGGATGGCTCCAATCCAAAAGACGGACAAGAACAAGTGTTGGCAAGGATGTGGAGAAATTGGGGCCCTCATATGCTGCTGGTAGGCTTGTAAAATGGTACCGCTGCCGTAGAAAACAGCCTGGCAGTTCCTCACACGGTTAAACACAGAGTTACCGTATGACCCAGTAATTCACCCAAGAGAAATGAAAATGCACATCCTCACAAAACTATACATGAATGTTCATAGCAACATTTGTCATAATAGCCAAAAAGTAGAAACAACCCAAACGCCCATGAACTGAGGAATGGATAAACAAAATGTGATTTATCCAGACAATGGAATGTTATTCAGCCATAAAAAGGAATGAAGTACTGACACACAGTACAGCGTGGATGAACCTTGAAAACATTATGCTAAGTGAGAGAAACCAGTCACAAAAGGTCACGTACTGTATGATTCCATTTCTGTGAAATGTTCACAATAGGCAAATCCACAGAGACAGAAAGCAGATGAGCGGCAGCCTGGGGCTGGGGGGCGGGGTGGGATGGGAGGTGAGCTAGCAAGTGACTAACGGGTACACGGTTCCTTTCAGGATCAGGAAAATGTTCTGGAATTAGGGCGTGGTGATGGTTGCCCAATTTTGTGAAAATACTAAAACCATTGAATTGTACACTTTAAGAGGTTGAACTTTATGGTAAGTGAATTACATCTCGATAAAGCTGTTATAAAAACATTTAAGAAGGTGCTTGCTCTTGGGCGCTGACTCAACACTTGCACAACCCCGAGAGTATCTCACGTTTTGTGCCCCAGGTGTCTCCCTTCCTGGGGTACAAACTGGCCTCATCGTGGCCCCGAGGGAAGGTGGGGTATTTTATCTTCTAAACCCTGATCCTCATTGATCAAGGGTCACCCTTGGGGTTTAACTCTCCAGACTTTTCCTCTGCACCCAGCCAAGCTCAGGGCTGTGGGTAAGTGACTCCCTTAGGCAGAAAGACACTGGAAACCACCAGGGTGTGAGGGTGCTGTTAGCTGTAGCACTGTCAATGTCTCCTACACCCTGTGTCATATAGCCGCCACCACCCTTGTAACCTCATCTTGCTCTCCTTCTTACCACACTGCTCCAGCAACCTTGGCCTCCATTCTCATCAGGGAACACATCACTTTCCTACCTCAGGGCCATTGCACGACTGTTTTCTTTGCTCAGAACACTGCCCTCAGCCTTTCTTCTTGCTGGCTCCTTTAGGATTCAGCTCAAATGTCATCTCACAGAGGCCTTCTCTTCTTGCCCTATCCAAATGGGTTCCTCATTATTCTCTCTTCAAACACCCAGAGTGATTTCTTAATAGCACTTACCACAATTTGGAAATTATATACTCATTTGTTTGTCAATGTACTTAATCCCCTAAGGCTGCAAGATTCAGGGGAGAGAGACTGAGTCTGTTTTGCTCATGGCTGTATCCACCATATCCTTCACTGTGCCTGGCATACAGAAGTTACTAAAGAAATACTTGTGAACATTATATGAATAAGACACACCCCAGACCCTTCTCCTCAAAACAAACACTCCCAGCCACATAGGAAAGGAAGCATCTGGACAGCATCTATGGCACCAGATGGTTCATACTATAACAGGTAGGTGAGCAGAGGGGTATGGGAAGCCAGCTGAGGGAGAAATTGATTATTCTGGGAACTCAGAGAGGGGAGAAAATGTAGAAAGCAAATATTATTTGAAATGGATTTTGAAGGATGAATAAGAGAGCGTCAGGTGTATAAGGATGTGGGAAGAAAATGTCAGGCAGAAGGAACAGCGTAGCTAAAAGTCTGGAAGCAGTGCTGCTCTAGCTGTGTGTGTGTGTGTGTGTGTGTGTGTGTGTGTGTGTAGGGTGGGAGACAAGGAGGGAGGGGAGGTGGAGGGGGTGAGATCAAGGGAATCCTCCAATGCTGAGGGGATGAGTTTGGACACTGTCCCAGGGGTATGGGAGCCACTGAAGGGGGCTGTGCAGGGGTGGAGTGTGGCCACTGGGATTTAAAACATCTGTCTGAAGTGGCCTGGATGGGGTTAGGGGGACAGGAGGCAGAGAGGGCTTCCACAAGAGGGCTGGTATTCCGGGTGGGAGATGCTAAAGCTTAAACAGAATGTCAGGGGAGCAGCCGGGGGCTGGCAGTGGTACCCAGACCCAGTTGCCCTGCTGATGGGCACTGGCCACCGGGGATGCCCACCCTGACACCCACTCTTGATCCTCAAGGGGATACCAGGGAAGGAAGAGGAAAGAGGCTGGATGATTTGAGATAGGACATCAAGTTCATGATTTCACAAGAATTGTTAAATAGTATATGATTTTAATAGTTTCATTTTGAAGATAAATGTACATAAATCAAACAGGCAACTCATCTTGAAGAAAATATTAAGTAAGTAACAAATGCAGGTGGGTCAGGGATAGATGACTGATAAATGCTGCTGGGACTGGTGGGAGCCACAGCAAGGATGGAGAGAGGGAGGAGCTTGGCAAGGCTGGAACCTTGAGGTTTACTCTGACACCTCATTGGCCTGGATTGACTGGGGAGTGATAAGGAGGACGTGAGGCCAGGGCCTAGAGGACAGGGGGGAGGGCAGAATCCACAGGCCTCGGGGCCTGACTGGATATGGGAGTAAAGAAGGTGAGGAGTTGAGGGAAACCCTGGTTTTTGGCTTGAAGGGACCAGGCTGCTTCTAACAGGAGGTGCTAGAGTCAGCCTTGTTAGAGCGGCTGCACCTTATAAGATTCAGATCCTTATAACCTGCAATGAAATAAAAATTGCAGAACGCTTTATACCTCCTGCCCCGTGTCCCCAGTCAGATGCTGTAGCAGATGTGGTTGGTGCCCTGCCCATACTCCTCCCTCGCCCCATCCTGGAGGTGGCCGCAGATAGTACTGCCCTCACTGACATCTTTCTGTGTCTCTCTGCCTGAGGGCATTCTCTGGCCAGAAGCAGGTCAGCCCACACACATCAGGCAGCGGGGCTCACCAAGGAGTTCATGCCCCAGGACTGGCCCTCGAACATGTGCTCCAGGCGGGGTCCCGGAGGCCTCCAGCCAGATCAGCCCCAGTTGTACACAGCAGGGACCTCCTTCTTAACAACGCTGCACTGGCTTTCTTCCCTTCCCAGGCTCGCTTTCTGCTCTCAAACTGTGCTTCCTGGGACCACCTCCCACAGAAATCACCTGCATCCTAACCTTTGTCTCAGAGTCTGCTTTCATGGGAACCCAAAGGGAGACAGAGAGGCAAGAAATGCCAGGGACACCCCTACTTCCCCCTCCTGCCCTGGAGCTGCAGGTTTCATTCACCCAGATGAAACCCAGAGCTGGAGTGGGCCCTATTAGCACACCACTTACAGCAGTCTGTGGGCACAACGAGAAAACCAAGACCAGTATGAAGGGGCAGCAAGCCTCCTTTTTATTGTTTTATTTAGGCCAGAAGTTGGCAGCCCTTGGCTATGTGATGGTATAAGCTTTGTTTCAGTTATTTGGGGCATGAAGGGAGGGTCCTTCCTGCCTCAGGGCCTTTGCCCTTGCTGGTCTTGCTCCTGAGATGTTTCCCCTAAGATACAGCCAAGTCCAGCTTGCCTATTTCAATTCTCAGTTTGAATATCAGCTCCTCAGAGAGGCATCTCTGACCACATTATCCTAAATATATCCTTTCTCCATTCATCCTATTGTCTTTATAGCTGTTGGCACTGCATCTTTTAAAAAATCAACTTTATTGAGGTATAACTTACATACAAGACACTCATTTAAAGTGTGCAGCGTGATGAGTTTTGATAAATATGTATGTCCGTAACCAGCACGGGAATCAATGTTTCTATCACCCCCCCACAAAGTTCAGTTAGATGGCTTTCTCCCTGCCCCAGGGACTCACTGGCCCACTTTCTGTCACTGTATCTCAGCTTTTCCTTTTCTAGAATTTCACATGGAATAATTCGGCACGTTCTCTTTTGCTCAGTGTAATGCTTTTGAGATTCACGCACTTTGCTGTGCGTATGGGTAGTTCATGCAGTTTTATGGCTGAGTTGTATTCCATCGTATGGTTGTACTTCAGGTGGTTTGTTCACTTTCTTGTTGAAGGACACCTGGGCTGTGTCTAGTTCTCAACGATCAGAATTAAAGCTGCTATGAGCATCACATGCAAGTGTGTGTGTGGACATATGGACATATATTTTCATTTCTCTTGGGTATGCCGAGCAGTAGAACTGCTGGATAATCAACTGGGATTATGTTACCTATTTGCTTGCTTTTTGTATATGGTCCATCTTCCCCACTAAGTGTCGTCAGGGAAGGACTTTGCTCACCACCTGATGTGAATAGTGCCCAGCAAACATGTGGCATGCCCACAATGAATGAATAAGAAGCCAGCAGGGCTGATTTCCAAATGTAAGGGCTCTGAGCCAGGGATCTGCTGGATTTTGGGGTCCTCCTCCCAAGTGGCAGGTTCCTGCTGTGGTTCCTGGGACAGCCTGACACTTTCTGAACCCCGCAGGGGAACAGTGTACACAGGAGAGGAGAAATCATGACATGGTGGCTCCAGGGGTCTCAAACCCCACACCCGGAATTTCCTGACGGTCTCCTGGTGCTTTTCTGGGCTCCTGGGACCACTGGAAGGGCCCGGGTGGTATTGGGTCCATGTTTTAGGGTGGGCCTAGAATGTATCTGTGTCTCCATGTGTCCGAATCTCTCGGCAGCCACCCGTGGTTCCAGGCCCCGGGGACGCTGTCCACCCGGGAGGCCTCCGCCGGCAGACAGCACCCGCGGCGGCCAGGGCCAGGTCTGCCCTCCCACCTCTGTCCAGCAGGGGGCGGCAGCGCTACACGGAGAAGCGGCGCCCCATCCACGCTCGTCTGCCGCGGGCGGAGGGCGGACTGGGACCTCGAGAGACACGACTCGGCCTCGTGTGAGACTCCCGCAGCCTCAGAATACCTCCCCTAGTCCAGAAAGGGAAACTGAGGCCCAGAAAAGGGGAGGGAGGCTACTCAGATCTCCTAAATCCCAGTCCCAAATCTCCAGACGTAGCGTGGGAAAAGAGGGGGTCTCTCGGAGATAGGGTGGGAGTACTGCCGTCTAGCTGGGCCGCTCAGACTTGCTCTGAGGCAGAGGGATGGACTCGAGCTCTCAATCCCCTCTAAGTCCTTCATTAGCTGCTGGGGAGTCTGTGAGCCCAGGGGTGAGGTCTGGAGGGCAAGGCTGGGGAGGCGCCCCTCTGGAGGTTGCCCAATATAAGGGAGGGGTTGAAGGGATTGAAGATGAGATGTTTACTCGTCTGTAAAATGGGTATGTAGGGAACCAGCACCTCCAGTTCTCTCCTGTCCTTTCTACTTCACCCTTGCTCAGGCTAGAGGCTTAAGAGGTGGCTGGACCATGTCCTGGGGACTCCATCCTTGCCCTGTCCAGATAAGCACTTCTAGACGAGACCACCCTGCTCCTTCCTGGACCCTGCTCACTTGGAAAATGGGATGGTGATATGACCCAAGAGTGTGTATTTTTATTACCTAAGCAGCCTGACTCAAAATGATGAATTGGGCCAATCAAGTATCTGCTCTTCCCGAAATGTATATGGGGCCCCCACAGGGCAGCAGGCTTTGTGCTGGGTCCAGGGGAGACAGCAGTAAACAGGAAAATGAGGCCCTGCTCTGGGGACCTCGCCTTCCTGAGCGGGGAGACAGATTGTCCAACAAGTAAACAACAAACAAATAATTACAAATTGGGATCAGTGCTGTGAAGGAAACCAAGAAAGGGCAGAGATAAAGCATAACTGAGGGGCTTCCCTGGTGGCGCAGTGGTTAAGAATCCACCTGCCAATGCAGGGGACACGGGTTTGAGCCCTGGTCCGGGAAGATCCCATGTGCCGCGGAGCAACGAAGTCCTTGAGCCACAACTACTGAAGCCCGTGTGCCACAACTACTGAAGCCCGTGCACCTAGAGCCCGTGCTCCTCAACAAGAGAAGCCACTGCAATGAGAAGCCTGCGCACCGCGATGAAGAGTAGCCCTCGCTCGCCGCAACTAGAGAAAGCCCACGTGCAGCAACAAAGACCCAACACAGCCAAAAATAAACAAATAAAATATATAAATTTAAAAAAAGGAATAACTGAGGAGAGGGAGGCTGCCCTTAGCTGGAACTGTCAGGGGAGGGATTCTACTGAGGCAGCATTTAAACCAGGAGCTGAAAGATGAGATGGAGCCCGTCATGCAAAGGTGAGGCAAGTGGAAAGGGTGGAATAGGGCAAGGAAAACGGTCAGATTCATATTTTTAAAAGATCCTTCTGGCTGCTGGATGGAGAATAGGCTGGGGCAGGGCATGAATGGAAGCTGGAAGACCAGAGAGGAAGCTGTTGCAATAATTCAGGGGAGAAATGCTGGTGCCTCAGGGTGGTAGCCAGGGAGGTTGTGGATCCTGGATATATTTTAAAGCAGGGGTGATGGTTCTTCTGTTAGATGAGAGGTAGGGGACAGGGAAGAATCCAAGATGATGCCTTAAAAAATTAGGTGGTTGGAAGTGCCCTTTGCTGAGATGGGGGAGGCTGTGAGGAAAGCTGGTGGCGAGAGTCACAGAATTTAAGAACTGCTGGCAGAAACTTAGGGATCCCAGAACGGAGTCCAGCCCTGCCTCTGTATTCCCCTGCCTTTGGGGGTGGGTTGTGGTTCTGAACTCAAGGATTAAGGCTCCTAACTTGGCCTGGCCTCAGCATCACTCTGGAGTGTTGGGAAATATCCCTGGGCCCCAAATCTACTGACTCAGAAGCTTCCAGGTGGTGCTGATTCGGCTGCTCTGGGTCTATGTGTGGGAGGCCCTGCCCCAGAGCTCAGGGTTTCTGTTCCCACTGGGACCCTGGTGACCCCTGTCTTCCTCTGCCAGGTGACTCTACCCAGGTGGGGGAAGAGGCAGTGGCAAGAGAATGAGGAGGGAGCCCTGAGAGAGACAAATGGGCAGAGGCTTCTGGAGATTCTGAGATGCTGAGAAATGCCAGGGAAAAACAAGCCACCTTTTAATTTTGACCTCGTTTCTAAATGATGCCAGCTACCAAGGAAGATATTACTCTGCTTCCTGGGAAGCGATTGGGGGAATCACCAAGAGGAACTGGCAAGCGAAACAGGGTATGGAGGTTCAAGTCCTTGCACGATGTACTTGCAGAGGTTAAGGCGAGGGAGGCTGAGGCCCTGAGGGCCACTCAGGCCCCAGGCTCACTCCAAGCTAAGCCTGCCAGCTGAGGGCAGCCCAGTTCATTCTGTACTCATCCCGCTAGTGGGTCTCAAATGGTCTAAAGATCCCTTGCCTTGCTGGCCTGGGAGGTGTGGAATATTGGCTTGGGAGAGAATGGAATATTTTCTCTCCCTGACCCTCTTCATCTGGAGTCATCCCTTAGGTCTCTGGCACTTCTCCAGGGAAGCCCCTTCTCACCTCCTCCCCCACCCCGCCCTATAACTGGGTCACATCCCCAGTTGTGAGCACTCTCTTGGCAATCTCTTTCCATGTTCACATACACCATCTGATTTCACCCTGCAAGGCAGGCCTGCAATCTCCTCTTACAGACGAAGGCACTAAGGTTCAGAGAGTTTAAGCAGCTTGCCCAAGGTCACACAGCTAGCATATAGCCTTGAACACCTGCAGCTGCAGCAGATCTGGGAAATGTTGCCCCCAAATCCTTTGTTATAGCTGAATACTACTGAGCAGCGGAAAGCTATGGATGCCCGAAAGGGTCAGATGAGCCATCTCAAAGGACCAAAGAAATACCCACGCGGGGCTCAGACGCAAGGTAGGGATCTGACTTTAGACTCCATTCCCTCCCTGCGACAGGACCCCAGAGGCCAACCTCAGCTGAATGGAGCCCTCCCCTTTCCCAAAGTCAGCTGTTTTTCTTGCCTGGAAATGCCTCTAAAATGTCAGTTGTGGGCCAACCTCCCTCCTCCCTCCCCTCTACGAGTCATGTAGCAGCTCAAATATATTACACGTATTAAAAGAATATATTCTCCGGCGGCCCCGAAGGGGATAATGAAATATATATATGTATATTTATACACAATGGATTGGCTGAAAATGCTCTAAATATCCCTCCAGCTGTGGCAACCCTTTGAAATATGACACTCCAACAACACCTCCCCCACTGGTGGGCTGGCGGGAGACATTAAAGATTTAAAAAAAGGGAAGGAAGGAAGGAGAGGAAGGAGAAGAAAAAGGAGGCAGCTGCTTTTGCCTTTGGCTGTGCAGCAAGCTGTGGTTAAATATTAAAACCACCCATCACCCGACCCAGCTGTCCGCCCCTTCGGTGGCCTGGGTACACACCAAGGTCTCCTGTGGCTCCTGTGGTTGAGGGTTGTCATGCAGATCTAACTTGCCCCACCCCCACCAACCCCAGTGATGGGGGTGGTGCTGGGAGAGCAGTGGCGGGGAGGCTCTCCTTTAGATCTCAGATTCTGGGCTTGTCTAGGCTGGGCTGGGAAAAGGGGCCTGATGCGGGAGTGGGGTGGGGGGAGTCGGCAGGATTTGAGGCAGAAGATGCAGGTTTGGATCCTGACTCTGCCCCTTAGGTGCTGTGTGACCTTGATCTTGGGCTGCAATTTTTTCATCTATATTATAAGAGATTTGGACTGGCTCATGGGACTTTAGGGGTCCATGAATATTCAGAAATTACATGCAAAATTGGGGGGAGTGGTTTCAAGGGGCTCATCAGGCTCATTAGAGTGACTGGTCCTTCTCCGAGTGCCCAGAGCATCATTTCTATCTCAACACTGGCACTTTAGGTCTCCCCATCCAGGCAGGGCTTAATTTTCTCCGTGTCCCAGCTGCTGCAGGGGAGGAGCTTTGAGATGTTCAATAACGATCAGAGCTATAGGTACATCTTGTTCCAACAATATAATTAAAGGTGAGCCAAAGTGATAAGACCTATCTTGCAAGGTGGTGAACCCCTACCACTGAAGGAATTCAAACAGATGCTGAATGAACTCTTTGGGGGGATGCTGTACAGGAGACTTCAGCATTTGACAGGGCCTGGCTGTGAGGTCCCTTCCACGCCCAAACGTCTGTGATTTTAATTTCCTTTGATTGAAGACTATATAGAGCTTCAACTATGACTGCGGAGGGAGAGAGAGGGAGAGAGAGGGAGAGAGCAGTTTGGGGTTTCCGCATATGTCACGAGAATGTAAAATGGCAGGAATGTGGCTTTGCCTCCTAGGTACCTCTCATGGTGCTTGCGGCATCTTGCCACCTTGAGTGACATTCCAGGGTTTAAAGATATGTACTTTACTACACCATAGCCCCTAAACTCACACCAAATACTTGATCTTCAGCTCAACTGAAAATGCAGGGATTCGTTCCATCCCTGGACTCACTGAGCAGTGGATGGCTCCAGCATGGGGTCTCCTGAAGAATTTACAGGGGGAGGGGGTTAGTTTGACTGTCCTGGGTTGGAATATTTGCTCATCTGTTAACTCTGGAAGCAAATCCTCAAATAAGATGTGACTCCCCTAAATGGGATACTCCAAGTCTAAGATCAGGAGTCAAAGATTTCAGGATTCCAGAATCTAAAGTTTCTATAACTTGGAGTTTCTGGGAGTCAACATTCTTAAGACCATTTGAGTCAAGAAATCTTTAAAGAGGAGATCAAGATGGGCCTTTTTTTTATGAGGAACTTATATGGAAAGGTGGAGGTGCCGAGAGGGAGATATGAAATCTTTTTTTTGGTTCCCAAGGTGAACCATCTACCCACAGAAAAGAAATCTGTGAAAAGACCACATGCGTCCAGACAGCACTGGGGCTCAGGCGGGGGTTTGCTAAAGGTATAGAGCTCATTGTGTGCTGGTAAACCAGCTCTTCAAAAAAAGCCTGTTTTGTAGCATTTGCCAATTTCCATGATGGAAATATTCCCAATGTGGCCAATTCAAGTTGCCAACAGTTTAACCACCAGTTCTCAAAATTCCCAACAATTTACCAGTTGTCTCTTATGACCTAGCAAAAGCTGGCTGTAGCACATCTTGGGATGGGGTGGCTGCCCAGGCCGCTGTAGTTGCATCTGGAAGGGCTGGGGGGAGGTTGTGGCTATGAAGGCAGTTGTTCAAATAGGATGAGGGCTGAGCTGATTTCAGCATATCTGGAGTCTGATGGGAAGCCTTCCTGCTTATAAGGGAGGGAATCAGAGGCTTCTTCCTCTGGGTCAGGGAAGCATGGCAGGGACAGAGGCGGGGATTCCTAGCTGCTGGGACTTAGGAGGGCAGCTGGGACAAAGAAGGGCAGAAACTGTGCTTTCCCCCAGGGCTACCCCTCAGCTAAGGTGGGACATGTGTTTATTTGTTCAGTCAGTTTTTCACTGCTGGTTTATGCAGAGCAGGTATCAATGTGCCCATTTTACAGATGAGGAAATTAAGACCTCGAGAGACAAAGGTACTTGTTTCCAGTTGCCAAAAGTTAAAATGATAGTAGGTAAAATGGATTGAGCCTGTACTCTGAGCCAGGCCCAGGCTGAACAGCTTGACTTGTTGCTTAGGCCAGGGTCCCCAGAAGCAGACGTGGAGATCAAGATTTCTTTGCAAGAAATTTATTAAGAAATTGTTTCCAGATAAGGTGATGGGTAAGGGAGCAGCGTGATCCCATGGGGAGCTCTGCAGTGTGAGGAATGCCTCAGAGTTTGTCCTACCTGGAAGGAAATGAACTGGACTTTCATACTCCTGTACCTGTCAGTCATTGGCTATGGACCCCTCCAGGGGTACGTAGACTCAGGCACTTCAGTGCAAGGTCAGGCCTCTGAATAAGGTTTGCAAACCCATAGGAGGTGAGGTATGAACACACAGAACAGGTTAAAGGGGTTTGGGGCATCCAGTGTCCATTCCACTTGTATCAGCTCATTTATTTCTTACAACAACCCTAGGTGGTATTATTATTCCCCCTACTTTGCAGATAGGGAAAATGAGGCACAACTTGGCCAGCATCACACTGCTAGGGAGTGGCAGAGCTGGGCAGAGCCCAGGCCAAGCCAATGCCTGTCCCCAGCTCCCTTTATCCTCTTCTGGGAGGAGAGGAAGGTGGCGGCTGGTGAGGGATGAGAAGGGTGACCAGAGGTGGGGAAAGATGCCAGCAGCATGGGAGAGAGAGAGCAAGAGAGAGAGAGAGAGAGAGAGCTACAAAGGAAGTATGGAGGTGGGGTTGCAGAGACAGGGCTCACACAGGGCCTCCTTCTCCTTCCCACAAACATCCTAAACCAGTTCTCAGAGCCTCAGTCTTTTTCTCTGTAAGATGGGGTGGGTGGAGGTACCTGTTCTCTCATGGTGCTGTTGAGAGAATTAAATAAGAAAGTGCCCATCAAGTGTTTGGTCAGGGTGGCCCACTGTGTGGACTGACAACCACAGCTGTGCTCTCTGCCTGGCTAAGAGGCACCAGCCTGGGCGCCAGATGAGAGCTCTGCCTCTGGCCTGGGGGTGCCAGGGCTGAATGTATGTGTGCGAGGACTGGGCAGCATCCCTGTGGTGGGACCAGCTTGGGGCACTTTCCACTCACCAGTGCATTTCATTACCCATTTCACACCAGGGATTATTTATTTATCCCGATCTTGCAAAGGGGGAAACTGAGCCTTAGAGTGGTCAAGTCACTTCTCTGTGTCACCTAGTCAGAAAGGAGCAAGTGGGATTTGATTTTGGGTCTCCTAATTCCAAGTCCTGCGTGTTTGCATACTTCTCTCTCTCTCCGGGTGTGTATACATAAAGACTTGACCATTATTCATTCATTTCTTTATCTACTTATTCCTTCATTGAATAATGCATATGAAATGTCTCCAGTGCCATGCCCTATGACAGGCACTGGGGATGTATGTGAAGGAGGCCAAAACTGACCCAGTCTCAGGGAGTGCCCAGCATAATGGAGACGAGAGAGAAAAACATCCCACACTCACATATCTCGTCATTGCAACTCTGCCCAGTGCTTCCAAGGAGAGCATAAAACAGGGAGATCTGAGCAGGACCATGGCTCAGGGAGGGCTTCCTCAAACTGGTGTTTGAGCTGAGTAAGGGTCAGTCATTAGGCAAAGAGGAGGGGGTGAGGGGCATGTATTCCAGCACGGGAGCAGTGTATGCCAAAGCTCCAGGCCTGGAGCAGTGTGGGCCTCAGGAGGCTTGGTGAGGAGGCCGGTGAGGCTGGAGAGTGGGAGTGTGGTGAGCTGAGGAGGGCACTGGGCCTGTCAGGGTTTGGTCTTTGCCCTAAGAGCAAATGTGTGTTTGCAAATTTGTGTGAGTGTGTGTCTGGCCCAAACCCAGCAGGCTGGGGTGGCAGAGGGGCTGGAGGCCCCGAACGGAGGCCTGATGGGGCAGCCTTGGCATCCTCTGGAGCACCCATTCACAGTAGTTAGTTTCCTGACTGAGCAGGAGGGATGGTGACTGCAGACCCCCTCCTGACAGTGCCATCACCTGGGGCTAGAGGAGGCTTGCAGGATCTGGGGAGGGGCCGAGCTGGAGGGAACAAGGATGGTGAGTGGAGCCGGATGGGCCTGGAGGAGGCTGGTTACACACCTAGGACAGAGCCACCTCCCTGGGCCTCTGGGTCTGTGAAATGGGCCTTGATGAGCAGCCCCAAAAGGTGAAGGTGACTGGTCCCTCCCACATCTACTTGTTCAAACCCCACTTTACACCCACGGCCCAGAGAGGGCAATGACTTGATAAGTGTTGCCCAGCAAGTCAGTGACTGCTTGGAGGTCAGACCCCAGGCCTCCTTTGGCCTCCTGGGCCAGGGCCTCTCAGGAATCCTGGAACACCAGCATGGGGGCTCCTATTCTCCAGATGTCACACAGCAGAATGCTTCAGCCTGAAGGGACAGGACTGGTAGACAATGCCCCTCGTATCCTGGCAGATCCACAGGCTCCCTTCAAAGCCTGAAATGACATAGGAATCCCACCACCATCACTCCCACCCTGTCCATTCTTTAGGATTTCAGGGCCAAGAAACAGTTTTTCTACCTGCCCACCTGTCCTTCCACCATTATCAAGTCAGTCATTTGGCTGTGTGTATACTTCAAGTGTTCCTTTTAATAAATGTAGGTCTTTTCAAGAAGCGTTCTACTTTCCATCTTGGTTGTCAGGTAAGATTGGAGTCAGGGGGTTGGGTGGGAATATCTGTGGAGCCAGTTCGTGGTGTGGCAGGGGTGTGCTCTGACACCAAGCCAGTTCCTTGTACTGGTCCTGAGGAGCCCCAGGCTGGGAGAAAGGAGGCACTCCAGTGAATCAGGTAACGAGAAGGAGGAGGGAGGAGTATGTAAACTGAGGCGCCAAGGCTGGGGCCACTGCAAACATCCTATTAACAAACATCTTAGTTAATATTTAACACCCTAGTTAATAGCCAATACCTTCATTAACTATTAACATCCTAGTTAAGTGCAAACACTCTGCTTAACAGAAACCTTTCTTGTTGTTGAACATCCTAGTTGACAGTGAACACCCTATTTAACAGCAAACATCTTTATTAACAATTAACACCCTAGTAAACTGCAAACACGTTACTTAACAAAAACCTTGGTTGACAATGAACACGCTAGTCTGCAGTGAACACATCCTAGTTAACCGTCAACCACCGTCATTAACAGTTAACACTCAACAACAAGCACCTTAGCTAACAGCTGATTCTTTGGCAGGAACTCAGCCCTGCATTCCTGCAGCGGTGCCTCACCTGCCCACTCCACACTGCGACGGGCTGCAGCCAGGCTCCACTCCAGAACCCAGGTTTACAAAGGGAAAGATAAAATAGCCCTGGAACGTGAAATGCATTATTCAGCTCCAGCCTAAACGCCCCTAGCTCCCCTCAAGGGGAGCTCGGGTTCTTCTCAGAGTCAGAGATGAAAGTCCAGGCGGTGGAGGGAGAGGAGCTGGGAGTAATCTGCCGTCTCTCTCTTTCCTCTCAACCCTCCCTTCCTCCCTGGCTCGTTGTCTCTCTGTTCGTCCCCTCTCTCCCCAGCCCTCAGTCTGTCCAGCTGGCTGAGTCTGGCTCGCTACTCTCTACCTCACCCTCCAACTGTCTCTCTCATTTCTGGTTCCTTCTCTTGGATCATCATCTTCTCTCAAACTCTCTAACTCTGTCTTTTCCCCTCTCCGTCTCTCTGTCTCTGTCTCTACCCCTTTCTCCCTCTCCTTTTGTCTCTGCTTCTCTCTCTGCCTCCTTCCCTCCCTCCCTCCCTCCCTCATCCTCCAGATTTCAGGCCCAGCATCACCTCCTTCGGAAAGCCCTCCCTGACCCACCTCCCCATTTAAAAAAAATTTTTTTTTGGCCGCGCTCCACGGCACGGGGTATCTTAGGTCCCTGACCAGGGATTGAACCCATGCCCCCTGCACTGGAAGTTCAGAGTCTTAACCACTGGACCGCCAGGGAAGTCCCCAGGCCCAGCTTATGTCCCTGCGTCACACACTTCTAGAACCATGTTCCTTCCTTTCAGAGCCCTTACCTTTATTTCTAATGAATGATTACAAATCAGGGTGATTAGTTAATGTCTGTCTCCGTCTCCCCTCCAGAGTGTAGGTTTCATGGCTGCTTCTGCCTTTGCTCACTGCTGTATCCGCAGTGCCTGGTATACAGGAGGTGCTTAATAGATGTTTTTGTGTTTTGCCTTTCTTTCTGCCCCTCCTCCTCCTCTCTGCTGTATCCTGGCTGCCCGCTTGCCCCAGCCTGAGGCTCCTCTTGTCTTTCATTTATCCTCCCGCCTCCTGGTCCCCACAGCTCCCGGTGACGCAGGGTGGGCCTTGGCTCTCAGCCTGCTGACCCAGGACCCTCGCAGCCCAGAGTGGAGACCAGCGACCATATGAGGCCCCAAAATGCTAAGCCTGACCCAGCCAGCAGGTGCTCATTGTACTTTTGTTGAAGGAATGAGTGACGTAAAGAGAAAGGGATTTGGCATTCCAATTCCTGCCATCCCCGCTCAGCACCATGTGACCCTGGGCAAGTCGTGACAGTTCTGAGTTTTCTTCTCCATCTGTGAAGTTGACAGGGCTGGGCTGGGGGCAGGGGCGCCAAAGACATTTGATGAGAGCATGCGCTGTAAACCATGAAGTGCCTGATTGGTGTCTGTGACCATCGGATGTTAGCACATTTTCTTCTGCTATCCGAACACTGAGGGGATGAAAAGCCAATTTGCACCCCTCTGCCTCCAGGAACCCAGACTGCGAGACTTGGGGTGCTGGGGCTCTTGGGTGAGGGGACTAGGGGGAGAAGGAAGTAGAAGTGTAAAACAGTTCTTTCATGTGTGAATTATTGAGCACCTACTGTGTGCCAGGCACTGGTTAAGACTCAGGCTCTGTGAGCAAACAAAGCAGAACCCTGCTCCTTGTTTCCCATGTGGTCATTCCACCTTCCATGCATTCAGCAGATGCGCACTGAGCACCTACTGTGTTCTGGGCATTGTGCAGGCGCTGGGAGAAGCCGTGAAAGAGCCGGGTATGGCCACTCCCCTCTCCCACTGTTCTGTCTATGCTCGGGGCTGGGCGCCCTTCCACACTCAGCATTACTTTCAGTCTGCCCCTTCAAACTGTGAGGAGGGCCTTCTCCTCCCCATTTGTCGGATGAAGAAACTGAGCGTCAGGCCACCCGCCCCAAGTCCTGTGTGCTAGAAAGCAGAGGACGTGGATCAAGATTCACATCTGTCTGACTCTAGGGTCTTAATTCTCTGGAGACACTGGGTTCGACCTGTCGTCCCTCTCCAAGCCTTAGTTTCCCGGCCTGTACGCTGAGGAGGTGAACGGGGTGACCTTGGAGGTCATCCAGTAATGCAGGTCAGTGGAAAGAGAGCTGGGGCCAGCAGAGGTGGGGGGAGGGTGTTTCCAGGCAGCTCAGCCTCCGCGGGACTTTCGCGGCCTCAGAGTCCGGAGTTGGTTCTTATTATTGGCTCCAAATGACATTTGCATCCATTTATTTGCTGCATTTTGATTTTGCATTCAATTCCCGGGCCATTCACGGTGTCTGCCCTACCTGGGGGATGCGAAATCGAGGCAGCCAGGAGCACAGTTTGGACATGCCTGAAAGCCACCGCTCCTCAGAGGGAGGAACGCTTGACCGACTCCACAGCAGAAGGTGAGCTGGAGGCTGCCCTGCTCCCCGCACCTTCCCCATCCCCAGCCAGAATCTGACTGATGTGCCTCCTGCTTGGGAGCTAGACTCCTCCACTCCTCGCATCCCAATAGGCGTATCTGAGATGGGACCCTCACCAGCACCTGGGCCCTTTAGGAAAATTAGGTTCTGGTTTTCACAAAGAATTTGAAATCCTACTGGAAATATGCAGGGGCACTTGAGAAGGGAGACCAGATTTGAACCCCAGTTTGACCCCTCCAACCTCTCTTCCTCGGTCACCGTCAGTGGTGTCTTTCTAACAGTCTGACTATGCCACCCTCCTGCTCAAGACCCTCCCATGGCTCCCCCTTGCCCTCAGGCTTGCTTACAAGTTCCTGGCCTTTCAAGCCCCGTCCACATCAGCCTCCTTTCTCAGCACTTCCTGCCACACACCCTAAGCTCCGTATCTCCCAGCAGCTCAGATTTCCCAATGTCTACACCTGTGCATGGGCTGTTCCCTCTGTCCAGACCATTTGCCTCCACCTTGTCCTCTAGGCAAACTCTTAGCACTCCACAAATCGTGAGAACATCAGCTAGCCTTCTGTACCAAGCATTATACTTAGCACCTCTCATGCCTCACTCACCTGGCCCTCACAGCCCCCCAAGAAGGATTCCCAATACCAGTTATCCAGAATTCAATGGAGAGGCTCAGAGAAGCCAAGCAAATTGCCCAAGGTCACACAGCAGGATACCAGTGCAGGCAGCCCAACTCCAGAGCCCATGCTCCCAACCTCAGAGGCTCAGAACCGAGCTCAGAGACCGCCTCCTCAGAGCACACCCTCGACTATACACACCCATTCCCTTCCCAGCAGATGGACCCCCTTCCTTGTCTCTGACACCTATGTAGCCAGGAAATTTTTGATTATTGCGCTTCTACACTGGGGTGTTTGCTCTTAATTTTTTGCATATCTGGCTCTCTCACGAGAGGCCAAGGCTTACCAAGGGCAGTGGCGTGGGTCCCCCGTGTTGGGCGTGGGGCTTGGCACAAAGGGTAAATAGAAATTAGGACTATTCTCACCAGGTACCCTGCAGAGATGATGGAAAGAACAGATGTACGAAGGGCTGTAAATAGACCTCGTGTGGCTTCTGGGGGAAGAAGTGGGAGGGGGTTTTTATACAGAGAGGTGACATGAATCGCCCAAGGCCACCCAGCAGTGATCAGTAATGTCTTCCCTCTGCAAAGACAATGCAGGGATATCGTGTCCTGAATGATCTCTTAAAATGCATGCTGTCAGCTGGTTCAGTAGCACTCCAACCTCCCGAACCCCAGCCTTGGGGAGTTTGGGGGAGAAGGAGGGTGCCGCTGGGGTAGGGGGCTCTGATGGAGGCCATACATCACAGCGACAGCTAAGACAGAGAGACCGGGAGTGATTTTTCTTCATGGTTTGCAGACAAATGAGGTGGACAGAAAATGGATGGCAACCTTTGGTAGTGAGACGCCTGGGGCTGGGGGAGCCGGCCATGACTGCCCAAGCAGAGGGGAACACATTCCCAGGCGATCTCCGACTCCCACTGCAGGCTGCTCTCCCTCTCTAAGGATCGGAGGCAGCCCGGAGTGGGGAAGGAGTCATGACAGGGGAGGGGCAGCAGGGTGTGTGTGAGATGGCCTGGGCCTGCGCTGCTGGCTGCGCGACCAGGGCAAATCAGTTCCTGTCTGGGCCTCAGTTCCCCCTCTGGCCCAGTGAATGGACCAAGGACTCTACAAGGGAAGGCCATACAGCTTTGACTGGTGGGAGCCTCTGTACCCTGCCTCTTCAAGGCCTGGCAGAATCTAGGGCCAAGAAGATCAGGGGCTTCCCTACCAAACCTCTTTATTCCTTAGCTGCCGGAGCAGGGCTAGAGAGTCAGGAAAATGGACACAATCCTTGCAGAGGTCTCAGGAGCCCCAATGCTAGACTTTCCCTACTTCCAAATTGTCCTTGAACCGTGAGGTTTGGGAAGCTTAGAATCTTAGAACCTGGGACACATTTTCCTAGAAATCCAGATTCCTCAATGCCAAGTGCAATGGGTGTAATTCTCCACTCCCAGCAAGTATACAAGGAATGTTGCTTCCTTCGCTTTTCCATAGTGCAAGGTCATTTCCATCTGGGGGCCCTGTTCTGCCATGGTGGGAGAAACTCAGGGTCTTGGGGGGGGGTCCCTTTTTTATGGGGCTGGAAGACATTTTGGGGACGACATGCATTGTTGGGGAGGACAATTGACCCTCAGTTGTTGTCCGCCATCAAGACGTGCTGCCCTCCTCTCTCTGTTGCTGGCCACCCTGGGTTCTTGCGGTCCAGAGGCCCCTCTGGGTCTGGGGAGTCTCCCTGATACTCCTGCACCATGCCAGGCCCAGGGGCCTCTGTGAGGCCATCTCAGGCCTGAGTACCCAGACTTCTCTGGGGTTCAGTCTGGAATAGGGCGCAGGTCACCCCTGCTCTCAGGTCCTCCAGACCTGGCTGCAGGTCTGTAATCACCCTCAGCCCTGGAACCAGGATGGGACTCCTTTCTGGGGGGCCTGCAGCTTTCAAGGCTCTTTCAGATTCCTCTCCCAAAGCCCAGCCAAAGGGACGGTGTTGGGGTCTCAGGCGTGACTGAGGGCCTGGTCACTCCCCAGGCCATTGGCCCTTCTTCCCCCTCTGCTGTCTCTGCCCCCAAGCACTCCTCTTCCCCTCGTAGCTGCGGCTTTGCAAACTCAAGACCAGGAGGATACCAACTGAAATAAGAAAATGCATTCATATTTCAAAAGCATCATTTGACTACATAGAAACATTAGAATATGGTATAGTTTGGGGATCTTGGAATCTCAAAATCACAAAACCCAGGATTACTTAATTCCCGTCCACAGGAGGATGGATAAAGTGTGGCAAATTAGTATAAACTGAATTTACCAGTTATTGGTAATGAACTTCAGCCATATGTATTGGCATGGATAAATCTCAAAGCTATAATGGTGAGTGAAAAAAAAAATAAAAAGCAAGTTGCAGAAGACTATGAATGATTTAATACCATTTAGTAAGTATCAAGACCTCACCAACAGTATGGATACGTTCATAAGCAGTTAAAACACAACACAGGGACTTCCCTGGTGGCGCAGCGGTTGAGAGTCCTCCTGCCGATGCAGGGGACACGGGTTCGTGCCCTGGTCCGGGAAGATCCCACATGCCGCGGAGCGGCTGGGCCCGTGAGCCATGGCCGCTGAGCCTGCGCGTCCGGAGCCTGTGCTCCGCAACGGGAGAGGCCACAACAGTGAGAGGCCCGCATACCGCAAAAACAAAACAAAACAAAACAAAAAAAACACAACACAGATGGATTCCCTGAGAGTGTTTCCTTGGGCTGGGGAGAAAGAGAAAGGGATTGGAAGCTTCCCTGGTGGCGCAGTGGTTGAGAATCTGCCTGCTAATGCAGGGGACACGGGTTCGAGCCCTGGTCTGGGAGGATCGCACATCCCGCGGAGCAACTAGGCCCGTGAGCCACAACTACTGAGCCTGCGCGTCTGGAGCTTGTGCGCTGCAGCAAGGGAGGCCGCAATAGTGAGAGGCCCGTGCACCACGATGAAAAGTGGCCCCCGCTTGCCACAACTAGAGAAAGCCCTCGCACAGAAACGAAGACCGAACACAGCAAAAATAAATAAATAAATTAATAAACTTCTACCCCCAACATCTTCTTAAAAAAAAAAAGAGCGAAAGGGATTGAATTGGGGAGGGGTATATACAGGGGTCTTCAATTGTAGCTGTAACACTTTTTTTCCTTTAAAAGGTCATAACTAATAAATTGTGTATTTATATATATATATGTAGAAACGTACATGCTTGTGTAAGTTGTTTATAAGGTTCTTTTAGAGGGCATGCTCTCTGCACCCTTCTTTCACTGACTACTGTGTCGCTAAGCTTCATATTTATTGTTGCTTGTTGCTACTGTTCACTCATCTTGACTGCTGGATAGCATTCCACGTGTGAGGATACCAGAGGATGTGGACCCCCAAGAATTCTCAGACACTGCTGGTGGAGTGCAAATTGATACAACTACTTTGGAAAAACAGTTTGGCGGTATCTCATGAAGCTGAATTTTCAGCATTTCCACTTCTAGGTATACACCCAAGAGAAACTCTTGCACGCACACAGCCGGAAACATGATAAGAACACTCATAATCATACTGCCCACAATAGCAAGAAACCTGGAAACAAATCCAAATACTCATCAACCTGACAGTGGCTGAAGGCATTCATCTGCTGACAAAATTCGTTTGAAAAAATAAGAGGGAAGAACTGAAGCAAGTCATTCTGATACAAGTTAAAACTGGGTAGTGGGGCAGGACACTCTATGACATAAATCACAGCAAGATCCTTTTCGACCCACCTCCTAGAGAAATGGAAATAAAAATAAACAAATGGGACCTAATGAAACTTAAAAGCTTTTGCACAGCAAGGGAAACCATAAACAAGACGAAAAGACAACCCTCAGAATGGGAGAAAATATTTGCAAATGAAGCAGCTGACAAAGGATTAATCTCCAAAATATACAAACAGCTCATGCAGCTCGATATCAAAAAAACAAACAACCCAATCCAAAAATGGGCAGAAGACCTAAATCGACATTTCTCCAAAGAAGATACACAGATTGCCAACAAACACATGAAAGGATGCTCAACATCACTAATCATTAGAGAAATGCAAATCAAAACCACAGTGAGGCATCACCTCACACCAGTCAGAATGGCCATCATCAAAAAATCTACAAACAATAAATGCTGGAGAGGGTGTGGAGAAAAGGGAACCCTCTTGCACTGTTGGTGGGAATGTGAATTGATACAGTCACTATGGAGAACAGTATGGAGGTTCCTTAAAAAACTAAAAATGGAATTACCATACAGCCCAGCCATCCCACTACTGGGCATATACCCTGAGAAAACCATAATTCAAAAAGAGTCATGTACCACAATGTCCACTGCAGCTCTATTTACAATAGCCAGGTCATGGAAGCAACCTAAGTGTCCATCGACAGACGAATGGATAAAGAAGATGTGGCACATACATACGATGGAATATTACTCAGCCATAAAAAGAAATGAAATTGAGTTATTTGTAGTGAGGTGGATGGACCTAGAGACTGTCATACAGAGTGAAGTAAGTCAGAAAGAGAAAAACAAATAGCGTATGCTAACACATATATATGGAATCTAAAAAAAAAAAAAAGAAAAGAAAAAGAGTTCTGAAGAACCTAGGGGCAGGACAGGAATAAAGACGGAGACGTAGAGAATGGACTTGAGGACACGGGGAGGGGGAAGGGTAAGCTGGGACAAAGTGAGAGAGTGGCATGGACATATATACACTTCCAAATGTAAATAGATAGCTAGTGGGAAGCAGCTGCATAGCACAGGGAGATCAGCTCGATGCTTTGTGACCACCTAGAGGGGTGGGATAGGGAGGGTGGGAGGGAGACGCAAGAGGGAGGGGATATGGGGATATATGTATATGTATAGCTGATTCACTTTGTTATACAGCAGAAACTAACACAACGTTGTAAAACAGTTATACTCCAACAAAGATGTTAGAAAAAAACTGGGTAGTGAGTACATTGATCTTCATTATATTAGTCTTTAGATATTTGAAATAATTCATAATAAAAAGAAAAAAAAATTTTTTTTTTGGCTGCGTTGGGTCTTCGTTGTTGCACATGGGCTTTCTCTAGTTGCGGTGAGCAGGGGCTACTCTTTGTTGCGGTGCGTGGGCTTCTTATTGCAGTGGCTTCTCTTGTTGCGGAGCACAGGCTCTAGGTGTGCAGGCTTCTTTAGTTGCAGCACATGGGCTAGGTAGTTGTGGCATGTGGGCCCTAGAACGCGTGGGCTTCTGTAGTTGTGGCATGCGGGATCAGTAGTTGTGGCTCGCAGGCTCAGTAGTTGTGGCCTACGGGCTTAGTTGCTCCGTGGCATGTGGGATCTTCCCGGACAAGAGATCGAACCTGTGTCCCCTGCATTGGCAGGCGGATTCTTATCCACTGTGCCACCAGGGAAGTCTGAAGAAATTGTATTTTTAAAAATCCGGAATTGCAGTATCCTGGGCTTAGGAGACCTGTAATCTTTGGTGTCAGCAGGGATTCGAGATGATCTAGTGTGTCTGTAACACCCGGGGTCTCACCCAGCTAGCGTCCAGCCTCTGTCTATGTGCTCCCTGCAGTGGAGTGGCCTGGAACTGAAGATGAGATGAACTCTGGGGGTGGATGAGGTCAAGAAACAAACATAACCCTCATCTGTAGAAATTGCTCACAGGGAAGAGAGGTGACCTAGGGTGATACAGGAGGAGTTGATAACACATCAGGGGGACCAAGGAGGGGCCCCCAGCGACTGTTAAAGCTGTGCCCCAGAGATGGGTTGCTGGGAAAACCAGGTTGGGGTCTGCATAGCTGGAAAGGGATGTTCCAGAGCAGAATGTGGTGTACAGGTCCAGCCTGACAGAGGGGAGGCTGGTGGGCCCTGGGTATCAGGCCTGGAATACCATACCTCCCTCATACCCTCCCTTCTAGAACACTCTTCTTCTCAACAAGTCCCCTTATGGCTTACAGTCCAGTCCTCCAGCTCCTCTTTAACTTCAGCAGCATGTTCCAGGATGCATGTGTGCCTGAACACATGGACCATGTACCTACATATGTATATGCCTGGGCCTGTGTATACATGGGGTGCCCAGGGGTAATTAGCTGTGGACATGTGTACCTCCCCCTGGACCAAGTCCAGGCCACATCATCACTGTTGCCGGATGACTCCCAGCCTCTTCCTGGCTTCTCTGCCTCCCATCTCATCCTCTCCATGCTCCACATTGAACCAAGAGTGGGGGAGATCTTTCTGAAGCACAAGACTGACCCTCTCACTCCCCCATGTGGATGAACAAATATGTGTCACAGATTAATATGCTCACACATATGGGTGCCTGCATTAATGTGTGTGCACATGTACATGTGTGTAAATACCATTTTTTGCTTTTATGTATATTAATTTTTTGATTGGCTAATACCTGAACATGGTAAAAACCTCATACAGTGCAAAAGTTACATAGGAAAAGTTAGTGTCCTAGTGGCTGACGTCTGGAATGGTGCAGGAAAGACTTCCAAAAATCTAATCCTCCGTAAAAGCAATGAGAACGCTGGAAAAACTCTCAAATACACCTGTTTTGAATGTTGGAAATTAACTAAAGACATACAACAAGAAAAATGGCTGAATTTTGGTAAGAACAGTGAGTTTTATGATGTTTTAATTTGCTTTAATCCCATCCCCTCTCCCCAGCTCCATAGTAGCCTTGAAAACCAACAGCCTTGCAACCATAGTAACTGTGTAATCCAGCAGCCTAGCAGCCACTAGAGAGGACAGAGCAGGTTTGGAGGTCCCCAAAAGCTCCATTCCCAGAGAACTGTCATTCTTTGACCTGTCTGGCAGGTTGCTCAAAAGCTTCATTTCTTTATTTGTCCTGAATTAGAGCCCTCTCTATGCAGAAGTTCTACCTCCAAGGGCTTTTGTGACAACAATCAGAGACAATTGTTTAACATCACAGCTGTCTGAGGCAACATTACCTCAGTTAGAGCTAAGAAAAGACTAAGCAAAAATCTTAAAAGAAAATTGAGGGAATGAGTGAAGGACTTTGCAAATTTCTAACATATTCCTGGGAATCTAGAAGTCCACGTGCATGTGCATGCCTAGGAAAGATATGAGAAGGCCATAGTCTTTTACCTGTGGCTGACCTGAGGCTCTGTGTAAGCAGGAAGTGAAGACAGAGTTTTAAATTCCCCAACACATACACACAGCCCCGTGGCAAGGACTGTGATATTTATTGGTTCACAGCATTTAAGAAAGCCTTAAATGTCCAATCATTAGCTGACCACTAAATTAACTGAGCAGAGATGTCAATGACCACATATGACAAAGAATACAGGCTTTACAAAAGTAGTCGAGGAATGTCACTAAGCAAAGAAACAGCAGCAGTGACTACAGCAAACAGCAACAACAACAAACCCTGCAGAGGGGAACTGACTTTCAGAGTTCTCTATCCAGCAAAACCACCCTTCAAAAAGGAAGGCGGAGGGCTTCTCTGGTGGCGCAGTGGTAGAGAGTCCACCTGCCGATGCAGGGGACACGGGTTCGTGCCCCGGTCCGGGAAGATCCCACATGCCACGGAGCGGCTGGGTCCATGGGCCATGGCCGCTGAGCCTGTGCGTCCGGAGCCTGTGCTCCGCAACGGGAGAGGCCACAACAGTGAGAGGCCCGTGTACCGCAAAAACAAAAACAAAAACAAACAAACAAAAAAAAAAAAAAAGGAAGGGGGAATATTTCCAGATTTTTTTGTTAATTAAAGAATGTGTCACTAGCTGACCTGTTTTATAAGAATTATTAAAGGGAGTCCTTTAGGCTGAAATGAAAGGACACTAGATAGTAATTCAAGTCTGCAGGAAGAAACAAAGAGTGTAGAAATAAAGAGCAAAGGTAAGTATATAGGCAAATATATGACAGTGTAAATGAAATTTTGTTTGTAACTTTTTTTCTTCTCCTACCTGATTTAAAAGACAACTGCATAAAGCAATAATTATAAAACTATGTGGATGAGCTTATAATGTATAAAGATATAATTTGTATGACAACAGTAGTACAAAGAAGGAGGCAGGGAATGGAGCTATATTGGAACAAAGTTTTTGTATACTATAGAAACTAAGTTGGTATTGATCCAAACTAGATTATTTTAAGTTAAGATGTTCATTGTAATCACCAGGGAAACCACTAAGAAAATAACTCAAAAATATAATAAAAGAAATGACAAGAGAATCAAAGTGATATACTAGAAATTATCTATTTAGCACAAAAGAAGGGAGTATTGGAGGAATAGAGGAACAAAGAGACATAGGACATACAGAAAACAAAGCAAAATGGCAGACACAGACTCTATCAGTAAAAAGATGAAAAAATATATAACATGCAAAGGGGAACCAAATGAGAGCTGGAGGCGCTACCCTAATATTAGAAGAAATAGACTTTAAGACAAATATTGTTACTAGAGACAAAGAAGATCATTTTTAAATGACTAAAGTGTCAATCCGTCAGGAACACATAATTATAGACACACATGCACATAACAGTAGAGCCCCTTAATATATGAAGCAAAAACTGATAGAACTGAAGGCAGGAATAGTTCGACAGTAATGGACGGAGACATCAGTGCTCTACTTTCAATAATGGATAGAACAACTATGCAGAAGATCAACAAGGAAATAAAAGACTGGAAAAATATTGTAAACTAACTTGACCTAACAGACATCTGTAGAATACTCCCCCTCAACAACAGCACTCTTCTCAAGTACACATGGAACATTCTACAGGACACACAATATGTTAGGTCACAAAATAAGTCTCAATACATTTAGAAGGATTTAAGTCATACAAAGTATGTTTTCTGAACATGTGGAATGAAGTTAAAAATTAACAGTGGAAGAAATTTAAGAAATCACAAACGTAGAAATTGACCAACACTACTAAATAATGAATGGGTCAAAGAAGAAATCACAAAGAAAGTTAGAAAATATTCTGAGATGTATGAAAATGAAAACACAACAAAATGTATGGGCTTATGGAATGCATCTAAAGCATTGCTAAGAGGGAAATTTATAGCTGTAAACACTGATATTGGAAAAGAAGATAGCTCTCAAATCAGTAACCTAAACTTCCACCATAAGAAACTAGCAAAAGAAGAAAAAACTAAACCCAAAGCAAGCAGAAGTAAATAATAAAAACTAGAGAGGAAATACGTGAGATATCACTTTATACACATTGGGATGGGAATAACAACAACAACAGCAACAACAAAAGGCCAAGAACAGATGTTGGCAAGGATTTGGAGAAATTGGAACATTCATACACTGTCGCTGGGAATGTAAAAGGGAGCAGCCTCTTTGGAAACAGTTGGCAGTTTCTTAAAAGGTTAAACATGGACTTCCCTGGTGGCGCAGTGGTTGGGAGTCTGCCTGCTGATGCAGGGAACATGGGTTCGTGTCCCGGTCCAGGAAGATCCCACATGCCGCGGAGCGGCTGGGCCCGTGAGCCATGGCCGCTGAGCCTGCGCGTCCGGAGCCTGTGCTCCGCAATGGAAGAGGACACAACAGTGAGAGGCCTGTGTACCGCAAAAAAAAAAAAAGGTTAAACATGAATTTACCATATGGCCCAGCAATTCCACTCTTAGGTGGATATCCAAGACAAATAAAAATGTATATCCACACCAAAACTTGTTCATGCATGTTTACAGCGACATTATCCATAACAGCAAAAGGTGGAAACAACACAAATATCCATCAACTGATGAATGGTTAAACAAAAGGTGGTATATCCATACAACGGAATATTATTAAGTCAGGAAAAGCACTGAAGTACTGATAGATATTATGACATGGATGAACCTTAAAAACATTATGCTCAATGTAAGAAGCCAGACACAAAATGCCACGTATTGTATTATTCTATTTATACAAAATATCCAGAATAGGCATATTCATGGAGACAAAAAGTAGATGAATGGTAACCTGGGATTGGCAGCAGGAGGGAATGGAGAGTGGCTGCCAATTTGTATGAGGTTTCTTTCTGGGGTGATGAAAATGCTCTAGGATTAGACAGTAGTGATGATTGCACAACTTTGTGAATACATTGAAAACACTGGATGTATATTTTTAAAGGATGAATTTTCTGGCAAGTGAATTATATCTCAGTACAGCTGTTATAAAATAAAATTTAATATCCTTCCCATGCTGTTTCCCCGGTTTCTTGTGTGTTCTTCCAGAGATAGTCTAGGCACATGGCAGCACATATGTGGATATCATATTTCATTAAATCTAAGACTCTATCAATGATAATATGTACCATCATTTTATGTACTAAAAAAAAAAAAAGATAAAACAAATCAGGGAATTCCCTGGTGGTCCAGTGGTTAGGACTCTGCGCTTTCACTGCCGAGAAAAAAATCACTGCTTATTTTAATTGTAAGGCGTATGCCAGTTTCAGGGGTGTTAGCATGTTTAAAATGTGCCTCTTAGAACAAATGCAGGTAGTATAGCTTTCTATGTACTTTTATCCCTCCGCCTTCTTGTTTTTGACAGCATATGTGTTGTCGTGTACCTTGTGTGTAGTGGACACTTTCAGTGCCGTACTCACATTCCTGGCCTGCCTTGTAGGTCTCCCGTGGACAGATCTCGCTTACACTTATGGCTTTCTGTGTCTCCATCTAAGGGTGTGTACTCAGCTTAGAAATGCAAGAGAGTTAATGCCCAGGGGCAACACTCAGCCAATGAGGGACAGGGGTTTCAGAGAAACACTCCAACTTCCATGCACAATTCCAAAGTGTGCTCCAGAGTGTGTCCAACTCAGCAGGACTGAGCCCCAGGGACCTCCATTGGCAAATCATTCATTAACACATCGTCCTTGTCTCCTGTCTTCCGCACTATGCTTCCTGCGATCCCAAATCAACGACTTGCATCCAAAACCTCTGTCTTAGAGTCTGTTTTGGAGAGAACCCAGATTTAGACTCTGAGCGTACATGTGTGAATATGGTGCACACATGTTCGTGTTCATTGAGTGTGTAGGAACCCAGGCATGAGTGTGCGTATGTGTGCACCTATGGCAGCTTTTCTGTTCGAGATCAGGTGTGAATGTGTACATGTACGTACTCATGTGTCATGTGCCGGTGAGGTCGAAGGAACCTGAGAAAGGCCCCCAGAGGCTCTCTTGTGCTTAAGAGCCTCTTGTCGGGTGGCAGTGGGGAGCTGGCCAGGGTGTGCACTGTAATAGCAGACTGTATCCCACCTCTCTCTCCCTCTGCAGCCGCCTGTCTAGAGACAGCCTCATCAGGCTAGTCTCAGATGTGTGCTCTCTCTGATGGGAGACAGCTGGAGCGGCTGTCAGGGGCCTCGCTGGCGATAGCCAGCAGTCCACCTGGCACCTGTCGGCAGCACCTAATCACTGTCCTGGTGACAGCTGCTGGGAGGGAGTGGAAAGGTGATATGGGGCAGCTATTCTTGGGGTCTGGGTGTTCTTCACTGTTCCTTGACCCCTCCACATGGAAGGGTGAGTTTCAGTTCCTGTACATCTTCCGGAATCACAGACCCCCTCCCACTCCACCACCAAAGAACTGACGTCACCAGCTTTGACACTGGCCTCTGCCATCCACGGTCTCCACTCCTGCTCTTTTTGGAAGACAGTGTTAATGTTATGCCTCCCTGTGTTTCCCTCTCCATCTGCCCCCAAGGCTTTGGCTTCCCTCTTCTGCCTGGTGAATTCACCCTTTCCAGGGCCAGCTCACAATCTTCTTTTTCAGACAGCCTGTCCTGCTTCACCCAGGCCGATGCTTCCTCCCCAGACCCCCACCCCCAGCTCTTTGCTCATTTCTCTGCCATTATACATACTAGTTGCCAGGAAGGACAAGGTGGACACCTGCCTCTGACTCCCAATCCCAATGTTTGAGGCCCGAGGAGGGAGACCAGGTGGGCTCAGGTGCCCAGAGACAAGGCAGCGTCTGAACCCCAGGAAGGCAACTCTGTTTGTGTTAAAATGATACCACCAGCTGGTGGGGAGGAGAAGGCGTAGAGGGCATAGAGAAGGACCCAGAGCTCTCCTGCCTCTCAAGAGTAGGGGCTGCAGACCACAGAGCACGGTGTCAGGGTCCCAGGAAAGAGGCATAGATGTTAGGATAGGGCTGTAGTCCAGCAGAAACTGGAGGGAAAACCTCATGCTTCTAATTGAGCCCACCAATCGTGAAGTAGACTGGAGCCCCCTGGGCCTGGGTTCAAATCCCATCTCCTCCATTTATCAGCTGTGTGACCTTAGGTAAGTGGCTTCACCTCTCTGAGCCTTGGTTGCCACCATTATAACATGAAGATAATAGTACTCAGTATAAGGAGATGATGTTGGGGAGGCCCCCACATAGAGATGGGCACATAGCAAGCACTGGTATCTACCTTGGGGAAAGAAAACCACAGCTCTGCCTACGAGGGTTGCCCAAGAAAATTTAGGGAGATAGTGCCAACTCTAGCTCCCTGTTGTTGGTGGGCAAGGGCTCCAGGCAGCCCTCAGGCTGCACTTGACCCCTCAATCCTTCACTTCTTAACTGTATGTATGACCTCTCTACACCTCAGTTTCCTGTCCAATAAACTGGAGATACTAATAGAAGACAAACAAATGGAGGTTGGCTGTAAGAATGAATCGCTATTAGTTGCTATAGGAGTGAGTTACTTGTTAATTGCTATGAATGTTAAAAATTAATGGCTGTAAGAATTCATTGCTCTAAAGTACCCATCACAGTGCCTGACACGTAGTGAGCGCTCAGTACTTATTAGCTATAATTATTGTCATTACTGAGTCAACATTTGGGTGCCTGCTCTGTGGCAGACTTCATGCCAGGTACCAAGGGTCTTGGGAGAGAGTGCAGAGCTGGACCTGATTTAGTCCCTGAGCACTCAGTCCACTTGGGAGATGGCAGAAGGGAAAGATGGAGGCGTCCAAATGACCCGTGGAAAGTACAAAACATTACAAGAGAGAGTCAGAAAAGGGTGAGGCGTGGGAGGGCTTCCTGGAGGAGAAGGACTTTGACTGGACTGGTGCTTTGATGACTGCAAATGCAACAACAATGTAATTAATGTTTATCAAGCAGTTACTATGTGCCAATAGCATTGTGTTTTACCTGCATTATGTTATTTAAAGCTCATAATAGTGGTAATTAGTTAGGACTATTGTACCCATTTCATGGATGAAGAAACTGAGGCTTAGAGAGATTAAGATACCTGCCAAGATCACTCAAGCCTGAATTTGAATTCTCAATTACTTGAGCTCTGAAGCCCCGCACTCCTCTGCCCTCCAGGTAGACGGATGTAAAGTTGCAGAATTAGAAAAAGGCTGGGTGCAAACATTAATTGCACACCTGTTCTGGAGGTATGCCAGACCCTGGGCTAAGCACTTGGCCTACTTGGTCACATGCAATCCTTATAACAAGCCATACGAGGTAGACAACATTTTATCTCTATTTTGCTGATGTGGCAATTGAGGCTCGAAGTAGTTGAGCATTTTGCACAAGATCAGACTAGAAAGTGGTAGCACCGGCATCTGAGTCTAGATCGTCCAAATCCCAAACCCATGTTACTTCTCTGAACACAGAAATCAGTCGTGTGCCCTGGGAACAGAGAAGTGATTGTCTAGTGTGTCTAAAGATTTGGGTCCTTAAAGGGAACAAGGCATGGAGCAGTTGGGGCTGGATGGTGGAGGGCTAGATGCCCGTTCATACAGTAGGCAATGGGGAGCCACTAAAGATTGTAGAGTAGGGGTATGACAGGGCCAGAGCTGCATCTTCCAAAGATAAATCTCACTGCAGCACCTAAGATGGATTGGATGAGGGTGAGAGAGGCAGTGGGAGCCCCATCAGGAGACAGCACCAGGTGATGCTGACATTAGATGACAAGTGATATGGACAAAGTGGCCTTCTGCTGGGGAAGGAAAACAGAGAGCTCAGAGATGAGAAACAGCCAGGGGCACAGCCATTAGCCTTATCAAAAAGCTGATTGCTCTTAGCAAAGTATTTAATACAATTTCCTGCTATTAGGGACCAAACCTGGGCTAGCAATATTATTAATTCTAAAGATAATCATTAAGCTGGGCAGATGGTATTTTAATATATGGCAACAGGTGAGCTATCGTCACTTTTCCCCTTCTATCTTGATTGTGGGTCACCCAATTAGAGCTGGCTTCAAATGCCCCTTCCTGGAGCTAGTGAGATAAGGCTTAATGTCCTCAAACAAGAGCTATTGGCTGTGACAAGAGGTCCATAAATATTAATAAATCTATAATTAGTCCTGTGAAAAGGGGGTCAATCCAGGTGAAGTTTCCACCCATTAATACTATAAATCACTTCTGCAAAGTTGCTGGGAAAGCAAGGCTTTTCTATTCCAAATGCCAAACTGTTCTTTGTTCTAAGAGGATGCAGTTCTGTTGAATCTACCAGATTCTGATTCACATCTTATTCTGAGAAAGTACCCCAGGGGTGGTGAGAATACCTGGAGGGCTCAGCAGGGAAGAAAGGCTTTCCAGAGGCAGTGAAAGGAGATGGTTGGGGTCCCCATGATCTTATCTTTGCTTATTTTAATGTTTTTTTTTTTTTTTGCGGTATGCGGGCCTCTCACTGTTGTGACCTCTGCCGCTGCGGAGCACAGGCTCCAGACGCGCAGGCTCAGTGGCCATGGCTCATGGGCCCAGCTGCTCCGCGGCATGTGGCATCTTCCTGGACCGGGGCACGAACCCGTGTCCCCTGCATCGGCAGGCGGACTCTCAACCACTGCGCCACCAGAGATGCCCAATGTTTAACTTATATTGTTTTAAGTTGTGTTTCAGAATCTCGATGAAGAAAAGACTTCTTATTTTCCATATAAAATTCGTGTGGGGTAGTGGGCTAAATGAAGGGGACTTGTAGAGCTGTAAGGTGCCCAGAGATATGAATATGTTACTTTTCTTTCTTTCTTTCTTTCTTGGCTGCGCCGCGTGTGGGATCTTAGTTCCCAGACCAGGGATCGAACCCGTTCCCCCTGAAGTGGAAGTGCAGAGTCTTAACCACTGGACCGCCAGGGAAGTCCAATATGTTACTTTTCTATTTAAAAATTTTTATTGAGGTCTAACATACACCCAGTAAAATATACAGGTCGTGAAGTGTACAGCTCAATGACTTTTACATATGTATACCACCACCTAGATTAAGATAATGTTTCCATTACTCCAGCAGCCTCCCTTGTGGTCGGCTAACCAGGTAACCACGTTTCTGACATCTAGAACCAACGACGCAGTTTGCTTGTTCTTGAACTTTGTTGGAATGGAATCATAGAGCCTGGCACAAAGGTGGTGCCTTCAGATGTTGTTGACTAAATGGACGATAACAGCATTTCTCAAGCATTCACCGTGTACCAATTCTCCATAATTTTCTAGACATCTTGCTTTACACTCACAACTGTCTTCTGTGGTATTATTTTGATTTCCATATAACAGATCTGCTGTTTTATTTCTGCCACTATTTATTTGCTATCGAGTGTCTAGGGTGTGCGAGACAGTCAAGATACTGGCTCCCTTTCGCGAAGCTTACAATCTAGTGGATGGGGAAACGGAGGCTGGCAGAGGCCGAGCGGAGTGGGGCATGGGGAGGTGGGTGGGATTGGTAGGAGGAGGCCCTCCAGTCTCCATCTGGGGGAGTCCAAAATAGTGATGAGAGAGGTCACCCGAGCTCTGAGGTGGGCTCAGAGGGGAAGGGGACTCTGCAGCTTCTTCCCTGGGAGCCCGGACCGGTTTCAGCCAGTCCAGGGCAAGCGGGCTGTTCCAGCCTGGCCCTCTCCCCTCGCTCTTCCCCCTCCTTTTCTTCCCTCCGCTGCCTCCGGCGCAGTGATTGACGCGGTAATTGGCGAGCTTAGTCTCCGGGCTAATTGAGGTCGGGCTGCAAATTGCTGCATCGGTGGGCGCGGGGGCTACGCGCTCTCCCTCCCGCTGCAGCGCCGGGTGTGGAGCCGGGGCGGGAGCCGGGGGCGGGGCGGGGGGGGGGGCGAGCGACCGCCCCCGTCCTTTCCTGGTGGAGGGGGGACGCTGAGGGGGCCCTCCGATTCCGATGGGATGGGACACTCCAGGCGGGGTGGGGGGTAGTGGGGGACAGGGGAGCCCCCCAACCCAGGTTGAATCCCCTCCCTGGTGCCTGAGCTCCTGGGGAGGGAGGGGAGCAAGGGAAATAGCCCAGAATCTATCCTTGCCTCTTCCAGCAGCTGGCGGCCAGTGCCGAATGCTTTCTCCTCTTCGAGCCCCAATCTCATTCATCTACTCAACTCATTCATTCATTCCCTCATTCACTCAACATATTTATCGAGCGCCTGATGTGTTTCAGGCACAGGAGATGAAGTTGAAATCAGACAGACATGGTTCCCTCCTCTGGAAGCTAAACGCCAGTGGGGAGACAAACCAACCAACCAGTATTTATTATTACAAACAGAGGTGCTGGGAGAGACATATTCTGCAGGACAGCATTCCTAATGGGGTGGTCAAGGGGGGCCTCCCTGTGGAAGGGACGTTACAACTGAGGTCTGAGGGATGAGAACACAGTGGAGGTGGGGTGTGTGTGTGTGCGCGCGTTCGTGCATGTGTGTGAAGGGGTCCAGGAGAGGTGGGCAGGAAAGGCCTGGTGAGCAGTGGTCCAGTATTGTGCATGTCGCTGCAGCTTGCTTGTTTGGACTCAGATGTCCCAGAGATGGAGCCATGTTGATACAGAACCCACCAATGCAGAGGTGATTTCTCATCTGCTACCCAGCGGAACTCAGCTAGTTTGGGGAAGGGCAAGAAAGCTGACAGGGCTGGAGGCTCAGTGCAGACAGCTGGCATGGGGAAGGAAGGGCAAGCCATGTAAGGGGAAATATTTATCTAGCCTTGCAGATACGCCCCAACACTTACCAGCCTGAAGGAGTCAGGGAGAGGGTATGGACTGAGAGACAACGGGTGGCCCAAGTCCTCGACTCACCTCAAACTCAGTGTGAAACTTTGGGGAGGTCCTTTATCCTTTCCCATCTGTAAAATGGCTGTATGTGTGAAAACAAGACAAGATCAGAGGTTTTCTACTGGGTTTTCTTCGAAATCCGTTTCCTGAGATTCTGAATTTGTCTTTTTGGCATCCATTAGTCACAGGGCCAAACTATGGCCAAAGTTGTTTACAGCTCCTCTGGGATCCAGAGCCCATACTCTGAACCACCTCCTTTAGCTAGCCCTCACACAACAAGCCAGTATTTTCCCTGCCCTAAATCCACCCAGGGCCAAGTACCAGACAGCTAGGGACAGCCCCTATGCCCCAAAGCCCACTGGAATTATTCAAAGTAACCAGTCATAAGCTGTCTTCTCTGGCCACCTGCCCTTCCTGTAGAAGGCCCAGTAAAGGCTGTGGCCTCTGTCTTCCCCTAGCTCCCGCCTCCTGACCAAACCTGGCCCTTCCTCGTGTAGCCCCGTGTGGTGTGGTACAGCGGCCCCCAGCCTTTTTGGCACCAGGGACCAGTTTCGTGGAAGACAATTTTTCCACGGACGGGGGCAGGGGATGCGGTGGGGTGAGATGTTTCAGGCGGTAATGCGAGCGCTGGGGAGCAATGGGGAGCTTCACTTGCTCACCCGCCGCTCACCTCCTGCTGTGTGGCCGGCTTCCTAACAGGCCACAGACCGGTACCCTCTGCGGCCCAGGGGTAGCGGACCCCCGGTGTGGTGTGCTCCCTGCTCCCGGGAATTGTAAGTAATAAATTCTTCTTTCAATGACATGCCGTCCCTCAGTCATCTTTATAAATTAAGACCTGGACACAAGTCAGTCCCTCAGAGTCAGGTGGTTATGTGAAGTCCCTTGAGGGGCTTGGCAGGAGGACGATGGTGAGGAGGGGGCCAGCTGCGGAGAGGGGACTGGATGTGTGGGTGACACGTCCCCTCTCGACCTCAACTAGAGCCGCTCTCTGGGATACATGCAGCTGCCACAGCTGGGAAAAGAGTTTTGCTGCTCCTTAAACGTCAGAAAATGCTGGTCCTGAGGACTCCCCCATGTCAAAGATTTGTCTGGCTCCCACCTTGGTGCTGTAACTGACATAAATCCATCCACTGCTGTTTGATGTTATCAGAGGGGTTCTTATGTTATTAGCTTTGATGGCTGAAGTGGTCTTATGGGCCAACTATTTGCTGTTGGCTCTCAGTCCCACCTCACCCCTCTCTGCTCTCTTGTTATTGCCAGGGCTAGAAGCCTGCAACCTACGTTTCTCAGATGATTTCGTCAGCTGGGGCTAGTAGGTTCTGTTAATGGGAGGTCCTGGCAGGAGATTAAACGTAGCAGTGACAGCAACAGACAACTTCAGTCGACCCCTGACTAACATGGGCTCCAGCAGTGCCAATAGTTTCAGTAGTGACCATGGTGGCGGCTTCTGCCTGGTGACAGTGGCAGCAGCTGTGGCTACGCAACTCCAAGTGGTAGCAGCTTCGGGTGAGCTTTTTTTCCTCTGTTCCCCCAACCCAGCACCTTTGTTATAAATTTCATGCCTTCAATTTCCTCTTTGCTTGAAATACTTCGAGCTCGGTTAACTAGAAACGCGTGAAAAAGACCTCATGCTTACGTGGACATGAGTGCCATCCTTGGCTGCATTACTAGGAGTATAGTGCCTGGATCTAGGAAGGTGATGTCTAGATCCCTTCTGTGCTGTTTAAAAGTCCAACCCGGAGATGGAACTGATCTGGACAATGTTCTGGGGTTCTCAATAAACCTGAGTAGGCTGGTGGACGGTGTAGTAGCTGATTAGAAGGTAAGATTCTAAATCATCTTTTCTTATCTGAATGACAGCACCAGCCTCCACCCTGGTCTGCCTGCCTCCAGGCTTGTCCCTTCCAGTTTATTTTGCACATGATGGTCTTTCAAAAACGAATCCAACCAAGCAATCTCCTCCCCCTTAATTAAAACCCCTTAATGGCTCTCTGATGCTCACAATTTTTAACTTGACATTCAAGACCTTTCCTAATCTGACCCCTCCAGCCTGTGCCTGACTTCTCCTTGCCTTGCAAGTTATAGTCTGGCTGCCCTGAATCACTGGCGGTTCTCTGAACGTGCCATGCTCTATTTACTCAACAGATCTTAAGCGCTTACTATGTGCCTGATGCTGTTCTAGGCACAGTGCGGGGATGGAGAGCAAACAATTCAAAGTCTCTCCCTTCATCTCTCCTCCAGGCCTTTGCTGGTGATGTGCTTTTGCTCTTTCTTCCCATCTTCCCACCGCGCTCCCTCATTTTATCTCATTGTCTGCTGCTTTCAGAGCTCAGTGAGGCAACGCCTCCTCCGGAAGTCTTCCTAGACCCTGACTCCATTCCCTAGACTGTATAGGTATTTCCTCTGTGCTCCTGCAACCCCCTGGGCCTCCTCCAGCCCAAAACATGCATCCCTGGGTTGTCGCTGCTTATGGACACTGAGTTTCTAGAGGGAGGACCATATCTGATGTGGGTCTGTGTCCCTAGACTTGACAGTTTCTAGAACATTAATTTGTTGAATGAATGAATAAATGAATGAATAAGTGAATGAATGAATACCTACAGGCTAGAAAACCAGGAAACACTTTTTGGAGGGAAGTGACCATGAAGGCCTTAAGGGGGCACCTAAGCTCGTTCTAAACAAAGACTAGAGGATTCGGGATAGACGCTTCCTTGGTTCCCATTATCTCCAGGCTTGGTACTGAAGGCACTTCATGATCTGGTCCTACTGACCTCTCCAGCCCTGATTGTGCTTTTCTCAACCCAGATCCGGCCCTTTAAGCCAAATAGGATTTTGGATTTGGGCTCAGCCAGATGCTGGCTGTGTGAACTCAGAAAATGACGTCACCTCTCTTTGGCTCCATTTCCTCACCTTTCAAATGGTTCAGATGATCTCTGCCTCCCTGGGTCTTTGTGAAAACTCAGAGAGACAGTCCATGTAAAGCAGGTCTTGGGCCATGGTCAGTGCTCAAGCAATGGATGCCCTTGTTATTATTACTTATGCTGAGGGCAGCAGGGGGTCCTGGGGAGCTTTCAGCGGCTGTGGGAGTCGTGGGATTGGATTTGCTCCTTAGAGCTCTGGAGGTGGCTGTGGGGAGGACGACCTGGACAGAGCAAGACAGGAACAGGCTGGTGCAGGCTGGTAATTTACAAAGCTGTCAAAATCAGATCTTTCATGCTTTTGGCCAACGGCTATTATAAAAATTTTAGAGTGGGGCTTCCCTGGTGGTGCAGTGGTTGAGAGTCTGCCTGCCAATGCAGGGGATGCGGGTTCGTGCCCCGGTCCGGGAAGATCCCACATGCCACGGAGTGGCTGGGCCCGTGAGCCATGGCCGCTGAGCCTGCACGTCCGGAGCCTGTGCTCCGCAACGAGAGAGGCCACAACAGTGAGAGGCCTGCGTACCGCCAAAAAAAAAAAAAATTTTAGAGTGAAATATAAAATACAATCTAATCTTCGGAGTAAATTATAAAACACGAAGCAGAAACAAATTAGATAGATGATACAATCTCATTGAACCAAACCAGACATTTCCCAGTGACAACGCTGGGTGGTGTGGAAACCACTTCTCTTGGGTTCTCAGAGCATCAGGGTCAGGCAACTAGAAGAGTCATAAACATACATGTGGCTTCCAGGGACTTGAGTTTCCAGATTCACTCTCTTTCATTTGGAAACTAGTTTAAAAATTATTACAAAAGAAATATAGGCACACAGTTAAATATTCAGTTATTACCAATGACACAGAATGAAAAATTCTCTCTCCCACCCCAGGCTCCCAGCCTTCCCTCTCACTGATAATAATTTATTGTTTATTTTACCTGAAAACTTCCATCCCTTTGCAAGTACAGATATGTACAAATTATTCCTTTCTGTCCAACACAGTCAATATTTTACACCTTGTTTTTTCACTTAGTGATGTGTCTGGGAGATCTTTTCATATTAGTTCTTTTAATAGCTATATAATAATCCAGTGTGTAAATGGGCCATAATTTACCTAACCAGACCCTACTAATAAATATTTCCGCTCTTTCTTCAGTGTATTTGTAGGAGAAATTTCTAGATTTGAGATTGATAGTTAAATTCTAGATTTGAGATTGATAGTTAAACCCCCAGACATTCTTTATGTTGATAAATGTTTCCGAAGGATCCCCTTGTAGGGGACCCTGTTGGCGCTCTACCATGATCTCCTTGGATCTCTTTTACTGGTTTGGTGTAAATGCTCCAACTTTTGTGTGCTTTACTTCTAATAGTTCACACCTGTGACTTTCTTCAGCGGCCTGTCCATAGGTTACTGGAGCTGCCTTACCCATAAAACAACTGAAATGCCTGGATGTAAGTCCCACCTGGGGGGACTAGTCAATGACTGGCCCAGTAGTATGAAAGCCCAGTTCTCGTGTCTTGAGGCTGGACACACTCTGACATGTAATTTATACTCCAGAGCTCCCCATGGGACCAGGCTGAGGCTGGAGTTTTGCCTAAAGTCTCACCGGGGCAAGCAGCCTCTAAGATGCTCACCTCCTGGTAGTTATACCCTTGTGTGAGCCCCACCTTTTGAGTCTAGACTGTGACGTGACATCACTTCCAAGAGTAGGTTATAAGAAGACTGTGGCTTCTGTTTTGGGAGCTCTCTCTTGCCCCTGCTCTCTTTCAGATCTCTCACTCTGCCATGTTCTGAGCAGCCCTACAGAGTGGTCCATGTGCCAGGGAGCTGACGACTCTGGCCAGCATCCAGTGAGAACCTGAGGCCTGTCAACACTTACAGGAATGAGTTTAGAAGTGGATCCTCCCTCAGTCAAGCCTTGAGATGCCTGCAGCCCTTGCCAACACCTTGACGGCATCCTCTTGAGAGACCCTGAGGTAGACCATCCAGCTAAGCCATTCCTAGATTCCTGACTAACAGAAACTATGAGATAATAAACGTTGATGGTTTCAGATTCTAATTTAGGGAAATTTGTTATGCAGCAATAGGTAACTGATACATGCATCTTGCTTGGCTTCCTCCCTTCCCTGTCTTGCTTCCCCCCCATCCTTCCTGGTCCTCCCAGGGAGCACTCCCTTAATAAGTCATGTGCACAGGAATCCTCACCTGCTTCTGGGAAACCAGCCCACCTACCCCTGTAGGGTTTGTACAATGGCCACTGCTGGCATTTGGAGGGGAGAGGGGCCGTTTCCTTCACAGCCTCACCAGCACCATGTGCCATCACACTCTTAAAGTCAAATATAGTCTCGAATTGGACATGACAAAAGAACTCTGATTCCAAAGAGGATTACCCAGTGAGGTCTGCATGTCAGAGGTACAGTCACACTGACCCACGTGCCCCTCCTTCCGCGCTGCCTGTAAATTCCCACCTCTCTGCCCTTACTTAGGCTAGGCCTTTGCTCACTTCACCTGTCCATAGCTCTGTCCTTCCCATAAGGCCCATGTCCTATTTACCACCCCCTCTCCCTGCAAGAAGCATCTCCTGACCTCTCCTCCCAGAAGTGACGCTTCCCTCTCCCAAGGTCCCTCAGCTCATTTATCCCGTTCTGATGGCTTTTACCCAACTTATTATTTCTGCTCAAGAGAAACTCAGAGAGCGTTGCAGGCCAGGACTCACCTTCCAGGAGAGTGCTTTGTACAGAGAAGTCATGGAGCCATTCTTTGTGAATGAACGTGAACGAACGCCCGGCCCAGGTCATGTTCAGTGAGCCTTCCTGAACTCCTTCTGCTCTGTCTGCCTCCAAGTCCTGCCCCTTCCCCTCATTAGCTCTGGTTCAGACTTTGACATCTGTGCTGATAATCAAGGCCCTTGACAAGTCCTGTTCCATCCCTGTTTCCTCCTCCTGACTCATTTCTTCCTGTCCTCCACCTTCTATTCCAGCCCTGCGAACCATTCACTGTTCCCTAAAGATGATAATGGTGACTATTGTCTGAGCCACTTCCAAGGCCCTGTGCTAAGCATTTTACATCCACATGATTCCTGTGCAGGAGGTACCATTATCAGCCCCATTTTACAGATCAGAAAACCAAGGCACAGAGAGGCTGAGTTCACACAGTTGGCGAGCAGTGGACGCAGGGGCAGGCAGGACATGCAGGAAGTTAAAACCTCTGGGACAGCCCTACTTCAGGGAGGGCAGGATTCCAGCTTCCTCACTCCACCCACCAGAGACAGTTCTGCAGCCTGTTCTGCCCACGCTCTCGAGGGTCCCCAGCAGGACTGGGGTCCAGTTGCCCACAGCAGCTGCCCACTCATGAACACTCCCTGCACTGGCTTCCTTCCCTTCCATTCCCGGTCTCACGCCCCTCACTGTTGTGGGGTCACCTCCCAGATACATCGCTCGCACGTAAATTCTTGTCTCAGGATCTGCTTTGAGGAAAACCCACACGAAGCAGCCTCAGACTGGGATTTGCACTCAGTCTGTCTGCCTGGGACTACTCTGTTCACAGCCACATGCCCCAGCCCACCCTTACCCCTAAAACCCTACCTGGAATACATTCTCCATCCCTGATCACCTCACCTTCATTTCCAAGACCCAACTTAGATAGATTTTTATAAGAAAATTTGTCTGACATTCCCTCGCCCAGTTAGAATTGGCCACCCCCTCTGTATCTCAGTGGACAGACCTCTAGTCCCAGCCTCTATACTATCCCCGTGCTCTTGTTTGTGGGTTTCTGGCTCCCCTGCCACTCTGGGAAGGATCCTGTCTTACTCATCTCGGAAACCACCAGGTCCACTGGGGACTAAGTAACAGAGGAGGCACGAATCCATGTTCAAATTGGCTGCGGCTGTGCACTCAGATCCCTCTTCTTCCCTCTGCCTCTCTCACTCCTTTCCACCTCCCCACCCCGCTCCCAACCATTTAGCATCATGTCCCGGGGACCGGCCATTGTTTCTGTCTCTTAGCCTGCTTCTTTGGGCACCCCACCTCCCCTACGGTGCCTCACCTCTCTCTCTCTGGCACGCAGTCTCTCTCTGCGACTTCCATCACACTTCATTGCACTAATTTATTTTCCTATCTGCCTTCCCAACTGGATTGTGAGTCCTTTGAAGCCTCCCATGTATCTTGTTTATCACTGTATCCACACTGTGCCCCTTGCACAGTCCTTATTACATAGTGGGTGCTAATAAATGTTTGTTGAATGGATGAATGAATTAATTACTTAATACACATATCCCCAGATCCCTGAATGGAAAGATAAAGGAACCGGTATACATTACTTAGGGCTCTTTGGGTTGTAAATCAGAGAAGCACATCTCAAGCTGGCTTAAGTAAAAGAGGGACTTTATTGGCTTCACTTCATGCCCAAGTGGACTTCAGGCATGGCTAGATCCAGAAACCGAATAAGGTCAGCTGCAAATGCTCACTCATTTCTTCTCTTTGTTTCTCTCTGTGTGTCTTTCTCTGTCTCTGTCTCTTTCTTTCCCTCTCCCCCTCTTCCCCTTTTCCTCTCCCTTTCTTCTTCCCTCCCTCTCTGTATATTTCTGTTCACGTTGACTCTGTTTCTCTTTGAGTTTTTTTAAATATAAATTTATTTATTATTTTTATTTATTTACTTATTAGTTTCGGCTGTGTTGGGTCTTCATTGCTGTGCGCGAGCTTTCTCTAGTTGCTGCGAGCAGGGGCTACTCTTCGTTGCGGTGCACGGGCTTCTCACTGCGGTGGCTTCTCTTGTTGCAGAGCACGGGCTCTGGAGTGTGGGCTTCAGTAGATGTGGCGCGTGGGCTCAGTAGTTGTGGCTCGTGGGCTCTAGAGCGCAGGCTCAGTAGTTGTGGCGCACGTGCTTAGTTGCTCTGCAGCATGTGGGATCTTCCCGGACCAGGGCTTGAACCCGTGTCCCCTGCATTGGCAGGCGGATTCTTAACCACTGCACCACCAGGGAAGCCCATCTCTTTGAGTTTTGACCACATTCTCTACTACCATAGGCAAGCGCAATCACAAGACTTAGTCTCTTCTTTCATTGGGCCTCAATTTCCCTCATCTGTAAAATGAATAGGCAATTCCATCTGATGACCTCTAAGCCCCCTTCATAGCTTTATAGTCTTAAAGGGAATCCAAGATAACTTTCCCATTTTCTAGATAGGAAAAACTGAGGCCCAGAGAGGCAAGTGATTTGTTCAAGGTTACCCAGGTTAGGTGTGGGGTTAGCACCGTAGTCCAAGTCTCTGACCTTCATGGAAAAGAAGACAATGTCATTTTATACACAGAGACACGAGAGAACATGCCTTGATATTGGCTCCGTGTGACCCACCTCCTCTCTGACTTCACCCTGGCATGACCAATGCTGAGACTCTTGGACCACTGAAAGGATTTATGTCAAGTACCTGTACCTCTGATACTCCAGACTTGGATTTGAAAATCACCTCTACCACTGGCAGCTCTGACCCTGGCAAGTCATTTCCCCTCTGAGCCTCTGTTCTTTTCATCTGGAAAATGAGACAATAACAGCAACAATGAGCCCTACCTTCTGGGTTGTATCAAGGACACCAGGAGGAGATGAGAGTAAAGCTCTCAGCACAAGGCCTGGCAGAGGCAGCAGGGACATAACTCATCCGCCTTTGTCTGGGACCATCCTGATTTTAAAACTTAAAGTCTCACAATCCAGGAACTCCTCCATCCCAGGCAAACTGAATGGTTGGTCACCCTTTCAGGCAGGCACCCACATCTGGCAGCAGGGAGGGAAGGGTGTCCTCAGAGGACCCCAGAGATCAGGATCAAGCAAGCCAGATCCCTCAGAGCAATGGAGGAGTCTTGCCCAAGGCGATGCTGGGAAGCGTTTCTGGGCCCTTTGCAGTTCAGAGCCATTTGCACAGTAAGGAGGCCTGAGATGCGGCATCTGCCTCCTTCCCTCAACACCCTTCCCTAGTTTCCTGAACATTCAGGGGCTCTCAGAAACTCTGACTCCAAGAACTCGTAGCTGGAAAAGACCTTGACCCTCACCCAATCTCACTGGGCACACTCCCGTACTACAGATGGCAAAACCAAGGTCTGGAAGGGGGGAAACAACTGGCCCAAAGTCTCGTGGTGGGCTCTCTCCAGCATGTCTGACTTTGCAGATGGGCTCCTGGATGCTTTCAGGGAAAATTCACAGTTTACACATATGCTGGGGGTGGGAGCTGGGAGAGACCCATGAGTGATGTCAGAGCCCAGCTCTCCTAGCTACAGACTTGCTTAGTAACCTCCCTGGGCCTAAGTGACCCATCTGTGAAATGAAGGTGACAATCTCACCTGGCGTGCCCCCGGGGCTGTGGTTTAAGAGTGCCCGAGATTCTTCATGACATTTTTTTTTCTTAAATTCCATATATATGTGTTAGCATACGGTATTTGTTTTTCTCTTTCTGACTTACTTCACTCTGTATGACAAACTCTAGGTCCACCCACCTCATTACAAATAGCTCAATTTCGTTTCTTTTTATGGCTGAGTAATATTCCATTGTATATATGTGCCACATCTTCTTTATCCATTCATCACTACCAAACGTAAAATAGATAGCTAGTGGGAAGCAGCCCCATAGCACAGGGAGATCAGCTCGGTGCTTTGTGACCACCTAGAGGGGTGGGATAGAGAGGGTGGGAGGGAGGGAGACGCAAGAGGGAAGAGATATGGGAACATAAGTATATGTATAGCTGATTCACTTTGTTATAAAGCAGAAACTAACACACCATTGTAAAGCAATTATACTCCAGTAAAGATGTAAAAAAAAAAAAAGAGTGCCCGAGAGCACTGGTATTAGTCCTTGCATGAACGGCAGGGTAGAAAGAGCCTAGAAAGACTGCTTTAGTGTTTCCAAAATCTTGGACATTCCCAGATCACCCTTTAGGTACCATCTGTATTATTAGTTAATATTTTTCTTTAAAATAACTTGCTTTAAAAAACTTAAATAAAAGTATTTAAAGACACTATGTCACATCAGTTGTTTGATGTACTGGTTGTATATCTTTAAAGTAAGTTCAAAACTATTCAAATAAAAAGGTGTTATTCTGAAACACCCCCAAACCTAGTGTCTACCCCGAGCAGCATGCACATAGTACTTTGCAAAACACTGATTTCATCTAATCCCCACCCCCTGCATCCTGAGGGATGTAAATCGAGGTTCAGAGAGGAGCAGGGATAAGGCTGAAATCACAGAGCAAGTGCGGAGGCTGAGCGCAGACCCTCCCTCTGTTGCCGCCACTCTGGGGCATGAGCTGGTGCCCAAAGGAGCCAGGGCTTTTCCTGCTTCTAGGCATTTGCATAGCTTGTGCCCTCCCCTGGAAAGCCCTTTTCGCCCAGCTGTCCCAGGCCAACTCCTGTTCATTTGAGACTCAAAGAGTCATCTTCTCTGGAGCATTCTTGGCAGGCAGAGTGAATCTGACTCACCCCAGATTGTAGTGACCTCCTTGGGAATCTCTGTGCGCTGAGACAGAGAGACTCTCAAAGGCTGGGCCAGATCTTGTTCATTTCTGCCGGGAATATGTACCCTGGGGCTGGACACCCAGGAGTCCCTGAGCAGTGCTGGTTAATTAGGGGAGGCTGAGGGCAGTGGGGCCCAGAGGCCTGGATCAGTCCTGTCCAGGGCCCAAGAGGGACAGGGCCATCAGGCCATCAGCTTGTCCCAGGGGATGAAATACTTCAGCCGGGGCCCCCGTCACTCCACCAGATACATTTCAGTGGTTAAGAAAGAAGATCAAGGGCTCACCTGGGTCCGTTGCTTAGCAACAGGAGGCTGTAAATGACATCGCTCCAACACTTAACTAACCCTTCCATGGCAGGCAGAGGATAACGAAGGTAAAAGCGGACGGCGAGAGGGAGTTAAAAACCAGACCCAGGAAAGAGCAGGGGCAGGTGCTGGGGAAAGTGGGAGCCTGCAGCAGGTAGATGTGGGCCTGGGGAAGAGATGCAACTGTCTCTGAGACACTTGGTGGCTGCTCTGTCCCTGGGAACCTTGATCAGGAGTTCTGAGCATGTTTGCTAACCTAAAACGGGGATTTGCTGGGCTTGGTCCCTAATAACAGGTTAGTCCTTCCAGGGCATGATGCCTGTAATTCCAGAAGTTGCCACTAGGAGGACAGCAACGACTCTAAGGGTAGCCAACTCACAGTAGACAGAATTCTTTAGAGACCTTTTATGGAATCTCTGAGTTGGCAGGGAACCTAGAAGGCGGTGCGGGGCAGGGGGAGCATTTATTAAGCACCACTTTACTTTTATTAACTCATCTGATTGTCATAATAACTCCATGACTTAGGGAGGTACTTCCATTTTACAGATGAAGAAACTGAGAGCCATTCATTAAACAAATACTTATTGAGCTCCGCCGTGGGCCAGGTCCTGTTCTAGGCTCTGTATATAGAGCCACGAGCAAGACAGACAAATGCCTCTGCCCTCATGGTGCTGCCAGTCTAATCAAGGGGATAGATAATAAACAAGAGAAGTAAGTAAAATATATCAGCTGATGACAAGGGCTATGGGGGAAAATAAAGCAGGAAAGGCTGAATAAACTGAGTAGTCAGCAAAGGCCCTACTGAGCGGCATTTGTGCAAAGATTTGAGGGAAGCGAAGAGCGAGCCGTGTGAATATTCAGAGGAAGTGCGTACCAGGCAAAGATCCCAAGGTGAGGGTAAGGTCGGTGTCTCTCAGGTTTGGTAAAGAGGCCAGTGTGGCTGCAGCAGGGTGAGAAAGCAAGAAAGTAGAAAGACGGGAAGTGAGGGGCAGGACCAGAATATGCAGCGCCCTGGAGGCCAGTGTAAGGACTCTGGGTATTTCTCTGAATGAGATGGGAGCCGTGGGGATACGACCGTTTAATCTACCAAATAAAAATACAGGATGCCTGGTTAAATGTGAATTTCAGGTAATGAACAGCTATTTTTTAGTGTCAGTTTGTCCCATATAGCGCATGGGACACAGTTACAATAAAAGTTACTTGCCATTTACCTGGAGTTCAGATTTAACTGGGCAGCCCATATTTTACCCATATGACACGTGGGACAGTGTCATATAGAAGAAGGGTGACATGGTCTGACTTGTGTTTCCTGTGGATCACTCTGGCTAGTGTGGGGAGCGTGGACCAAAGGGAGTAATGGTTAAAGCTGGGAGCCTGATAAAGAGGTTGTTACAGATGATCCAGGTGTGAGATGATGGAGGCTTGGACCAGGGTGGTAGTGGGGCAGGTGGTGAAGAAGGGGTCAGATTCTAGGCACACGTCACAGGTAGAGCAAGCGGGGTTTCCTGTTGGATTAAATGTGGGGGATGAAAGAAAGGGGAATCAAAGGTGACTCAGCGGGTTTTGGCCGGCATGACTGAAAGGACGAAGCAGCCACTTACTGAGATGGAGAAGGCTGAGGAAGAAGCAGGTTTAGGGGCAGAAAGGGAAGATTGGGGTTCAGGTTGGACATCTTAAGTTTGAAATGTATTGAGGCATCCCATAGCGAGATGTTGAGTGGTGCATTGTACAGGGTTGAATAGTGTCCCCCTCCCCCAAATTCATGTTTACCTGGAACCTGTGAATATGACCTTATTTGGAAATAGGGTCTTTGCCGGTGTAATCAAGTTAAGATGAGGTCATACTAGATTGGAGCAGGCCCTTAATTTGATGACTGGTGTGTTATGAGAGAAATTTGGATACAGAGAAACACATAGAGTGAAGTTGATGTGAAGACACATAGGGAGAAAACCATGTAAAGATGGAGGCAGAGGTCAGAGTGATACATCTGAAGCCAAGGCATGCCAAGGAGCTGGCCACCACCAGAAGCTAGGAGCGAGGTAGGAAACATATTCTTCAGAGCCCCCAGAAGGAACAGACCCTGCTAACACTTTGATCCTGGACTTCTAGCCTCCAGAACTGTGGGAGAATAACGAGTTGGTGGTAATTTGTTATGACAGCCCCAGGAAATGAATATAGGTATAAAGGTGTGGAAGAGAGGTTCTGCATAAAGATGTGACTTGGGAGACATCAGGGCATAGATGATATTTAAAGTCATGAGACTGGATGAGATCACCAAGGCAGTGAAGGTAGATGAAGAAAGAAGAGGACCAAAGCCTGAGCCCTGGGGTCCCCAAACTGAATAGATGGGGATTTGAGGAGGGGCTGGCAAAAGGTACAAATAAGTAGCAGCCGGTGATGTGGAAGGAAAACCAGGCAAAGCCAAGTGAAGAAAGTGTTTCCAGAAAGAGATCATAATCAATTGTATCTATCGTGACTTTCGGAGCAAGGAAGATGAGAACTGAGACTTAACCATTGGGTTTAGGAGTCAGGGGGTCATTGGTGACTTTGACCAAAGCAGTTCTGGAGGAATAAAGGGGGATTTAGCTTGTTAGGAGCAGCTCAGGAGAGAATGGAAGATTCTTCCTCTTCTTTCTCTCCTCTCCCTCCCTCTCCTTTTCCCCCCTTCTCTTTCCCTCCCTTCTCTTGGAGGGGACAGCATTGCCAGGGGCTATAAGATGACAGCGGACCAAAGAGGCAGCAGGGCCAAGGACAGGGTTGGCATGGTCAGGGCATGGTTTACATATAGGGGGACTGAGCAAACAAGTAAATATATTGAGGATGATGGGAACGAGGTGTCCCAAGCTAGAAAGAAACTTGAGGTATTAGGCTGGAATTGGAGGTGTTGACAAGAACTGATGGTTATAGATAGTTATAGATGTGGATATAGGTATTCATGTATAGCTACGCGTGGTGTGTGTGTGTATGTGGCATAATATTTCCTAGCTCTGTTGAGAGGGCCTGTAAGCAATGACACTCAGTCGTTTGGGGTTTTTTGTTTATCTCTTTGTTTGTTTGTCTGCACCCCACAGCTTGAGGGATCTTAGTTCCCTGACCAGGGATGGAACCCGGGCCCTCGGCGGTGAAAGTGCAGAGACCTAACCACTGGACTGCCAGGGAATTCCCCATTTAAAAAAAAATATATTTATTTAATTTATTTATTTTTGGCTGTTCGTTGCTGTGCGTGGGCTTTCTCTAGTTGTGGCTGGCAGGCTCCAGAGTGCGGGCTTGGTAGTTGTGGCATGTGGGCTTAGTTGTTCTGCATCATATGGGATCTTCCCGGACCAGGGCTCGACCCCGCGCCCCCTGTATTGGCAGGTGGATTCCCAACCACTGCGCCACCAGGAAAGTCCCCCATTTTGTTTTTCAAATACCATCTTACACTAAAGAAGGATCCAATCTGAAGGGCCTCCCATTGACACCTGGGGCAACTTGAGCCTCAAAATGAATAACAAATGGTAACAAATGACAATCCATCAAATAAAATAGGAATCCATGAGTCCATACTGATACAAACAAATAAGTAAATAGTAAAACAAACAAACAAACCCAAACCCAGAAAACAAAACAAATAAACAAATAGGATTAGAAGGGAAAGCTCTCCCTTATGGTAGAATGATAACTCATCAGTGTAGAAGAAAGGATGGAAATAGAGGATCTCCATTTGGCAACCTTCATGGTGGTGGCTGGTCAGGTGGATGTCATAGTGGAAGCTAAAAGCCTGTTCCTCTTCCAGGGGTCACGGGAGTTAGGAAAGGACTGAGGGACTGCTCCAGATTGAAGGAGGCTAAAGAGACATGATGACCGCATTAGTCAGGGGTTTCCAGAGAAGCAGACCAACAGAATAAGATAGATAGATAGATAGATAGATAGATAGATAGATAGATAGATAGACAGAGATTTATTATGTAGGATTGGATTACATAATTATGGAGACTGAGAAGTCCCAAATCTGTCATTTGCAAGCAAAGTGGAGGCCCAGGAAAGCTGGTGGTGTAGTCCTAGTTCAGGACCAACAACTGAGAATCAGGGGAGCCAATGGTGTAAGCCCCAATTTGAGTCTGAAGGCCTGAGAGCCAGGAGTGTTCATGTCCAAGAGGAGAAGATGGGTGTCCTAGCTGAGGCAGAGGGAGCAAATTCACCCTTCCTCCACCTTTTTGTTCTGTTTGGCCCTCAGTGGATTGGATGAGGCCCACAGGAGGGTGATCTCGCTTACTTCGTCTACTGATTCAAATGCTAATCTCTTCCAGCAACACCCTCACAGACACACTGGGAGATAAAGTTTTACCAGCTATCTGTGCATCCCTTAGCCCAGTCAAGCTGACACATAAAATTCACCATCACAACAACTAAATGGAATGGATGATTCTATGTGGGGTCTTAGACCAGAAAAGAAAATGAGACATTGTTGGGACCACTGACAAAATCAGAAAGTGGTCTGTGGATTGGACAATGATACTGAATTAGCATTGACATCCGCATTTAGATGGTTGTTATGAGGTTCCATAAGACAGTGTTCTTTGTTTGAGGATACACACACTAGGATATTTAGAGGTGATTTCTTCAACCTGCTCTCAAACAATTTGGGAAAAAAAAATGGTATGTGTATGTGTGTGTGTAGAAGTGGAGCAATGTGGTAAACTGTTGACAATTGGGGAATTTTGATTAAGGGGATATGCCATTCTTTGTACTCTTCTCGTAATTTTTTTTTTTTTTTGTGTGTACGCGGGCCTCTCACTGTTGTGGCCTCTCCCGCTGCGGAGCACAGGCTCCGGACGCTCAGGTTCAGTGGCCATGGCTCATGGGCCCAGCTGCTCCGCGGCATGTGGGATCTTCCCGGACCGGGGCACGAACCCGTGACCCCTGCACCAGCAGGCGGACTCTCAACCACTGTGCCACCAGGGAAGCCCTAAATAAAATATTTTAAAAAGTGAGAGAGGGAATTGGAGGTGGGGGCAATTGGAGACAGCAAGTATAGACGAGTGCTGATCTGAGAACCATTTGTTCCTGATCTGATATGAGATGAGCAGACAGACAGTGAGAGTAGGTGTCTAGAAATATTGACAGCAATTCGATGCTGTTGCAACATCCAAATGTGTGATCAGAGCATAGACCAAAAGAATGTCCATGACAGTCTGGAAAAAGACAGTCTGATTCTTCACCACAGATAGTTTGGGAAGCACTGGCACAGACAGCTAAGAGTTTTGTTTTAAAGCTCGGAAAAATGAAGTTACCGTCCCAGGATGGCCCAGCAAGTAGCAAGGCTGGGATTCAAACTCTGGTCCTACTGAAAGCATAAGGTTTTCCATGATGCTCGAGTTCATGCCTTTGCCTTCCTCTGCCTTGCTCCTTCCCTCCTCCCTCCCCATCCAACCAGTATCCCAGTCCTGCCAGTTCTTCCTCCACCATCTCTGTGAGCTTCGTGAGGCATGCCTCTGCACAGCTCTCATCACTCATTTGTTCAACAAGTATTTTTGAACGTGATGCTGAACTGAACTCTAAGGAGAAATCTGTGAACAAGGTGTAACCTCTGCCCTCGTGGAGTTCACATCCTAGAGGGGAGGACAGGCATTATTCCAAGAATCACACAAAGAAATGTTCAATTACAATGATGACAGGTGCCATGCAGGAGAGGTCCACGGGTGCTTAGCACACAGTCATAGGAGTTTGACTTGCTTTTGGAACCGCACAACTTGGATGGGACTCGAACCCAGACAAAACCCAGATTGAGACTTGAACCCACAGGCTAGGACTCGAACCCACTTTTTAAGAAAATAAATAAATAAATAAATTATTGGCTGCGTTGGGTCTTCGTTGCTGTGTGCTGGCTTTCTCTAGTTGCAACGAGTGGTGGCTACTCTTCGTTGCGGTGCGCAGCCCTCTTGTTGCGGTGGCTTCTCTTGCTGCAGAGCACAGGCTCTAGGCGTGCGGGCTTCAGTAGTTGTGGCACGTGGGCTCAGTAGTTGTGACGCATGGGCCTAGTTGCTCTGCAGCTTGTGGGATCTTTCTGGACTAGGGCTCGAACCCGTGTCCCCCGCATCGGCAGGCGGACTCCCAACCACTGCACCACCAGGGAAATCCCTTGAACCCACTGTCTTTTAATTGAGATCACACACCTGGTCTCAGGACTTAATGAAGCTCAGCTTCTTTATGTCTCAACGTGGAAGGAATTCAGCAAGAGGCAAGGTGATAGGTAAGAAGTGGATTTATTTAGAGAGATACACATTCCAGAGACAGAATGCAGTCCATCTTGAAAGGCACATGGCCCAGGGAGAAACACCCTCCACAAACAGAGTGTGGGCCATCTCAGAAGGCAAGAGGCCCCAGAATATGGAGTGGTTAGTTTTTATGGGCTGGGTAGTTTTTATGGGCTGGGTAATTTCATAGGCTAATGAGTGGGAGGATTATTCCAACTATTTTGGAGAAGGGGTGGAGATTTCCAGGAATTGGGCCACTGCCCACTCTTTGGCCTTTTATGGTTAGCCTTGGAACTGTCCTGGCACCTGTGGGCGTGTCATTTAGCATATGCTAATGTGATACAATGAGTGTATAATGAGGCTCAAGGTCTACTGGAAGTCGAATCTTCCGCCATCTTGGACCTAGTTGGTTCTAACCAGTTTATGTTGTATCCGCAACGACTCTGTCATTCTTTAAGGGTGTGCCCTGCCTCCTTCCGTCCTGTCCCACTTTGACCCAAGAAGGTACTTTGAGTGGAGTCTTGATGGCTGTAGGAGTTAACTGGGAAGAGAGACAGAGAGGAGGGGTCCAGGCCAAGGACACAGCATGGCCAAGGCCTGCTGGGGATGGGGGTGGAGGGACCAGGCACAGGTGAGGCAGGGCAAGAAGGCTTGTGCGGTTGCAGGATAGAGAGGAGGAGTGGGGAGCACGATGAACCTGGAGAGATGAGCAGAGCCCAGAGCACGCAGGACTTGCAGGTGACGAGAAGGAGTTTGGTTCCATCCCAGGAGCAATGGGGAGCCATTGTAGGGGTTTAACAGAGAAGCAACAACACTGATTTGTATTCTGCAAAGATCTCTTTGGTTGAGGTCTGGAAAATGGATTATGGGGCTGCCAGCGTGGAAGCAGAGAGCCCAAAAAGGTGTTTGTAGTAGCCTGAGACGGAGGGCAGTGGCTGGACTAGGGTTTTGGACATGTGGGGGGGCAAGGGGAAATAGGAGGCAAAGCTACCAGGAGGCGGGGTGCCTTGCCTATGGGGCATAGGGAGGGGACAGGTGTGGGGCTTGGGCATGGGACAGGTAGTGGGCTGGGCCCTGAGATCTCAGAAGGCGGGGAAGAGCAGCAGCTTTGGAGGGACCTTGGGGTATTTGGTTTTGAACTTGGAGCAGTCTAGTAAGCTGTTGGGTGTACAGCTTGGAATACATCTGCCTCAACTTACCAGGAACAAATATCCAAACAGGCCTAAATTTTACTTGTCTCAACTCACAGATGGTGATGAGCTGTCCAGGAGAGATGACCTAGGCTGGGACGATCAGGGAAGGTTTTATAGAGGAGGTGGGACTGGAGCCGGGACCTGAATGATAGGATTTGAGGAGGGGAGGGAGGGCACACAGGAGGTGTGAGCAAGACACAGAGGTGGGAACAAACATGGTGCATGCGTAGGATCACGGAAAGCTGTGTGTGCGCACGTGTGTTCATCTGGGGAGAAGGTTGAATTGACCCAGAAAAGACTCAGCAAGGATGTCTGGCCCTCCTCTGAATCTGCAGATGTAAATCAGAGGCAAAGTCAACCTCTTTCTCACTGTCCTGCCTCCTCTTGCCTTCTCGCCTGCCTACTGCCTGGGGGGGAAGCCCCAGGAATATTTGCAGACCTCCTGGCAGCAGAACCCCATCCTAGGCCCTCAGAACAGCCCCTTCCTCAACACAAACGAAGCACTTCTGTTTTATCTGCTTTTTATGTTGAGCTTCCACAAAATATTTCTTTTGAAGAAAGGTTTCCACGTTGTGGAAAGCTGGGAACAACCTAAATGGCCATCAATATGGAGAATAGATAAATAAACCATGGATTATGCATACAGGGGACCGCTACGCAACCGCACAAATGAATGAAAGAGAGCTGTTAGGATGAAGCTCACAACATAATATCAAGTGATAAAAAAGTAGGTTGCAGAAAGATACACAGAAGACGATGCTCTTTATATAAAATCTAAAAGTGTATAAAACAGTACTGTTTAAACATACGTACCAGAGTAGAAGTATTATAATCATGGATACAAATGCTAAACAGTCAATTTTGCATGATGGTTACTTCTGGAGAGGCAGGGAGGGAGAGAGGGAGTTCCGGAGGAAAACTTAGGGAACCTCAAAGGTCTCCGTGATGTTCTATTGTTTAAGCTACCGTGCTGGGCACAGGGGGCATTTACTACATAATTGACTCTATATTTTGTAGGTCAAGGTCATCTTTGGTCATCAGTGGTCTAGAGGGAGGAGCAGACTTGGGAGTCTGCCGGGGCTGGGTTTATATCACAGCTTCCTAGAGGTGTGGCTATGGGCCTATGGGCAAGGGACTTCACTTATTTGAGCCTCTTGAGATCTGTAAAATGGGCATAAAGAACTCTTATCTCATGGTCTCTTTCTTTCCTCCCCCCTCCCTCCCTCCTTCCTTTCTTTCAATGGATATTTATTGAATGTTTACTGTGTAGAAGGTCCTGTACAGGTACTGGTGATAAGGTCCCTCAAGGTGCTTACAGTCTTGAGAGAGACAGACATGCCTCAGACCAATAAATTATAACATAGTTTGCAAACAGTGATGGGTTAGGAAGAAAATAAACGAGCTTCGGTGATAGAGAATCACCAGAGACTCAGCTCCAGTGGTTAGGGATGGTATCTCAGAGATCTGAAGTCATGGGGGTGGCGAGAGAGAGGAATGTGGCAGAGGGAACAGCATGGGCTAAGGTCCTGAGGTGGGGAAGCACCTAGAGTGCTTGGTGTATTGGAGTAACAGTGAAGCTGGGGAGGGTCAGGTCGGGGAGTGGGGCATGACATGAGAGGCTGGGGAGGAATGGGTACATGATGAACCATGGGCTTGCAGAGCACGTGGCAGGACACTTGGCATATGTGCTCAGGAAATGCTGTGGCTTTCCCCCCATCTCTTTTTTGGGGGGATGGCTGGAGGGACAAATGGACATCTCAGGGCAAGAAGGGAGCCTGATCCCCGGACAGCCTCCAAAAGCACCTGTGGTAGCCTGGATTATGGTTCCAAATCTTTACATCCCTCAGTACTTCCCCAGTTATAGGTCCCTGCTCTTTGCCATGTTACTTTGCAATGACTTCCCACTGTGACTCTGACTTGACATTGCTCAGCTGTGTGACTTGCTTTGGCCAGTGGGATGTCAGCAGAGGTGCAGCGAGCAGAGGCTTGAAAAACACTTGTGCGGTTGTTCTCCTGCCATTGTCACTAGAACGTGCCCCAGCCTGGCCTGCTGGTCCTGGGAAGAAGTGGGGGCAGAGGAGAGCCACCCCAGCTGAGCCATAGATTTGCAAGCTAATTAAATGCTTGTTGTTGTTTACCACTGAGGTTCCCCCCCCCCCCACTGTTTATTATGCAACACCCAGTTCCTTGCTCCAGTGCTGTCCCTGGATGCTGGGCCTTTCCCGCCTTCATCCAAGCCCAAGAGGGTGGGAAGAAAGATGATTGGGCTGAAGACCAGGATTCTGGCCTTGAATCTGCCAAACCCTCATCCTAGGCACTGGGCAAACCCTTCCCCGTGTGGGGTCTTGGTTTTCCCATCCATAGAGTGAGACATCTCCCCCTGCTTGTGAAGCCCCTCATAGATTATAGCCACAAGGAATAAGAGCTTAGTCTGTCCAGATATAGCCATGTCCCTCCCCTACTTAAAACCCTCAGTGGCTCCCTGTGACCTTAGAGAAGTCAAAGCTCCCTAAGCCGGCATTCAAGACCCTGCATGACTACCCCCACCCACATCTACAGCTTGCCTCTTCCTACTCACTCTTTGCTCCAGTCATGACTTATGGTTCTCAGTCAGCTTCCTTATCACCCTGTGCTTGTTCATGCCGCTGGGTCTTTGCACCTGCGGTTCCATCTGTTTTCAAAGTCCGCCACTGCATTTCTCTGCTTTGTGAATTCCCATCTATAGAGTGTGTTTTGTTTTTAACTAACATTCGTCAAGCTCTTACTGTATGCCAGGTACCATGCTAAATCCTTTATATGTGTGTTCCAATTTAGTCTTCCCAGCAGCATGATGAAGTAGGTATTATTATCAACCCCATTTTCATTATGAATAAACAGAGGCTCAGAGAAGTAAACTGACTGGTTCAAGGTTATACAGCTATAAAGTGGTGAAGCCAGGACACAAATCCAGGCAGTCTGACTCCTAGTCAACAGGAAAATAGACAACAGATTTGAACCCAGGTCTATCTGTTTCCAGAGCCTATGTATTTAGTCACTTTTCCGTGCCTCCTCTGCCTGCAGAATTCCTATGCAAGTGCATGAACTATATTCTTTCAACCTACAAACATTTTTTGAGCACCTGCTTGGTGCCAAGCACTAAGCCAAGCTCTTCAGGAGCAGTCACTTCCTTAATCCTCACACTTGCCCTAGGCAGTCACCATTTTTACTGATCCCATTTTGCAGATGAGGACAACTGAGGTCGAGAGGTGATGTGAAGGTCATGCAGCCAGTAAGTGGTGAAGTTGGGACACATACCCAGGCAGTCAGATGCCCAGGCCCAAAGTTGACCTCTTGGCCACACTGACTCTCAATTTGCCATAAGCTTCAAGATCCAGTTCAGACACCATCTCCAGAATGTTGAATAGTGGAATTCCAGGGGATTCATGGCTTTGGCCTCTCCATCAGCCCCCTCACCCAGGGGCTTCACAGCTGACAATGCAGGATACAGTGTGGTTTGGACTGAAGTAGGGTACCTGATAACACTGTCAGGCACCCCCCCTCTAGTTTCCAGCCTGATGTACCGACACCCAGCTCCCACCCCACCTCATCCCTACCCCTTGGGCCTCAGGCTCTGAATCCAAACAAACATGAAGCCAAATGCCTTTCACTTTGTCCCTTCCAACTCAGTGATTTTGGAGGAGAATAAATACCGAAGCCACTGGCATGAATAGAAATTAATGTAGAATCATGCTAACTGTGCAGGGATGCTTTTTAAAAAGAAAAAATCCTCAATTTAAAATCTCAACGCAAATAGACTCTTATAAGGTCAAATGAAAGATAAATGCCTCTGGAAAGCAAAGAAGTCATCATTTGGGCTGAATTCTCTCTCTTTCTTTCTCTCATTTCCTCTGCCTCCCCTTCATTCTGTCGCCTGTCTACATTTCTTTTTAGTCCCTGTCTTCGCCTCTCCTCTCACCAGTCACTTGCTCTTCCTGACTGTGTGTTTGCATGTGTCAGTTTCTCACTTTTAATTCAGTGCAGAATTTCAACCTCAGGAGAGTAGTATGACCTTGGTGAAGTCATTTTTCAGTTTTGTGCTTCAGTTTTCCAATCTTCATAAAAGGGAGTATAATTATTCCTTGCAGAGGGACACTAAGCCTAGCAAGACAGTCCTTCGTAAAGGAAAATGATGCTTCCAACCAGTGATGGGCAGTCTCACCCACCCTCTGGGTTTGGGCCTGGAAGGTGGGCAAAGATTAGGAGCAAGCACCATCTGGTCACCAAGTGATGCCAATGAACCACTGTGGTGAATGGTCTTCTGACCTTGGCCTTTTTACTGTCAGTCTGATTCAGCCTAGAATTATCCTAAGAAGATGATTCTGGTTTTTAAAAAAGGAGAAGCTGAGAGAAAGGCAAGGCCTAGCGAGGAAGAGTCTCCTCAAAGGTGAGATAAAAGACACAGTGAATGGGAAAATAACCACATGACAAATTTGAATTAAAGTCAGAGGATTTTGGTTAGCAGAAGGAAATGTCCTTGACAACTAAGGGAGAGCAAAACCCTGGGAAAACCCTATTGGAATGGGAGGCACTAGGCTGTGATCTCTTTAAGGAAGGGATCACATCTTTCCTGTTCACTGTATCTCCCCAGGGCACAGCAGAGGTCTTGACTTCATAAATATTTGTTGAACAACCAACTTAATGAATGAGTATATCTATTCCTGGAGCCCCCTAAGATAAAGACTAGACACGATTTTCCCTAGAGCACAGCATGTGCTCATCAACCATTGGCTGAATATTGAATATGTGAGTTTTCTGGTTGCAGATTTGCTGCTACTGCCCAGGTATCTCTTGAGGACCAAGTGGATATGAGAGGGGAAGAGGGGCATCTCCAGGGTGGAGCAGGAAGCGGGGGCACAAGAGTAGCCCAGGCATCTCTACCTGGTCAACTTGAGACATTTTGATAATGGGAGGCAGAGGGCTGGATTGAAAGAATGACAGTAGCCCACGTATCATCTACTTCCAAGGGGCACCAAGCCAGTAGACTGAGAGAAGAGGGATGGGACAATGGAAACACTGGAACTGACAGCTTTTTGGCCCAGTAAGGCACTTGACTGGGAGTCAGGAGCACTGGCTTCTAAACTCAAATCGCAACAAGAACATCAGGAAAACACCCAAGAGCCTGCTAACCAATAAGATCTGATATAGTCCTATATCACAGACTGGGTTTCCCAGGAGGCAGTCTCAGAGATGGAGCTCAGTATGCAGGGTGCTTATTAGGGAGTGCTTAGGGTCAACACCTGTCATGAGAAGGGAAAGGATTGGGATTGAACAGGGGGAAAGTAGAGCTGTAATACAGCCTCCACAGAGGTCTCAGCCAACCCTATGGATGGTTCTGAAGCTAGGATGACATGTCAGTTGTCCAGAGTTGGGACGGGCCTTTACACTTCCATATAAACCAGTTACTGATGTAGCCTGCCCCAGGAAAATGTGTTATGTCGAGTGAAGCAGCTCTCTTCAGCTGAGGCAATCCCTGTAGGGGACTGACAGCTGGTGACTTTCTGATGATGACGCCCCCATTGGTGGAAAAAATCCTTCAGTTCTTGGGGCTTCCCTGGTGGCGCAGTGGTTGAGAGTCTGCCTGCCGATGCAGGGGACGCGGGTTCGTGCCCCGGTCCGGGAAGATCCCACATGCCGCGGAGCGGCTGGGCCCGTGAGCCATGGCCGCTGAGCCTGCGCGTCCGGAGCCTGTGCTCCACAACGGGAGAGACCACAGCAGTGAGAGGCCCGCGTACCGCAAAAAAAAAAAAAAAAAATCCTTCAGTTCTGAAGGGGGACCTGGGTGTGCATCACAGCATCCAATGTAGCTTGCTACTTACTTCCATTAACACTAAACCTTATTGCAATCCTACAAAATAGATATTATTACCTAGTTTCACAGATGAGAAAACTGAATTTTGGAGAATGTATCTACTGGGCTTTTCCCAAGCCACACAGCTAGTAACTATTAGTGGTGGAGCTAATTCAAACCCAGATCTTTTTGGCTCTTAACCCCTTCCTTTTTCAACTACATCTCACTGGCTTGAGATTCATTCACACAACCCAAAATTCTTCCTGTTCACTCTGAAGCCTTTGACAGATGGCCTCCTCTCCATGGGGCTCAGCCTCTCCATCTACAATGAGGGGTTTAAACTAATCTGAGATTCTTAACCAGGAGTCCACAAACCCCATGAAATAATAGGCTAAGTTTGGTATATATGAGCAAAATTTTGGACTTGTATATATTTCTGGTTAGAGGGTCCTAAAAGGTTTTTGAATCCCCAAAGAGGTTGAGACATACCAGACTGGATGGTCTAAGGTCCTCTTCAGCTCACATGTGCTGCAATTCTGCACCCTTGAGAGCCGAAAGATCACAGCCCCAAAGCTATTCAGCACCACGGACAGAGCCACAGGCCGCTGTCTTCTGTGGCAAGGTCCCACCAACTTTTATACTGACCCAAAGAATGGATGATGGAAGACCCTTGACTACCCAGAATCAGTGAGATAAGAAGTCAGAGCTTGTAATAGATACAAATGGTTTTTCCTCTCCCTCCTGTTTTTTGTGAAAGAGTCCCAAATGTTGCAATTGTCCTCACAGTGACATTTCCCCCGTCCTGGGGCCTCTCGTTCCTCTCCTCCCAACAGTGACGAAGAGGGTATTGAGCCAGGCAGTGGAGTACCCCGGTGACGGATTAGTGCTGCCAACCACCGACACAAAACCATTTGGTGTGGGGAAATGATAGATGCTAACACTCATTTTAAACACAGGCAACTGAGTTCCTGCAGACAGGCGCCGCGGCTGGAATTTAGGGCACAGCTGCTAGGTTCAGATAAGGTGCAGAATCAGTCCTGCATACCTCGATGTTACTTAATAATGAAAATGTGGTGATTGATGCTGCTGTCTAGAGGATATAACCTCCCCATTTGGTGGTTTTCAGCTCCCAAATCATCCATTCCACCGTTTGTTTGTTTTCTTGTTTTTTTTTCTTTCTTTTTTTGGAAAGGCAATGTGGGGGAGGAGTGGATAAAGTGAGGGGATGTTTGACATCAGGAAGTTCATGATTCTAAAGAATTTGAAAAAGTCCAAAGAGCTTAAGTTGAAAGAATTCAATTCTGGCAAGCTCACCTGGGACAGTAAGTTTAACACGAAAGACTGGGTTAGACCAGTTACTCTCAATATTTTCATGGTCAAGGGCTTCTTTTGCTACCCACTCCCCATTTCTATGATGTCACAAAGAGCCAATCAGAGTTTCTGATACAGAACTTTACCTCCCACCTCTCCCCTGAGCTACAGGAGAGATGGGCCATTTATCTGCTACCTCCTGAACATTTCCCCTGGAGAAGCCTCAGATTCGACATGTCCAAAACAGAGCTCATCATCCTTCTACCCAAATCTGCCCTTTTTTTCCTCACTTCAGCAAGTGGTGCTACCCATGCCAGACACCTGGGCATTATCCCGGACTCCTTCTTCTTCCTCATCTCCCATGTCCAGACCCCAATCCTGCTATTTTTATCTCCTGGATCCCTCTCTCTTGAATTCACCTACTTTTCTGTATCCCCATGGCCTTAAAATACAATCTCGCCTTCTTTCCCCTAAATAGCCTTTGCGGCTCCGGTTTTTCTCTCCAATCCATCTTCCATCTTGAACACGAGTAATTTTCCTAAACAGAAACATACATGTTCCTCCTCTGCTTAAAACCTGACAGTGGTATCTAACTTCCTCTAGGACAAAGTCCAGTTTCCTTATTTTAGTACCCAAGCCTTTTAAGATCTGGTCCCAGCCTGTATCTGCAGTACACCCGTCAATGTACCTCATACTCTTTGCTGGAACTATCAATGCATGAAACACATGCGATCTCTGCCTCCTTGCCTTTGCATGTGCTGTTCTCTTTGCCTTGCAGGCCCTCCGTCCTCTACATCTTCTTTAAGACTCTATAATGTTTTCTACTTAGAGAAAGGTTTCTTTACGATCCTCCACAACTCCTGACAATGTTGATTTCTCTTTTTTCTGTGCCATTGTAACTATAGTCACCCCGTAGTACAGTGATAGGTAGCCGTCATCACCTCACTTGCTAGAACTGGGTTCAAATCCCTGTTCCACCATTTATCAACTGTATGATCCTGAGCAAGTTGTGTACTCTCTCTGACCCTCAGTTTTTTCCTCTACACCATGGGGATAATAATAGGACCCATCTCATCAGGTGGTTTTGAGGATTAGATGCTAGATGTAATTGATCTAGCATGGACGCTGGCACACAGTAGATGCTTAATAAATATTAATTGCCCAGTAGGGAGATGTTGTTAAGCTAGAGCCCAGGGAAGATGACAAGTGCCTGTCTCAGGTCAGAGTCCTGGAAACAGAGTGTGAGAAAGATTGAGTACACAGGGTTTATTGAGGAAGTGCCCTTAAGAAAAACCAGTAAAGGAGGGAGGGAAGCAGGAGAGGGAAAGGAAAGAGGACAAGCACAGATGTCATCTCTGGTTATCCACGGGGGGCTCTGGAGCATACGCCCCATTGTCACACATCATTGGCTGTGAGCTGCCTCTGGGAGGGAGATGGAGGGTGTAACCTCCCAGAAGAGGTGGCCTGGTCAGTGAGGGCAATTTTGCAGAGAAGGGAGCAGCTGTTGAGGGGGTATCCAACCCTACAGCGGCAGGGGGATGGGTATGCCTGCCTGGGAAAGGGGGTCTAGATGGGGTACCAAAAAGATCCACTACAGTGTCTTAGGAGAGAGCCACTGCTTTCAGGGCACTGAGAGGTTGTTCATAGAATGAAGGCGGAGTCCAGACTTTATAACTGCCTCAAGTTTCATTCACTCAATAATTCATGTATCCACTCTGAAGTTATTTATTGAGCATCTCCTATGTTCCAGAGACGTTACTAGGCTCTGGAGAAAACCTTGGAGAGCAAAAGGTGCCCGTAGGGACCTCATAGTCAAGGGCAAGTGACAGATGGTTGTCAAATAATCACACCAAAAGCCAAAGGTCTCTGAAGAGAAGGAACTTGGTTTTGTGAGGATGTATAACGGAGGGACCCAGGTCAGCCTGGAGGTGAAGGAAGGCTTCCTGGAGGAGAGACTTTTGAGTATAGGTCTGAAGGATGAGTTTACCAGTGAAAGATGGGGTTGTAATTAGGTGGGGAAGGGGGGATGTGTGGCTCTCTTCCTACTTCTTTCTTACAGTCCTACTAAAATTGGAGGCATTGCCACTGCCTTAAAGCTGTTGTCAATCATTTACACTTGAGTATGGATGAGATTTTAATTCTTTTCTGAGAAAAGAGTTTGCTGAAGAGGAATGAAGAGAAAGTCTGGGGGCAATAAATACTTTGGAGAAAAGTTATTTTAAAAAAAACAGAGGGCTTCCCTGGTGGCGCAGTGGTTGAGAGTCTGCCTGCCGATGCAGGAGACACGGGTTCGTGCCCCAGTCCGGGAAGATCCCACATACCAGATCCACATGGCTGGGCCTGTGAGCCATGGCCGTTGAGCCTGCGCATCCGGAGCCTGTGCTCTGCAACAGGAGAGGCCACGACAGTGAGAGGCCCGCGTACCGCAAAACAAACAAACAAACAAAAAAACAGAAAAGGGGAGTTGGGCAGAAAAGGAAAGCAAGAGCTTTGAGAAAAGCTTGATTTTGCATCGTGCAGCTGCCCCACCTTCTCTTATAGCTTCTCTCCTTCTCTCATGCAAGCTTTAGAAGCTGGGGGGAAAAAGCTTGGCCTGGAGCCACCCATGCCCAGGGTCTGCTTTGCTTGAAGCCAGAGGTGGCAGCTGCCTATGCAACTCAATATAAAATCCTCCTCTCTGCCCAGTCTTGCTGCCAACTTGCCACTGGTCCCTGCCTGAAATTCCCACCATTAGCATCTCAAAGCCTAGGCTAGTGCCAGGAGCCTGGTTCTCATTCTGGCTCTCTTCTTCTGACATTGGGCTTGTCCTTTCCTTTCCTACACACAAGGGAAGGCCTGGACTCAATTCCTCTGAGGTCCCTACAGCCCTAGCTGTCTGTTTATTTCTTCCTCACTCACTATTGCCCTACTAAGATTGCAAATTCAAGGTGGTGATCTGGGGACTGCCTAGAGGGCTGGGGGATGCCTGAGCACCTGGAACCCAGGCAGGGCTCCTTTCTCAGCCTTCTGGCTCTCAGAGGAGTTGGGAGGGAGGAGGGCACTGGAAGAGGCCTTCGGCCCCCTGTGGCCCTTTAAGTGCCGCGAAATGACTTCTACTCCCCAGATTGCTGCCTGCGGCTGTCAGACACGCATCAAGGCCAGGGGTGTGCATTTGCCCCAGACACAGCAATAATGGCTTCTAATGGACTGCAAACAGGTGAAGTTTGCTGCAAAGATGCTGCCACTGCTGCTGGAACAATAAAAGCTCCTTTCTCCTTAACCCTCTCCTGGATTTTGACCGCACCATAACTGAACTATCTCTAGACAGTGCCTTCTCCAAAGACTATCTTGCCTGACATCTCATCCACCCTTAAACAACAGGTCAAGAGGAAAGCTATTATTATGTCCACTGTATAGATGGGAAAACTGAGGCCCAGAGAGGGAAAAAGACTTGCCTGAAGTCTCAGAGTTACGATGTGGCACAGTCAGGACTAGAAATCAAAGCTTCTCTGGTCTCATAGTCCACGCTGCTGTGAGACCCTGCTCTACTCCGTCTGCAGCCTGCTAATGCTTTGCGGTGGACTTTGCCAGGAGTTGCAAGAGAAATAAAAAGTGACCTTGAGGACCAGAGTTCTAAATGAAGGCCTTTGAATCAGACCAACCTGAGTTCAGATCCTGATCTGCTTTGTACTTGCTGTGTGACCTTGGGCCCATTAGTTAACCTCCCTGAGCCTCAATTTCCTCTCCTAAGATGGAGCAATAGGATGATCGCGAGGGTGGAGGGAAATTGTGTGCATGAAATGCCTGGCACAGAGGTCTCAGTAAAGGTCAGACTCCTCTCATGCCCCGTCTTGAGTGAAGCTGAGATGTCTGAGGCTTCCTAGAGGATGTGACCCTAGCATTGGGGCTGCCACATGAAAGGCAGTGACCCAGGTTCCAAAACCCACCCCTCCTCTAGGGACCCTGGGGGACACTGTCCCCAAGGTCATCTTGCACCAGGCAGGCAGAGAGCAGCACCCCCTCCCTCCCTCCAGCCCACACTAGAGGGCAGGAGTGAAGACAGTGCGGGCCATAAATAAGGCCAACGGGGAGGCAGTAACTGGGTGGCCATGTCTCGTCACGCTGCTACTTTTAGTGCCGCCACCGTCACAGCGAGGCTGCAGGGGCTCTCCCGCCCTACCCCTCCATGCTTCCCTTCACCCCCCGAATGGAAATCTGTCTCCTCTTACATCAGCTTCTCCCAGTGGATCTCAGAAAAGGGACCCTTGTCCTCCACTACAGACGCACACGTGTTCATGCTGTCACCCCCCCGACTTTATTTCTCTCTACAGCCCTTTTCACCATGTGACATAGTGATCCTTTATTTACTTATTTTTTTGTCGCCTGTTTCTCCCCAGCAGACGGTCTCCTCTCACCAGACTCCCTGAGGGCAGAGATTTTGTGTTTTGCTTACTGCTCTATTCCTAGCACCTAGAACAGCACCCAGCACTTAGTCGGTGCTCAATAAAGTGCAGAATGTACGTATGCACTCGGCCACTCTTTGTTATCTCATACTTCATTCAAAGCATGTTGATGCTAATAAATGAACCTATCAGTTCCAGGTACCAGGTGAAGTGCTGGTGGCATCTAAATGAACCACACAGTCCCCATCCGTGCCCTTGAATTGGGGGAACACACAGCAAGGTGGCAGAACAGAGGAGTTATGACTACTGACTCTGGAGTCAGAATACCTGGCCTGTGTGACCTCGGGAGAATTTCCTATACCTCTAAGCCTCAGTTTCCTTATCTGTAAAATGGGGATGGTCGAAGGCGTTGTAAGGAGTCAGTGAGGGCGTGCATTGAAATGTGCTTTAGCATAGCCTCAGGTACTAGGAGTGCTCAGTGAACAGTGGCCATTGATCTACGATTCCTACTATGTGAGCTCTAATAGAGGAAGAAACCACGCGCTGAGGGTCTGCTGGGAAGGAGCAAGTGATCCTGACATGGGAGGTCAAGGGTATAGTCTCCAAGGAAGCAGTATGTGATCAGGGCATCCAGGAGCCCAGCGCTCCTGGTGGAGAAGACAGAAGGAGCAAAGGCACAGAGGTGTGGGAGGAGCTGCAGGCTCCTGGTGAGTGTGTGTGTGTGTGTGTGTGTGCGCGCGCGTGTGCGTGTGCGTGTGTGTGTGTGTGTGTGTGTGTGTAGGGTGGGAGATGAGGAGGGAGGGGAGGTAGAGGGGGTGAGATCAAGGGAATCCTCCAATGCTGAGGGGATGAGTTTGGACACTGTCCCAGGGGTATGGGAGCCACTGAAGGGGGCTGTGCAGGGGTGGAGTGTGGCCACTGGGGTTTAAAACATCTGTCTGAAGTGGCCTGGATGGGGTTAGGGGGACAGGAGGCAGAGAGGGCTTCCACAAGAGGGCTGGTATTCTGGGTGGGAGATGCTAAAGCTTAAACAGAATGTCAGGGGAGCAGCTGGGGGCTGGCAGTGGTAACCAGACCCAGGCTCCCTGCTGATGGGCATTGGCCACCTGGGATGCCCACCCTGATGCCCACCCCAATCCCCAAGAGGGTACCAGGGAAGGAAAGAGGAGAAAAACCTAGGGTTTACGTCCCCTTTCTCCCCCTGAAATATCTATGACCCTCAGATACCCCAGTCATCCACCCAGTTTGGTGGGTGGAAATCCCAGCTCCTCCACCTACCAGCGGCATGACCTTGGGCAAGTCACTTCTCCCTTCGGGGTCTGCTCCTTTACCTGAAACGGGGGGAAGGCTGAGAAGGGAATAACCCATGAGTCCCTACTCTATATCAGGCCCACCACTCGCAGGGGAAATGCCTCTTCTCTTGGATAGTTATAAGAATTCCACATGAAGCCTCCAGAAGGAGCTTGGTACTCAGTGGAGGCTCAGTCAGCACCCTCCCTTCCTCCCCCACCCGCTTTTCTTACTTCCTTAGCACTCCAAAGAGGTCTTCTGTTTTCGGTTCTCTGCTCTGGAATATCTGACCCATGTGAGCATTATCATCTGGACAGGACTTCATAGTTTACACAGCATCTTCGGCTCCCTTAGCTCACTGGATGCTCCATATCAGAGGAATTTTGAGCTCCATTGTATGGATGAGGAAGCAGGTCCAGAGAAGTTAAGCAACTCTCCTAAGGTCACACAGGATTCAAACCCAGGACTGTTTGGTCCAAACCCAAAGTGTTTTCCCTTAAACCTTGCCTCCTCCCCAGCACGTGGATTTCCTGAAGACAGGGCCCATCTGCTGTGTCTCCATCCTCCAAAGTATCTCCCCCTAAGCGTGCGTGTAAACAGGCAGAAGGTGTCACGGGATGCTCCAGGATTCCTTGAAACCTGCTACGGGCCACGTCCTTACATTCTTTCTCTCTCATCTTTATGATGGATTCTGTGAGCTGGGACTTGTTCTCTCCAATTACAGGTGCAGAAACCAAGGCTCAGAGACGTGCCAGCTCCGGGGTCGGGGTGGGGAGGAAGAGCTGAGATTCAAGCCCCACAGCTGCATGAATCCTTGCACCAAAGTGTCCCTTCATGGGCAGGAGGCTGGTGGTCCAGGTAACAGGGATGCCACAGTTGGTGGGGGAGGAGAAGCAGGGCAGGGACAGCTGTGTGCAAAGGCCTTGTTTGGGTTAGATCTCTGCCTGGGGTCAGGGCTGGGCTGGCCAAGTGTCTTTGGGTCACAGCCCAGCTGGCTTCTCCTCTCTGTCCCTGGAGCCCTCTCTCCAACGAGTTTCCTTGCTGGCCTTCCTTTGGCTTCTTCAAGCACAGGAGGACCTCTGGGCAGCCAACAGGTGCCTGCTGTCCACTTTGAAGACCTTCCCCTGGAGTATGGCTTGGGGGCAAAGTCTCATCAGGAGTCAGGCCCTGTCCAGAAGCCACAGATCTAACCAGTGCTTCCCTCAGTCCCTACTTAAACCTCTCTGGGCTACAGACTTGGTCCCACTGACTCCTCAAAGGGCCAAGGGTCAGGGAGGTCAAATTACTCAGCCCCCGATTCAGGCAGATTGAAATTCAAGTCCCACCCTCGCCACCCCCTTCCTGAGAACATTTGGAGAAGCCACTTTACCTCTTGGAGGCCTCGTTTTCTATTTAGATTTATATGGGGCTAATCCTTGCTGTGGGAGTCTTATTCCCATTTTGCAGATTGGGACACTGAGGCTCAGAGAAGAGGAGTGAAGTGATGGAAACAGGCAGTCTGGTTCCAGGGTCTGAGATGCTCTCGACTTCTATCTTAAAATGAAGTGTAGTAGAAACCTCATTGCCTGCGGAATTACACTAACCCTGTGCTTTCATCTCAGCTTCACGATATATTGGTTTTGTGGTCCGGGGCAAGTCACCTTCCCTCTCTGAAACTTAGTTCCTCACCCATAAATTGTACATCATTGCAAAACGATGAGAATAAATGGTAATGAGTGTGGAAGTGCCGGGTATATAGTAGATGCACCGTAAGGTAGCTCCAGCTACTGTTTCTCCATCTGTAAAACAAGAAGGTGGCACCAGAAGATCTCTCACTGGAGGGTCAAGTCCAGCCCTCAGCTCCCATGAGAACTGTTGACGTGGGCAGGGCTGTTCAGGTGTCCCCAGACCACCCTGGGCAGGCTCCCAGTTTCATCCTTCCACGAACAAGTGACCTGCAAAAGGAGGGGTTGGCTTAGGGATGGTCTGCAGGAGGGGAGGATGAGAGGTGGACAGGTGAGTGAGGAGAGGATTTTAGAGACATTGACTGTCAGCCACCAGAGCTCCAAGTGTAGGGCTGGGCTCCAAGTACAGTCAACTGTAGAGGACTTGGGCCTCTGAAGGGAAGCTCAGCTGAGGCTCAGACCCAGGGGAAAAGGAAAGGACACAGTTAACAGAATGTGGCTTTGTTCCCGGGAACAGTGTGAAAGCCTTAGCTTGGCAGAAATGATGCTCAGGAAACTGATGTATTAGGAGGTGCCATCTTGCAATACAAAGAGCATTGGTACATGTGATCAAATTGTATGAAACACACACACACACATGTGAATACAAGTAAAGCTGGGGGAATTTGAATAAGGTCAGTGGATTGTATGTTCATATCCCGGTTGGGATATTGTATGATAGTTTTGCAAGATGTCATCATTGGGGAAAACTGGTAAAGGGTGCGTGTTATCTCTCTGTACTGTGTCTTCCAACTTCATTTGAATGTACAATTATCTCAAAATAAAGGTTTAATTGAAAACTGAGGGACAAAGACAGACAGACAGACAGACAGACACACACACACACACACACACACACACACACACAGAATGGGGTCTAGAGTGTCTTGAGTCCAAATCCCAGCTCTGCCCCATTCTCATTTTGTGGCCTCAGGCAAGTCTTTTTACCCCTTTGACTCTCAATTTCCTTATCTAAAATGGAAACAAAATACAAGCCATTTAGAACTGAAAGGCAATGAGAGTGTGTCATATCCTCACTGGTGGCATACAGACAAGAAAATATTCAGAGGGAGATTTATAGCTTTTAATGCATTTGTTAGAAAGCAACATTGAAAAATTAAATTAAATCTTCCGTTCAATGTAGTAGAAAATAGATCCATAAAAAATGGAAGGAAGGAATTTTAAAAGATCAAAGCAGAAATGGACAAATCAGAAAATGAGATGGAGATGATAACACAAAGTAGAGCTGTGGCGAGAATAAAGTAGGATCATTCATTCACTCGAGAAAAGTGCGTGGCACACACTGTTATGTCCGGCCCATCCTGTATTCCAGGCACTGTGTTAAGTACTAGGGGGACAAAGGGAAGCAAAGCACACAGCCCTGCCCTCAGGGAGTTTTCAGTCTAATGAGAGAGGCAAAAACAGTACGAACGATGTCTAGTGAAATCAGAGAGGAAGCAAAGGGGGCTGGGGGAGTCTCCAGAGAGAGCAGGAAGTGTTTTCCCCGGAGCTGATATCTAAGGTAAGCACAAAGGATAAATGGGTTGTCATAAGAGTGTTTCTGGTAGTGAAAACAGCAAGTACCAGTGTCTGATGCAAGACAAGCTATGCCCCAGAAGGAAAAACAAGCATTCCTGACATTCTCTGAGTACTTACAACAGCCCTGTGACGTAGGGACTATTATTATCTCCGTCTGTAGTTGAGGGGATTGAGGCTCAGAGAGGTTCCTTAACTTTCCTCAGATACTTCAACAAGAAGTGATGAAGTAGGGGTTGAACACAAAGGCTGAGGCAAAGCTTACATACTTCCTGGGGGTGTGATTCTGGGGCAGCAAGAATGAGGGGGAAGGGGAAGTGAGGTAGAGAAGGAGGGAAACACACAGTGATATGTTTCCAAGCTGGCCCCAGGTTGGAGTCAATGCAGTGGGGCGCTAGGTCATGTGGGGTGGCACATCCACAAGCCACGTGAGCCTCCATTCTTTGGAAGAGTCCATTCATCTGTGGCTCCATCCTCTCTCCCGACTGAGTATTCCCAGTTTACTCCATGGGGTGCTGTTACTTGGCATCTCTGGGAAGCCACTGGGGAAGCCAGATCCCATGCCCTGCACGTGGTTCTTTATCTGAATGTGAAAGAGCCCGAGCTTCCCTCAGGTTGGGCTGGACCCAAGTCCAGCTGCTGCAGCCTGGCAAGCTTGATGGAGTCCCTGCTGAAGGGAAGGCTGGTCCTCACTCAGAGGAGACTCAGGCGGCTGGGTTAGACGATGAGGCAAGGGCAGAGGCAGGGCTTGCCATTGAACAAGAGGGCTCAGGTGGGAATGAGTCAGTCAGAGAAGATGCATAAACTGGATCTGGGGCACCGGGTCGGCCTGATTCTGGAATTTATGCACAAGTGGCCAGAGCTGAGTTTGCAGAGGTGGGCAAGGCCCAAAGCCCAGAGCCTTACTGGTTGACTGGAGAAATGGGACTTGATCTGCAGGGCAGTGGGGAGCCATGGGAGCATCCTGAATGCCTGGCTGGATGCCTGGCACCAAGAGCAACTCAGGACAAGCTAGATCCCATTGGTGGGGAGTCAGGGGCTGCCCCATCGCCCACTCAGCGTCCCCTCCCCCAGGTCCAGCAGTGACGACTGCAGCGCACATACTTCAGTGTGACACTGGAACATCGCTGGGGGAGTGGAGGGTGACGGAACGCCATCCCGTGCGGTAATGGCTCCAGCGCCAGGAGGAAAATGACATAAATAATATCCCATTAGAGGCGCCGAGCTGCTCTGCTGAGTCCTTGTTTTGCTGGCAACATTATGGGCTTCATAAACAGATTCATTTATTTTCCATCCCTCACTCTTGTGAGGTTGGGGGCTGGGAGGTGGCTGCCGGGGAAGGTGACTGGGGGCTGCAGAGGCGATGAGGGGCAGGAACAGCAGGATCCCCCAACCTCAGCCGCACACCTGCCTGCCTGTCTCACCCCTAGCCTTTCCCATACTCCCCTTCTCCACCTGGAATGCTCTCCCCAGCTCAGTCTTTAGAAATCACACTGCAGGACTTCCCTGGTGGTCCAGTGGGTGAGACTCTGTGCTCCCAATGCAGGGGGCCCAGGTTCCATCCCTGGTCAGGGAACTAGATCCCGCATGCTGCAACTAAGAGTCCGCATGCCGCAACTAAAGACCCGGAGCAGCCAAAATAAATAAAATAAATATTTAAAACAAAAGAAATCACACTGCTTCCTTCAAGACCCAACTCCCTCCCCCATGCAGCCTTCCTTGATTCCCTGTTCTTATGGGACCTCAAGGCTCCCTTAGCTCTTGTCAAGGAAGGATGGCATCCTGGGAGGAGTCCTGGTGACAGACAGATCTGGGTTCAAGTCCTGACCCTGCCACTTGGCAAGCTTGGTGACTTGGGTAAGTCCTCTAACCTCTCTGAGCCTCAGTTTCCTCTTATGAAAGGCAGTGATAAGAATACCTTATAGGCGTGTTGAGAGAAATATCTTTTAGGCTTGTCTGACACACAGTAGATTTCCATATATAATTGCTCTTCTTGTCCCCTTTGTTTTGTACATAGGAATTTGGGTTCTCTTTTCCTTAAAGGGACAACTGATTTTCCTGCCTCTGTCACCTCCTGGAGTCTAGACTTGACCTTGCATGGTAGGTCTTCAGGGCAGCATTGAGGATGTAGCTAGAAGAGCTCTAGGCTAGGAATGTGGGCTCTGGGTCTTGTCCCAACTTGAACATCGATGAGCTGTGTGACTTTGGGAAAGTCCCTTCCCCTCTCTGGGATTCTCTTCCTCCAAGTGTAAAACAAAACGACATTTGTGGTCCCTGTTGCCTCTCACTTCCAGGGTCCCAAACCAGTACCTCATTCCTCTTCCTATCTGGAGATGGGCTCTGGCTTCGGGGTCAGAGAGAATCAGGCTAAGATCCTGCTCTGCTGTGTGGTCGTGGGCAGGGACTTGTCATCTCTGAGTCTCAGTTCCTTTAGCTGTGAAATGGAGAGAATAAAGCCCACTTTTCAGGGCTAATGTGATATTTTAGTGAAATCATCAATTCAATGGTATTTACTGAGCACTTATTTTGTGTCAGGTGCTATTCAAGGTCCTGGGGACACAGCAGTGATCAAGACACAGCAGTGATCAAGATCCCTTCCCCCTTCGCAAAGCTCATATTTTAGTGGAAGAAAGAGAGACAAAAATCAACCATCACATAAATAACTGCATAATTACCAACTGTGATACGTGTCATGAAGAAAAATAAAATGGAACTAGGAGGATCTGACCTAGTGCCTTTAGTTAGGGAGGGCTTCCCTGAGGAGGTGACACCTGAGCTGAGATCTTGTCCTGGTTATTGATGCTGCATGACAACTGAACCTAGTGGCTAAAACAACAGCAATGATTTTGTTGTTGCTACTGGTTTCTGTGGCTCAGGGATTTGGAAAGGGCTCTACTGAGCAGTTCTGGCTCAGGGTGTCTCAAGGAGTTTCAGTCAGATGGTGCTGGGGCTGGAGCACCTGGGGGCTGCTGGGTATCCCTTTCTCTCTCTGCATGTACTCTCAGGGCTTCTCCATGTGGTCTCTCTGCATAGGCCAGCTTGAGCTTCCTCATAGCATGGTGTCCTCCAGACAGTCATGCTGCTTACCTGGTAGCTCAGGGCTCCAGAGTCGGTGTCCCCAACCTCTATTCAGAAGTGTTCTAGTGTCACTCCTGCTGCATCCTATTGGTTATAATCAAGTCATAAGCCCACCCCAAATGAAGGGGGAGAGTGTCAAGGTTATATTTTATGAACAACATGTAGGATATGACCATCTTTGGAAAATACACTCTTCAATAGATCTAAAGGATGAGTAGGAGTTAAATAGGGGAAGAAGAGAGAGAAGAGGTTCTAAGAAGAGGGATAGTTAGTACAAAGACCCTGGGGTGGAGGACACTATGTGTCCTGGCACTGAGGAAACATTCAGGATCACAGTGGTGAATGACACAAAAATCCATGACCTTTTGGAGCTTACCGTCTAGTGGGGAACACAGAAAATAAATAAATATATAAATAAATAAACAACATAGTTTACGGTTGTAATAAGTGCTGGGAAGGGCATACATTGGTGCTGTGATAGAGTGAACTTAGAGGCTGGGATATTATTTCAGGCTAGGAAGACCTCTTTGGGGAGGTGTTAACTGAGCTGAGATCTGTGGTTGAGAAGGAGCTGGCTGGGCATGCAAGGAACTGGGGAGAGAGCTTTCCCATCAGAGGGAACAGCATATGCAAAGACCAAGAGATGGGAAAGGACTTGGCAGTGTAGCTGGAACTTGATGAGCAAATGGGCAAGAAGGTACAATGTGATGATGGACAGGAGGGGAGACCAGAATCTGCAGAGCCCTGGCAAGGGGTTTGGATTTCTTTCTTTTTTTTTTATTTTTAAAAATAAATTTATTTATTTATTTATTTTTGGCTGCATTGTGTCTTCGTTGCTGCGCAGGCTTTCTCTAGTTGCGGTGAGCAGGGGCTACTCTTCATTGGGGTGCGCGGGCTTCTCATTGCAGTGGCTTCTCTTGCTGCAGAGCGCGGGCTCTAGGTGCGCAGGCTCAGTAGCTGTGGCACGCAGGCTTAGTTGCTCCGCGGCATGTGGGATCTTCCCGGACCACGGCTCGAACCTGTGTCCCCTGCTTTGGCAGGCGGATTCTTAACCACTGCACCACCAGGGAAGTCCCTGGATTTATTTCTAAGTGTGAAGGAAGTCATTGGTGGGTTTGAAGTAGGGGAGTGATATGATCTGATTCTGTGATAAAGATCCTTCTGGCTCCTGTGTGGACAGTGGAGTACAGGGGCAGGAGAGGAAGAAGGGACTCAGGCAAGAGATGATGGTGGCCTGAACCAGGGTGGTCCCAGTGGGGCTGATGATGAAAAATGGACAGGACCATGACAGACTCAGAGGTAAAATCAACAGAACCTAGTGATTGGATATGGAGCATGAGGAGAAGGAGAAAAAAAGAGGAGCCCCAGGTTTCTGGCAAATCTTAATCTCATTTTGCATCCCAGAGAGGTTAAGTGACTAGCCCACAGTCACACAGCATATCCATGGTACCACCAGAAACAGCATCATACCCGACAGTCAGTGCCACCCTCTGGGTCAATCCTGGGCCTAGGGATGTTGCTGTCGTGGGGTCCTCGGCTCTCCTCTCTGTGTCTGTCCTGCCCCACCCCTCCCATAACCCCTCCTCTCTCCTCCTGGGATGCTGGCAGCTCTGGCTGATGCAGGCCCAGCAGGTGTGCCTTGTCAAACTGTCGGCATGATGAACAGCCTCCCTTGGCCGAACAGATAACAGTACACACACAGGTCAGGGGAGCCCCATGTAGCCCATCCATCAGGCCCAGGAGCGGGCGGAGGGCCGGTACACCCTCGTGCCTGGTATCTACCACAGATGTGTTTTTCCCCCAAAGTTAACAGGAAGGGTGACAGCCAGGCACCTGACATCAGCAGGGCTGGTGCTTGCAGGAGCTAGCCAGGGGCCCCCTTTCTCCCTCAGCCTTTGAAGACTCCTTCATGCCTTCCCCAGGAGGAAGCCTCGGCCTCCTGGGTGTAGAGACACTCAGAGCCACAGAACTGAAGACTCTTCAAGCCTTGAGCACTGAATCTTTGAAAATTAGATGCATAGAATCCTCAGTTCCTAGAGGCAAGATCGTGTGGTGGTTGAAAGCATGGACTCTGGATGCTGCCTAGCCTTCTTGGGTTCAAATGCCTTCTTGGGTTCAAATGCCTTCTTGGGTTCAAATGCCTTCATATCTCCATGCCTCATTATGAGGATGATAATAATGTCTACACCACGGGTGGCAGATTCCAGGAGCTACTCTTTGTAAAGTGCCTAGAACATTGCCTGGCACATAGTACATCTCTTACTATGTTAGCAGAGATAAAGAGCTCTTAAAGACACACTGTCTTAAATTCTCCATCTTAGAGACACAGAACCTTAAAACCTTTGAATCTTCTTAGGGACATGGATTTTCAGAATCTCGCTATTATAGACTATTACAGTCGCACCTGCAGTGAGAGTGCTAAGGGGTGGCTTCGTGGGGCTTTAACTCCCTAATTTCCATCAGCCCTTTCTCCTTTCTTTCACATGGACAGCTGCTAGTTTCTCAAACTTATGTAATTTGTTCTTCGAATATAGCGTCAAGCCCCTCTTTCAACCAGTTTGTTGCACCCACATAGAAATTATTGGGCATCCACTGCACAGCACCTCGCGGTCCCTGTATACTCGATCTATCCACCCATCCATTCATCCAGCCCCTCATTCATTTACCCATCCATCCTCCCATCCTTCCATCCTTCTATCTATCCATCTTCTCATCCACGGATTCATCCATACTCTCATCACCCAACCATCCACCCGTCCATATGCCCATCACTGCTCCCTCCCATCCATTTATTTTCTCCCTTCCTTCCTTCCCTCCTTCCTTCCTTTCTTCCTTTCTCTCTCTCTCTCTCTCTCTCAGCACCCTCCTTCCTTCCTTCCTGAAAAAAGTACAAAGAGCAGAAAGACTTCTCCCTCCCTCCTGCCCTCCAATATCTATGTGCTATGGTCTGGGGTGACAAATCAAAGAAGATAGCCCCTGCCCTTAAAACCTACAGAGCCTAGAGTATTACTTCATAGAGTATGTTCCTCAAGATACTGTCCTTCCAGACACTTCTTGAAAAAAAGGTTCAGAGTCAAGTCAAGAATGGAGGGGCTTCCCTGGTGGCGCAGTGGTTGAGAGTCCGCCTGCCGTTGCAGGGGACACGGGTTCATGCTCCGGTCCGGGAAGATCCCACGTGCCGCGGAGCGGCGGGCCCGTGAGCCATGGCTGCTGAGCCTGCGCGTCCGGAGCCTGTGCTCCGCAACGGGAGAGGCCACAACAGTGAGAGGCCCGCGTATGGCAAAAAAAAAAAAAAAAAAAAAGAATGGAAATGCTAAGTGCAAGCACTCTGTCCTGCAGATCTGCCAGGCTCGTTAGTTACCACATTGAAGACTAGTAACAAGTCAGTGGTTAAGAGCCCAGGCTCTGTAGTCAGACAGTTCCTTCATCTACCAAATGGGCATAGTAATTAATTAATTAATTAGTTAGTTAATCAACAAACAAACTTCTGTCCTCAAGGAGCTTACAGTCTAGTAGAATATAAGCTAACAGATTGATTGGACTATAAAGGAATAAGGTAATGTATGTAAAGCACTTAGCATAGTGCCTGGCATATAGTAAATGCTCAGTAAATGTTACCCTTAAAGGCTCTGAAAAGTCTGGCAGTAGACCCCTCTTAAACCCAGGGCTTTCCAAACTTATTTGGCCTTGAAACCTCCCTCTCTTTTTTCTGCTATAGCCTGTACACATGCTCACACACACAGAGACACACAAAGATACAAATAACTACTACTCCTGGATAGTAAAATATTAATCAAGCTTTACAGAATTGAGAATAGCTCATCTCTTGTTTTACTTTAAAATGACCACATTTTGTGTAAATCTGTTCCTAGTAGGGTGGGCAATGGTGTTCACTTTCGTCAGTTCTCTCTACCAACCATGGGAGTCATTCATTCATTCAACGACCATTTATGGGGACTTCCCTGGTGGTTCAGTGGGTAAGACCCTGCCCTCCCACTGTGGGGGGCCCTGGTTCGATCCCTGGTCGGGGAACTAGATCCCGCATGCCCCCACTAAGAGTCTGCATGCCACAATTAAGACCCGGCACAGCCAAAATACATACATACATACATACTAAAAAACCAAACCAAACCAAACCAAAAAAACAACCATTTATGTCATCTTCTTCCATTCTGTGCTGCATGCGTGGCACAGAGATACAGAGATTTCTCCAATATGTAAAGAGATCTTTCTAATGCAATGTGTAGGATCAAGATATGCCCTATATATTGGGAGTTTGAAGAGAGACTGCCCATGACCATCTGGGAAGGCTTCCAGGAGGAGGTGTTGCTGAGAAAGGAGTTGAAAGGTGAATAGAAGTTAGCAGAAAAGGGGGCCCCTATAGGCATGAGTATTCCAAGAACTAGCCTGGCCTTGGCCCTGACGCCTTGGGGTCACAGTCAACCATAGGCCCAGGAGGAAGGCAGATGTGAGCTGAAATGCTCTGGCTCCCATTTGCTACTGCTTCACTTGTGTTAGGGGTTTGGGGTCCATGAGAGGATCACCATGCTGGGAGCCTGACAGTCCTGGAGGCAAGCCCAGTCCCCTTACTCACCAGCCTGCGACCTTGAATAAGTCACTCCCCTTTTCTGAACCTCAGCTCCCTCATTGGCAAATTGGGGATAGCAAAGCTTACCTCGCTGGGCTGATGTGAAGAGCAAGGGAGATGATGGATAAGGAAGTGCTTTGTAAACTGTTAAGTGCTTTGCAGACTGTCGAGTGTTGTGTATACTGTAAAGCCTTGTGTATATGCAACATGTTAGCTGCAGGTCTTAGCTCAGGGCCCAGCTTGTAACAGGGACAGGAAGAATTGTAGAACCAAATTATTCTGCCACCTTTTGAGCTCTGTTCCCTTGATTCTTGAACTCGTTTGGGCCTTCCTGAAGCTCCTTATTAATATGCCAACACCTCGAGAGGTGTTAATGCTCACTAGCTAATACCTTAGTTAGTGCTGGCGCTTTCATTAGCAGTTAACACCTTTAGTTAGCAGCTAACTCCTTAAAGGGAATCACCTCGCATTCAGCTGTGAGAAGAATGGGGCCAGGAATGGGGCCAGGAGGGGCTTCTGGTGGTCTTGGGGCACAAGGAGCAGAAGAAAGGGGTTCTGAAAGGAGAGAAGATTGTCCAGGAGAGATATCCCTGACAGAGCTGTTTTGTCAAAGGACAATTCCATTTCCTCTCCCTTAACTGAGCCCCAGACAGCAGTACCCAGAATCTTCTTCCCCACCTCCCCTAGCTGAGAGACTTTAGGCAAACGACTTAGCCATCATGAGCCTCAGTTTCCTTCTTTATTACATGGGCTATTTGGGGTCACCATGGCCAACACGACATTTGAATTTGCTGTGTATTTGTAGGTGGTACAGAAACATTCTTCATTTTAATAGTGATGCATTTATATCAGTCAGCTTAAATAATGTCGTGCTGTGGTGACAAATGACCCTCCCCCAAATCTCAATGGCTTTCAACAATAAGGTTTTATTTTTTGTTCACACTGCGTGTCGGCCACGGGTCTGCTTTGATTCTACTCTGTATCATCATTCTGAGGACCAGGCTAAAGGGGCAACCCCTGACTACAATGCTGCTGGTTACATGGCAGCAGGAAAAGAACAATGGCAGAACCACATGAGAGCTTTAAAGCTTCCATTCAGAGAAGACGCCCACAGTTCTGCTTACATTTCATTAGGCAAAGCAAGCCATGTGGCCAAACCTGATGGCAATGAGGTAGGAGGAGCAACCCTTTGCAGGGAGGCACCTGGTAATGAGGGCAACAAGTATCTCTTTTTTGATACAATGTAGTATAGTGTTTACATTAAGGTGTATTAGAAAAATACAGAACTATGCATATATATGTATGTATGTATATATACTTACGCATGCATAGCTGTATGTGAGAGAGAGAATGATAAATCAAATGGGGCAAAATGTATATTACTGGTCAATCTGGGTGAAAAAACTCTGTATGGATGTTCTTTACAACTTTTCTGTAAAGTTTAAAATCATATTAGGGAATTCCCTGGCGGTCCAGTGGTTAGGACTCCGCACTTTCACTTTTGAGGGCCCGGCTTCTATCCCCAGTCAGGGAAATAAGATCCCACAAGCCGCACGGCACAGCCAAAAAAAAAATTGTATTAAAATTAAAAGTTACATATACATATCAAATCAAACCATGATTTCATGGTAGCTTAAGGCAAAGCAAACACAAAGAGAATAAAAACTAATTGAGCCAATTTAACGAATATTAAATAATAGTGCCTGGTATTTGTGAAAGTTGGGCTTGAAGATGTTTGGGAAACGCTTGGTTAGGTGTACGGTGATCCTCACTCCTTCTCAGGGGGTCCCCCGGCTGGCAGCCCCCCTTCTCATTCATTCATTCTATACCTAGTTATTGAGCACCTACTGTGCGCCAGTCCCTTCCAGGGCACTGAAGACGCAGTGGTGGATGACAGGTGGCAGCCACGTGCCCTCCCTGGAGCAGCTCATGACTCCTGGAGGTGTCAGCTAGAAAGACACATGCGAGTGGCCCCGGAGAGGCCAGCTGCCAGCTGGTTGTCTGTGGAGGGAGGATGGGCTGTCTAATGGCTCACCACTGGCAGTCGGCGGGGTGGGAATCCACCTAGAATACTGTGGTGCTGGGCTTGAATCAAGCATCCCTGGGGCTACCTGACAGTGTGTGTATTAGGGTGGGGGTGAGGAGCAGGTAGGCAGAGTCACAGTGCAAATACCGCAACCTTCCTGGGATATTTATTTTGATGCCAAGATTTGTTATCATGGGGCCTGGAGAACCTATTATTTTTACATTAAAAACAACAGAAAGACTGAGGAGGGACACAAAAGGACTTTTTTAGGATAATAAAGATGTTCAGTTTCTTGATCATAGTGTGGTTACATGGGTGTATACATTTGTCAAAACTCATGGAAATGTACACTTAAAATGGGTACATTGTATCATTTGTAAGTTACACCTCAGTAAAGTTGATTTACAAAAAACCCCACAAAACCTAAGAAACAGAGCAGTGTGAAAATTATGTATTGAATATTTTGGAGGGGTTCATAGAAGTTCAGTAACTTGCCTAACATCACACAGCTACTGAGGGGAGGGGCAGGAAATGAGACCCAGGTATGCCTGACTCCAGAATTGGTACCATTAACTAGGGTTAATACATGCCCTTTATTTACCCACATGAACAAAAGCACTTCCATATTGAAAGGCAACATTAACAAACAGGGCGAAATCTATCCCAGGCATAAAGATTTCAGAATCAGGAAGGAGTTAAGTGGTCCCAGAGTTCTGCCTCCTTCCTCCTCTGCCCCCTGCCCCACATGGATGCCCTTGTCTTTGGCCCTAGTTAACCTCTGGCTCCTTGAGGGCCTCCCTGGAAACTTCCATCTATTCTTGGGCTGGTCCAGCCTCCCTTACCATCAGCCTGTCTCTCCTGCTTTCTGCTCTGGCCCTGGGGTTTCTGAGGGTCTGTCAACCTTGGCATATCCCAGCTAAACGTCCTTGTGTTGTCCTAATTTGTTCTTTACAGTCTGGAAGGTTAAGAAGGAGCCTTTTGATCTGGGTGGGAGGCAGGGACCAAATTAGAGGGCTTACCGTTGACCCACTTTATGGATGAAACAAGAAGACTCAGAGAGGCACAGAACCTGCCTAAGGTCACACAGTATACATGGGTTAGAGCCTGAACCCACTCAGTTCCGTCTGGTTCCAGATCCTGGTCCCTTACCCAAGAAGGCAGGAGGAGGCCAAGTTGTGAGGATGAATGTCAGCAGGAGACACAGAGGGACTGGGAAGTCCCCTCCACATTTCCCCCACTCCAGAACCAGCTCTGCTGTCAATGGCTGAGAAAGCCCCAGTCCCTGAAGGGACAGGGCTGCCAGGGCCTTTTGCCGAGTGACTGCAAACCACATTTTTCTTAATCTAAATTGAAAACTGCTCAAGTAGAAAAATCATTTCACTGCTACATCTCAGAAAGGAGAATAAGAAGGGAGAAGGGAGGGGTCAGGTGTGGGGGGAGAGGAAAGGCTGATGGCTGTAGAAAGCTGGGTCCCAGCCCTGCTCCATCTGGCTGTCCACAGCCCTGGGCCCAAAGGGTGTGGGTCGGCCACGTTGCTGATGTAGTCAGTCAGCAATTACTGAGAGCCCTTTTGTATGCCTGGAGACCCTGGGCCAGGCTCTTGGGACAACAAAACACTGTCAGGGGCAGCTCCTGTCCTTAGGGGGCTGCTAATCTCCCCCCTTACCTCCTTTCCCTTATTCTGTCCTTCAACAAATATTTATTGAAGACCTACCATGTGTCTGTTGCTAGATGCTTGGGATAGGAAAATGGTCCTTGCCCTCCTGGAATGCACTGTCCAGGGCAGAAGACAAATGAGCATATAAATAGAGAATAACAAACTGGATTCAGCTCTGAAAGACAGTAAAGAGTAGGGTGAGTGATTATTCCTCTGGCAGGGGTGGGAAATGTAATTTAGGCTGAGCAGTCACGGAGGGTCTCCTGCAGGAGGTGATATTTCAGCAAAGGCAGGGTCTGTAGGAGTTATTCCTGCAAAGGCAGAGGAGGGGCCAGTAGTGGGAGTGGGGTAGCACCTTCAGGACAGAGGGAAGTACTATATAGGGTTGACCCTTAAGCCAGGCTGATTGGGTTCAAATCCCAGCTCTGTCACTAACCAGCTGTATGATCTTGGACAAGTTGACTAACCTCTCGTCTCAGTTTCCTCATTTGTAAACATAGGCTTATGGTGAGGATTAAATAAATGCTTAGAATGATGCCTGGCAAATGAGTTTTAGCTAAACAAGCAAACAAAAAGCCCCATTATATGCAAAGGCTCTGGGGCAGGGAACTGCAAAGTGAGTCGTGGGAGAAAGGTCAGCAAACACAAACCAAGTACACAGTATGGAAATCCACAGGGTGCAGCAGAAAGGGCATAGGCTAAAATCCTATGTAATTTACATTAAAATCCTGTAATTACATCAGCCATGTAATTATAGCAAACATGCACCGGCACTTTATACCCCTTTCTTTATATCACCTCCATAACTTAGTGGAGTAGCCATGGTTATCCCCACTTTCCAGATGAGAAAACTGAGGCCCAGAGAGGTCAAGTGACTAATCCAAAGTCATATCGCTGGGTTTGAGCCTCAGTTTGGCTAACTCCAGAGCTAAAGTTTCTTACCGCTGTGCTCTCTGCCTCATTTCTGAGACATGACAAAATAGAGTCTGTGTCTAGGTTTGAGTATTTGTGTGTTGGATCCTGGGCTACGCATGTCACACAGGAAGCAATTGATACGATGCAGCCTAGGTAGGGTAGTTATATAATATTTGGCTTAAACTGACTCACTTTGGACAATGAAAGGAGGCATTTTAATACTTAAACTGGGACAGCACGTGTAAATTGGAACCCAGGGTCTCCCCAGGTGTAGGGGAAGGTGACTAAAAGCATGGGGTCGGGTAGAACTAGCTGGCTGAGTGCCCTTGGGCAAATCACTTAACTTCTCTGAACCTCAGTTTCCACATATGGGCATAATAATACCTACCTCCTAGAGTTGTGGGGATTAAATGAGACAATGGGATGACAGGTACTTAGCATAGCCTGCAGTGAAAGTTAGGTGTTATTATTGAATATGCAGTCAATGGAATTCTCTCTTTGTTTCTTTGAATCTATCTCTTTGTCCATCTTCCTGTTTCTCAGTTTGTCCCCCGGTTCTCCCCACCTCTTTTCAGGACCCAAGTCTAGTCTGATTTGCTGTGTGTCCTTGGGCAAATCCCTTCCAGTCTCTGGGCCTGCTCCCCCATCAGACTAGATTGTGTTGACCAGGCTGTTGGGGTCCCACTTCTCCTCCTTTCCTCCCTTGCTGGCCCTCCTGCCCTGCCATTCATCCCCAGACTCATTTTACAGGTCAGTTCCCTTTAATGAGCGAGAGTCTGAGCCTTTTCCCTCGCAAAATGAAAACTGCAGGTTCATCAAAATCTCATTAACCTCCATTCCCCCTGTGCCCCTGTGGGGGTCAGACCTGTCTTGGGCTGGGGGAAGCCACCTCCCAGCAAGCCAGGGTCCAGGTTTTGTCTGAGGTTGGGAGTAGGGTGGGCGTTCTGGCTTGCTGGATCCAGACAATATTCTGGCGATAACCCCCAGCCCTGCCCGCCCTCATCGTCTCGGGGTCAGGGGAGACAGGGGAGTGTTCAGCACTTTAATCTGAAAACTTGCCAGGGGACCAAGGGACATTGGGAGCAGAGGGAAAAGGCTGACTTCAAGTGAATTAATACTTGGCTTGTAGCCGGCAATTTTCTCCGCTTTCATGTCGCCTGGCTCTTCTTTCTTCTTCTTTCTTGGAGGGGTTACATGGTCCACTGCCGTCTCCTCTGTCACGGTCCTAATTTTTAGTCTGGAACTTGTCTGAGTTTGGCTCTGGGCAAACCAGCCCTCACCCACTGGCCCTGCTCATGAGAGCGGCCCCTCTGGAGGTGCTTGAGAGCAGGGTTTTCCTGTGTGGGATCTGGGGGCCCAGCACTATCAACTATTTGCTGTGGGGCCTTGGGCAAATTGCTTAGCCTCTCTGGGCCTCACATTCCTCATCCATTTTGAGGAGAAAATGAAATAATGTATTTAGTACCTGGAAATCACTTCAAAAAACACTGTGGCAGTGTCTTGCAACATTAAACATGCGCTTATCATATATCCCAACGATCCCAATCCTAACATATTTCTTCGAGAGAAATGAAAACCTAGGTCCACCAAAGACCTGTCTGCAAGGGTTTATAACAGCTCTATTCATAACCGACCCAAACTGGAAACAATTCAAAGGAAACAATTCATCGGTTGGTGAATGGATAAATAAATTGTGGTACATCCATACATGGCAGATGGCTTGGCAATAAAAAGAAACAAACTACTGATATCCACAACAACATGGATGAATCTCAAGAATATTCTGCTATGTGAAAGAAGCAGTCTCAAAAGGTTAAATGCTGAATGATTCCATTTAATGACAATCTGGAAAAGGCCAACCTATAAGCACAGAAATGAAACCAGTGGTTGCCAGGAGCTAGGGCTGGGGGTGGGGGTGAGGCGGGTGGGAAGCAACTGCAAAGGGGCACAAGGCAGCTTTGGTGGGGGATGGAAATGTTCTATATCTTGATTGTCGTGGTGGGTTATGCTGGTGTACACATCTGTCAGAACTCATCCGACAGCGCACTTTAAAGGGGGGATTTTATTGCATGGAAATTATACCTCAATAAACCTTACTTTAAAAAATAATGTTAGCCAGGGCTTCCCTGGTGGCGCAGTGGTTGAGAGTCCGCCTGCCGATGCAGGGGACACGGGTTCGTGCCCCGGTCCGGGAAGATCCCACATGCTGCGGAGCGGCTGGGCCGTAAGCCATGGCCGCTGAGCCTGCGCGTCCGGAGCCTGTGCTCCGCAACGGGAGAGGCCACAACAGTGAGAGGCCCGCGTACCGCAAAAAAAAAAAAAAAAAAAAAAGTTAGCCAATAAAAATGTTAGCAATTTCAAATTTTATTTTGCTTTTCTATTGAGGTATAGCATACAGATAGTATTGTACTCCATGAAGTGCACCAAACTTACGTATATATTGTGACAACTTTTTGCATTTTCTTACTGCCCATCTACATCAAGATATGGGACATTTCCAACCCTTCAGCTCCAAGACCACGACCCTCAAAGTTGACCAGTATTTTGATTTCCATCACTACTGGTTAGTCTGGGGAGATCTCTGGATTTCACATAAATAGAATTATCAAGTATATAATCTTTTGTGTTTGGCTCCTAGCTAGTTACTGAAGTCATCTTTTAAAATCACAAATCAAAAAAAAAAAAAAAAATCACAAATCAGATCATGTCATTTCTTGATTAAAAGTCCTCCAGTGTCTTTCCGGTAAGCTTCCAGTAAAACCCCAAACCCTTACCCTGCCCACCCTGTGCACGGTCTGCCCCTGCCATGAACCCCACTCCCTGGCTTGCCCTCTCTGGCCACACAGGCCTCCCTGTGAGCCCACGCAGCTGTTTCCAGATGCGAGGTCTCTGCCATCAAGGACTCCTCTGTCTGAAATGTTGTCCTGCAGGCCCGGCTCCTTCCTGTCCTTTAATTCCCTGCTTCTAAGTCATCTCTCCTGACCCGCCATCCCCATTCCACCTCTTGATTATTTACCATCTCCAGGCCCGATGGCCTCTCTATAACCCTCATCGTGGGTTGTAATTGTTCATTTGGGCGTTGGTCGCCTTTATCCCTGCCTAGTCAGAGACTTCCTGCCAGGGCCAGGACTGGGTCTAATCTGCCTGCATGTCCGAGTTGATTAATACATGTTGGAGGAGTCAGCACACACATCAGTTTTTGATTTAGAAGTTGGTTTCTGACGCATCTCCCCAGATTCTCCTCCCAATAACGTGGCAAGGGCAGCGGGCGGCATCAGCCCCTCCCCAGTGGAAGAACCTGAAGCACTTGATCTGGTGGCCCAGTTCACATAGCAAGTCCTGACAAAGCTGGGACCTGTCACTCCCTCTCCCACCTCCCTGGGCCAGCACAGCCTGCCCCTGGCCATCACCCATCTTTTTGTTGATGTTGTTGTTAAAACATAACTCATGTGCCATAAAAGCTTAAGCATACATTTGATGAGTTTTTACTTAGGTATATACTCACAGAACCCCCGCCCAGACTGAGATGTAGCACAGCATCTTAGAAGCCCCCTCACAATGGACCCCTTCCCAGTCAATACCACCCCCTTCCAAGGGGAACCATTATTCTCATTTCTATCACCATAGTTTACCAGTTTTTGAACTTCACGTAAACAGACTCATTCAGTATGACCTCTTGTGTCTCAGTCAACACAACATCTGGGAATTCATCCATGCTGTTGCTTGTAGCAGTAGCTTGTTGTTTTTATTTTATTGCTGTGTAGGATTCCATTGTATGAATATATCATGATTTGCTTATACATTCTGCTGATAGGCATTTGAGTTGTTTCCAGGTTTTAGTGATTGCGAATAAAACTTATATGAACATCCTTTGGTAGACGTGAGCACTTACTCTGTTGGGTATGTACCTAGTAACAGACTAGGTATGCCGTTAGCTTTCCCAGATACTGTCAGTTTTCCACAATGGTTGTACGTTGTACATTTTAGGAACCCAGCAACTAGAAGGTTCAGCACTGTCTCCCCTGCAGCCCCCAAACTTCCTGAGATTGGGTAAGCCACAGAGCTACTCCTCTGCGGGATGCTGGGCCTCTGAGCCACCCTGCTCCATTAGCAATCATAGCAGAGAAAGGAGGGTCGAGCTGAGTGGCAGTGCAGACCTTTCTGCTGGGAGGCTGGCTGGCTCCCTGAGCCCAGCAAAGGTTAGGCTGCCTTCCATTTTCCCCTCCACTGATCTCAGCTCTTAGGGACAATTAGCCATCAGTAGAGCAGAGAGCTCAGAATACTAACTAGACCTGGTCTATTCTGGGGAGCATTTTTTACCCTCCACCTGGGCTGAGGCCTCGCCTTGCTGATGGGACACCTGAGTGGAGATCCAAGGGAGGGGAGCATCCTTTGTTATTGCCCCTGTGCATTTTGTCAGTCTTCTGGGACACCAGATGCTCTTTGCTGGGGAAGTGGAAATGGCATCTGGTGCCACTCTGCTGTTGTATGCCTCCAGGGACAGGATACTCATCACCTCCCCTGGCTGCTGGTTGCTCCTTCAGGCTGCCCTGCCTTGTACTTCTTTTTTCATTGTAGTGATATTTGTAACTGCCCTAAATTGAAAATAAGCTAAAAGTCCATTGGAAGGGGACCAATTAAGTAAGTTATATGTTACATCCAATTAAATATATAATGGATACGCTGCAGCCATTATGTACAGGAATAAGACATGTCTACATCATGTACCCCTGATGTGATGCCTGGAGAAGGTCGCAATATTACTCTTGTGCCATTCTTACCAAAAATACAAACTCTCCATCTAATTGTGAGAAGATATCAGACAAATCCAAACTGATGGACAGTCTACAAATTAACTGGCCAACACTTTTTAAAAAGTGTCAAGATCATGAAAGACAAGGAAAGACTGAGAAATTATGACAGATTGGAGGACACCAGGGAGACGTGACAACTATACACAATGTAGGATCTTGGATTAGGTCCTGGAACAGAAAAAGGACATTAGTGGAAAAACGGGTGAAATTCGAATTCAATTTAAAGATTTCTTAATAACATTGTACCAATGTTAAGTTCCTGCTTTCAATAATTATTTTATGATTATGTAACATGTTGACATTAGGAGAAGCTGTGTGGGGAGTACATGTACTATTTTTGCAACTTTTCTGTAAATTTAAAATGATTTCAGAATAAAAATTAAGAAAACATGTGACAGTGTAGATCAAAGTTTCTTAACCTTTGCTGTGCCATGGACCTTTTAGGTGAGGCCTGTGGACCCTTTCTCAAGAATAATGGCTTTAAACATGTAAAATAAGATGCTTAAGCTTTCTAAGAAGACCAATTATATTTAAATACAGCTATTTAAATATTTTAAAATTTCTGATATAGTAGTATTCATGTTTATTACATTCACTAACAAGATCTAGTGGCAGGTGTAATAACCATTGGCATTTCCAAAGAGTGATGAGAGTAAACAGTATTTCAAGCAACGATGGTAATTTGCTGTGAAAACATCTATGATCACTACCGATGGCAAGGATACTGCTAATGCTACTATGTCTTGTTACCTACATTGAAGTTGAAAGAAATGAGAAACTTCAGTTGCAGGTTAGTGGAAATAAGGATATAATTTTTTTCCCATTCAAATTCACAGACCTCCTGAACTGTATTTGCAGTCTGGCAGTATCTATTACATCCCTAATGTAAATGCATATTTATTGAACTGGAAGGAAGCTCATAATATATTGGTAATGGGGGAAGAGAAGATTATAAAGCAATATGTACAGTCAAGTCCCATTTCTGTAACTTATAAATGTGTGTGTGTGTGTGTGTGTGTGTGTGTGTGTGCATTATGTATTCATTCAATAAGCATTCCATGATCATCTACCTACTCTGGGAACATGACAATAAAAGACGGACACAGTTTGCCTTCCCAGGCAGGTCATCTAGAAGCCTTAATAACTTGCAACAAAATGTTATGTGAATACGTGGGGTTTTTCCTTCTCCTTGCTTAACTGTATTTTCTAATTTTTCTAAGTAAACATATATTTGGGTGAAACAAAATATTTTTTTAAAACAAAGAAGAAGAAAATTCATCTTCATCTCAAGCTGAACCCTGCCTGTAGGTAACACACTCCATTGTCCCGGGATCTGTCTTCTCATCCCCACTAAACTCATCCCACTTCAGGGGATGATTGCTCACCCAACATCCCAACATCATCTTGAGTCTTTTCACCATCGCAGTGACGTTTCTCTGGACCCACCCTGGTTTTCCCACGTTCCTCGTCTAGTGTGGCCTTGAGAGCTGAGCTCCAGATGGAGTCTGCCTCACTTAGATCGCAAGCAGACCATCACCTTCCTCCTTCTAGACACCATGCTTCTATTTATGTAGCCTAAGATAATAATCATTCTAAAGACAGTTTTACTGAGCTATAACTGACATACCATATGTATTAGTTTTCTACTGCTGCTGCAACACATCACCACAAATTCAGTGACTTAACAAAAATGTATTATCTTCCGCTTCTGTAGATCAGAAGTCTGACACAGATCTCACTGGGTTAAGATTAAGGTGTCAGCAGGGCTGTGTTTCCGAAGGTTCTAGGAGACTCTGTTTCCTTACATTTTCCAGTTTCTGGAGCTTGCCTGCATTCCTTGGATTGTGGTTCCTTTCTTCCATCTTCAAAGTCAGCAACTTTGGGATGAGTCCTTCTCACAATGCCATCTCTCTGGCTCTCTCCTCAGATTCCCTCTTCCAATGTTTAAGGTCCCTTGAGATTCCATTGGGCCCACTGGATAATCCAGGATAATCTCCCTGGTTTATTTGTGTTTTATTCTATTCTATTTTAAAGTCAGCTGATCAACAACCTTAATCCCACCTGCATTCTTAATTCTTGTTTGCCATGTAACCTAACTTTCACAGGTTCCAGGGATTAGGACACAGACATCTTTGAGGGGTTACCACACCATACAGTTCACCATTTAAGGAGTACAACTTAATGGTTTTTAGTCTATTGGCAGAGTAATTGGATACCGTCACCACTTCAATTTTAGAATACTTTCATCACCCCCAAAAGAAATACTGTACCTATTAGCAGTCACCCTCATTTCTTCCCAATTCCACACAAACCCTCCCCTGACCCTGACAGAGGCAACCATTAGTCTACTTTCTGCCTCGATAGATTTGCCAATTCGAAACATTTCATATAAATGGAATCATACAATATGCAGTACTTTGGCTTCTTTCACTTAGCATAATATTGTACATATATCAGTATTTTATTCCTTTTCATTGCCAAATGATATTCCATTGTATGCATATATCACATTTTAATTATCCATTCACCACTTGATGGACATATGGGTTGTTTCCACTTTTTAACTGTTATGAATAATGCTGCTATAAACATTCGTGAACACTTTTTTGTGTGAACGTATGTTTACATTTCTCTTAGATGTATACATAGAGTTGGAATGAATGGGTCATATGGTAACTCTGTATTTAACATTTGAGGAACCTCCAGACTGTTTTTCAAAGCAGCTGCACCATTTTACATTCCCGCTAGCAGTGAATGAGAGTTCTAATTTCTCCACATCCTCACCAACACTTGTTATTATCAGTCTTTTTTTTTCTTTCTTCTTCTTCTTCTTTTATTTTTAGTTACTATCTAGTAGGTATAAAATTGTATCTCTTGGTTTTCATTTGCATTTCTGTAGTGGCTAGTGATGTTGGGCATCTTTTCATGTGCTTTTAGCCATTTATATATCTTCTTTGGAGAAATGCCTATTTAGATTCTTTGCCCATTTAAAAAATTGAGTTAGTTATCATTTTATTATTGAGTTGTAAGAGTTCTTTATATGTTCTGGATCCAAGTCCCTTATCAGACATATGATTTGCAAATATTTTCTCCCATTCTATGGGCTGTCTTTTCACTTTCTTGATGGTATCATTTACAGCACAAATGTTTTTGGTTTTGATGAAATTTATCTAGTTTTTCTTTTGTCACTTGTGCTTTTGGTGCTCTAAGAGACCAAGCCAAAGTAATGAAGATTTGCTCCTATGGTTGACTTACTCTTAAAGTTTTATAGTTTTTGCTCTTATACTTAGGGCTATAATCCATTTTGAGCTAATTTTTGCATATGGTGTGAGGTAGGGGTCCAACTACACTCTTTGGGATGTGGATATCCAGTTGTACCAGCACCATTTGTTGGAAAGACAATTCCTTCCCATTGGCACCTTTGTTGAAAATCAGTTTACATAAATGTAAGGGTTTATTTCTGGACTCTCAGTTCTGTTCCATTGATCTATCTCTATCCATTACCATGCTGTCTTGATTACTGTAGCTTTATAGTAAGTTTTGAAATCAGAAAGTGTGACCCCTCTAATTTTGCTGCTCTTTTTTAAGATTGTTTTGGCTATTTGAAGTCCCCTGAGATACCATATGATTTTTAGAATCACCTTTCCATTTTCTACAAAAGAAAGAAAGAAAGAAAGCTGGAATTCTGGTAGAAATTGCATTGAATCTGTATTTCAGTTTGGGGAGTACTGCCATCTTAAAAATATTGTCTTCTGATCCATGAACATGTGATATGTTTCCATTTATTTAGATCTTCTTTAATTTATTTCAACAATATTTTATAATTTTCAGACTACAAGCTTTGCACTTCTTTTGTTAAAGTTATTCCTAAGCATTTAATTCTTTTTGCTGCTATTGTAAATGGAATTGTTTTATTAATTTCATTTTTGAATTGTTCATTGCCAGTGTATAGAAATACAATTAACTTCTGAAAATTGATCTTGTATCCTGTGACCTTGCTGAATTCACTTATTAGTTCTAAAAGTTTTTTAAAAATATGGATTTCCTAGGATTTTCTATATATAAGATTATGTAATCTACAATTAGAAATGGTTTCACTTCTCCTTCCAGTCTGGATGCTTTCATTTCTTTTTCTTGCCTAATTGCCATGGCTAGAACCTGCAGTATAATCTTGAATAGAAGTGGTGAGAGCAGGCTTCCTTACTTGCTCCTGATCTTAGGAAGAAAACGCATTTGGCCACATTGAGTACATTAGGTGTACTTTTTTTGTCGATGGCCTTTATCAGATTGAGGGAGTTCTCTTCTATTCATACTTTGTTGAGTTTTTTTTTTTTTTTAATAATGAAAGGGTGTTGGATTTTGTCAAATGCTTTTCCTGCATCTATTGAGATGATCATGTGTTTTTTTCCTTTATTCTATTGCTATGGTGTATTATATTAATTGATTTTCATGTATTAACCCAACCTTGTACTCCTGGGATAAATCCCACTTGGTCATAGTGTATAATCTTTTTTATCTATTGCTAGATTTGCTTTGCTAGTATTTTATTGAGGATTTTTACATCTGTATTTATAAAATATATTGTTCTATAGGTTTCTTCCCTTGTGATGTCTTTAACAAACAATTTTTAAAAAGTCACATCACATTGTTGACAGCAATTTTGTTGTCAACAATCTCCTCCTGAACCAGCCAGTATGTTTGGAACCTGGACTGGTCCCAAAGTTGAGAAAAATCACACATTGCAATCTTGAAATTGCCTTTTCTGGACTTCAGTCTCCTCTTCTGTAATTATAAGATTTTAAACTCTTCAGAGTCAAAGAGCATGGCTGGAATGGAATCCCAGTCCAGTGCTCTCTCCCTGGGACCAAGTCTTAAAAGGTTTTCATTGCTCCCAGTGATAAATAAGATAGATCAGTGCTTTGAAAACAAAGTATACATGAACAGGTATATGAATCACCAGAGAATCTTGTTAAAATGCAGCTGCTGCTTCTGTAGGTCTAGGGAGGGTCTTGAGATTCTGTATTTCTCACAAACTCTTAGGTGATGCTGCTGCTGCTAATCCAGGGACCCCCCTCTTGGAGTAATAAAGAACTAGAATATTGCTTCCCAAACTTCAGTCACATAAGTGCCAACTTCATATTCTTTTGCATATTCTTCTTCCATCTATACTATTTTTTTAAATATTTTTTCTTTTAATTGACTGGCAATTAAATGGCTTCTTTGGGTGAGGTTCAGACTCATTCTAGACATCAAATTTTATGTGCTAGTTATAGGTTTTATGTGCTAGTTATATCTTTTCTAACACACGTGAAACGTCCTTATTCAAATTAAAAAATTATTCATCTGTGTACTGCCAGAAATTATCTCATGTACCACTGTTCCACACATCCTCATGGTAAGTGTTGCACTAGAACTTCCAAGGGACTGAGAATGCGGTTCTTGCCCTTTAAACATTATCACACTTTAATTGGATACCTTTGACTTACGTCTCATGATTTTGCCCTATTTTTCTGTGCTGCAATTTGGCCAGTGATTCCTGTTTTTTCCTCTATTATCCTCTCTGATTAACTCAGCTGCACCTGTCAGCCTTTATTCCTGCAATTGCATGGAGCGAGGCATGCTGAAGTCGTTAAAATGCATGAGTTTGATCAGATTCACTCTTTCCTGTGCAGAGCACAGCATTGGGAGCTGAGTGCTTGGACTCCACATCTGGGCTTTGTTCCACAGGCTTGGGGTTCGTGGCCCTGGGTGAGGACATTTTGGGAACCAAGAGGACCAACCTGCAGGCTTCATCTGGTGGACATTGCTGGGGGCACAGCTCGGCCGTGTCTCTGAGAGCTTTTGAGTTTCCTCTGGAGTGCCGGATGCCACGGGCTGTGGGAAGCAGGGACCACCAGGCTGTTCAGTCATTTTACCTGGATTCTCCAGGAATGGTGCTCATGACAATGGAGCAAGCCTGGCTTAAAGAATTTGGATTCCTCTCGTTTCTGCTTGTTTGTTTCTTTTGGGTATTTGTAGGGCAAATCACTTCACTGAGCCTCCTTGTCTTCAACTGTAAAATGGGGATAATAATGACTGCCAGGGGATGTGGGAGGTGCAATAGTTAAGAATTCAGATTTCAATGTCCAATAGGCTGGTTCTGTCATTTACAGTGTGTGTGTTGTCTAGTTCCTTCTCTGTAAAAGGTAGATAACAATGCCTACCTCACAGTGACAGCGAGAGGATTAGTGGCGTTAAGCCGGGGCTGGCACCTCTCATCAATAGATGATAGCAATTACTACAATCATCGCCATCATCACCGTTATTATTAGGTAAGATATTTAGCAAATCCGGAGCATTTGGGTACTTAACACTAGTTTTCTCTTCCTTCCTCTTTCCCTCTCTTCCTTTCTCCCTTCTTTCCTGTCTTCCCACCTTCCTTTCTTCTCCTTCCTTTTCACCTTCTCACTTTCCTAGATGCATCTGATTGCAGCGGTGAGGGGTAGTGGGTACTTAAATTGGAAAAGTGGATTTGTGGTCAGATCCTGGAGGGACTTAAATGTCAGAAGAAGGAGTTTAATCTTCAGCCAAACGGCAATAGTGAGCCATTGAAGATCGCAGAGCAAAAACAGAATATAGTGAAAGTGGGGAGATGAACCTGACAGCACAGACTGGGAAGGAATGGTGAGGGCAGAAGCTGGAGCCACAGAGGTGAGACAACCAGAGGGTCCTGGAGGTCAAGCGTTAAGGGTGGGAGGAGAGTCTGCCTCTCTGCTCAAAGCTTGTCTCAGAGACACAGCCCCGTTCCCAACTTGCGCATAGAACCCAGGCGGAGCGCCCTACCTCGCTGTGTGACCTCACACAAGTGCTTAACCTCTCTGAACCAGCAGTAAAGGAGATCCTAGGCCTGGATGACACTTTCTGGTTTCCCAGCAAAGACACTGCTGGATCCTCCAGGCTTCCATCGTCTTCCAGGCTGCTCCCCATTCAGAGATTAATTTGCTTACTCCCTTGCCTGGAGATGAACTGAGAGAACTAATCGTCCATCAGCCACAGCTCCTCCAACTCCGCACCACCCCGCCCGAATGTCCATTTTCTGGCAAAATATGTTCTTGCTGCTGCCAACACTGCTTGGAAAATGCTAATTTTATCCTCGAATTAAAATTTGTTCCTTTATCCTCGTTTTAATAAAAATGAAGCATCCGGAAACATGGCCACAGTGCGGAAGAGAAAGATCTGACATAATTTTTAAAATGCCTTCAATCACGCTGCCTTCTGAACAGCCTGTCCTCTTGCCCTGACCGCCCCCCCATCTTCCCACCCCCTGAGGCAGCATTTACATTTCTTAATAAACCCTCATTAATATTCATGAGAAGGGGTGGGTAATAATGGCTGAGCACACTGCACTAATTCAATTTCTACCGCCTCAGTGTGTTTACTTAATCACCAAGGGACCTGGGTTACTCTGTACAATTATTTATTTGGAATTAGATCTGGAGGCATCTGGACTGAAAACAGGGAACCAGGAGCAAAATGGAAATCAAATTCTCTTTGTCTTTTCCTCCCAGATGCCTCCTCCTGACTGTCTGCCAAGGCTCCAGGCGGCCAGCAGGGTCTGGAGAACAAGCTTCAGTGCTGGTCAGGCTGTTCCTGAAGGCACTGGCTTGTTCTGGGCTTGAATGCATTCCAGGTGCTCTAGCCCAGGCAGGAATCTCTCATCAACGGTGGCCTAGGAGGTATCGTTAAGCCCAGTGGTGGGCCAGGCCATCATTTCAGCCAAGAGTGTGTCCGTGCATGGATGGCCAGAGGTGGGGTCTCCCAGGGATGCTGGGAGATTGGCCCAAGCTGGACATGCAGGGCCAAGCACTTGATCACAGGCCCCCGTAGAGGTGAGAGTTTGTGATGTGGAATCTAAATAATGCCTGTCCATCATTCACCCTCAGCTTAACCATCACCTCCTCCAGGAAGCCTTCCCTGCCCCCCAGGCTAGGTTAGGTTCTCCTATTACACACCTCCTTTTACAACCAGTATGGGCTTGGTCACAGCACCTTGCCCATTATGGGTGTTCACACAATCATTTCTAATAAGTTTTTTAGGGTCTGTTTCTCCCAGTAGACCACCAGCTCCATGGGGGCAAGTCCCATGGCCGTCTTCGTCATCCTTGTATCCCCAGCATCTAGCAACGGCCAGCACAGAGGAGATGCTCCACGAATACTTGTTGGCACTTCATCTGCCTTCCGTCCCTCAGGTCCGGGGGTGGTGGCAGCCACCAGCTGTTACTTGTCTTCGGGCTCCTTCACTATGTCCAGTTGGCTTCTCAGCTCTTCCATCGCCTTCCATTTCCTAAAGTTCTTCTTTTGTAAATATTCAAGGGTTTCCTGGTTAGACTCAGACTCAAATACTTCCCTACCAGGCTGCAAGCTCCTGGTGGGAAGGGCTTCATCTTGTATCCCCAGGGCCTGGACACAAAGAAGCAATCAAAAGGAGAATGAAGGAATGAATGAATGAAAGAAATGAATTTCGATTACACGACTTCTCTAGCCAGGCTCTACTCTTCCTTGGCAAGATAAAGGGAATTTCTCCCTGAGGTTAATAAATGTTTGTATTAAAACAACATCAATAATAGTACTAGTGAATTATCTTGTAAACAGAAAAGGCTTTATAAACAGCTCTAAGCCTGTAAAGTTCTTGGTAAACTAGAAAGTTCTGTAGTCACATTGGGTTGTCCTGTTTCAGCCCAGCTCAGTCTTCCTGCTGAGGTGGCTGAGGGCTGGGGAGGCTGAGAGAAGAAAGTGAAGATAATGGATTGGAGGTAACATCTCAGCCAAAGCACAAAAGGCAGGGAGGAGCAGAGGGACGGCAGGTGATTTAATCATTACAGACTTGTTTAGAGAGGCCTTTTCCTCCCTGGCTGTCTCCAAAGCATGTGGACCCCCACATGCCGTGCCAAGCCCCTTCATTGAAACTTCTCAGAATGAGGGCCAGGTTGGAAGATGGTCAAGACCTGCCAGCTTGTCTGCTGGATGGGGGAGGGGCGGTGATTCTCTAGATGTCACCTGGCAACAGCAGGGCTGGTGGAACTTGGGGTTCAGAGAGGAGAATGAGCAAAAGGGAAGTTTTGAGATGCAAGGGAGTGACCCAGCTTGTCTTAGACTGGGTTCCCCCAAAGCAGAGCCTGAGACAAGGACTTGGTACATGTAATTTACTTGGGAGGTGAGCACAGCAAGGAGTGAGGGAGTGGGGAGACAGGGAAGGAGGTGGTCGCTGCTGTGGACAACTGGGGCTCAGTCCTGGGAAGACCCTCTGAGTACTATGTAGAATCACTCACCCCGAGGATGGGAGGCTGGGGCACTTATACACCAACTCCCATTCCCTCTAGGTGTTAAGCATCGCCACAGGGGGCATGAACTCCCTTGTACTTCTGGGCTGTGCCTATGGGTGGGCTGAGCAAGGGATCAGGGCTCCCAAGAAAGCCTTGAGGTGGAAAAGCTAAGAGACTAAGCGGGCACTTGAGGGAGGATGCTGGCAGTGTGCATGGGTGCTGTGCACCATGGCTGAGGCTGAAAGGTAGGATGAAAGGCTCTGGCACAGGGTCCCCACAGCATCTTCTACCTTCTACTGCCCCTGATGTTCTCCAGCCTGAGTGCCCAAGCTCCATGGCCTTTCCTTTCTCCCTTCCTCCCTCCTCTCTTCTTTCCTTCCAAAAACACTTCCCCAGCACACACTATACACTAAAAACTGTGCTAGGTGCTGGGGAGGGTGTGTGAAAAAGACAGACCTGGCTCCTGACCTGACAGAACGTGCTGCTTACATTCAAATAGAGAAAACACTATAAGTAAGCGTGTGTGCACGTTAACAAGATGCTTGCCAAGAGTAAGTGTTCTGAATGGAAGAAACAAGGAGGTGGAGCAGAGAGAAAACATGCAGAGAGGGAGAGGAGCCATTTTAGGCAGGATTGCCAGGAAGGATCACTCTGGGGAGGTGACAGAAGGAAGCGCCCAAGTGGTGAGATGGAACCTCCTACCACCAATGGCTTCTGACTCGGCAGTTCTGAAAATCTGCGGTTTGAGGGAGTGGTATGATGTAAGAAAATTTTGTTTTGAGAACCAGTGTAGGGTTATTAACTTTTTATTTTGCCAAGTGAAAACACTAAAAAAATCCAAACTGTGATGATCATTTACTGTCACCTAATTTCATAAATGAAAGGCCATTTTCAACACCCCCAAAGTAGGAAGGACATGATCTTGGAATAAAGAGAGACCTTTAAGTGAAATAAATTTAGCTTTATCAAAAATGCCTTCACTTTGGCCCTGACCCTTGAAAATATCTCTCCATTTCAAGGTCTAACTTGGGCTCAGGACACATTGTTATTCCCTCTGTATTCTTGGTTTGGGGATTTTAGAAACAGGAAATAGATGTGAAGATTGCTTCGATATGCCCGTGTCCATCAGTTTTTCCATTTGTAAAGTCAGAGTGGGTATCTGCTTGAATTCATACCTAAGGTATGGATTAGAAAGGGGAGACCTTGCCAATTCATTTAACAGGCACAGAAAGTGCGTGGAATTCCCCTCCTTCCACCACCACCCCCTCTGCCTGGTGAACTCCTCTTTTACTCTCAAAACCCTGTTCAGATATCCCCCTCCTGGGTTTCTTTCTGTGATCAGTCATCAATCCTCCTGCTTCCACAGAAGCATGTCCTGGCCTGTACTGAGCACAGGTCCCCATACATTGTGATAGGTGATTCTTTCTGGGGGGGCGGGGGGAGGGTGGAATCAGTTCAGAGTCTCCCTTCCAGATAACCTTGTATTTTCCCAAAACTCCTCAGTGTGAATGTGGATAATTTGGAAATGTAGAAAACAGAGAATTGTGAGCAAAAGTGAAAGGGAAGTGAGGTAACATTTATTACCTACAATGTGCTGGTCAGATGATTTACTTGTGTTGTGTCATCTGAAGCCCTCACTTTCATAAAGACAGTTCCTCATCCCATCCCCACATACCGTTCTTTCCAGCTATGATACCCTCCCTCTTGTCTAAGTTCCCCGCTTCCTGTAGGGTCTGTTTTTTTCTCCTGTGCACCTAGAGGAAGGTGGTAAGTGCCTCCAGGCCACACGATTAGGGTCTGCACTCAGAGTTCTCAGGGAGAGAAACGCTCAAATGAAGAGCCTTCCTGGCCCCTTTGGCCTCAAAATACCAGGATCCTTTAAACCAGAGATTTTCTTGTTCCAAGACTCTATAGTATCGTTTCCAGTTCTGTGACGGTCCTGGAACACTGAATCTCCCCTTCCAAGATTCCAGAACTCTTAAGATTCTACAAATAGAGGAGGGGGCTTCTACTTTAGGACTTGAGTGGTCTCTACCACCTCTCCAAGGGCCACCAGGCCTCAGGACCCCAGACAGGCCACGTGGGGCTGGGCCCAGCCTGGAGGAGAGCCCTGACTTGCCTGTCTTCAGGCCTGCCAGCATGTGTTAGGCCTCATTCCTAATTGATCCGGTTGCTTGGCGAGCTGGGGGCTGCAGATGCATGGGGGTGGAGCAGGCGTCCCTGGAGAGACCCTCCCCTCCTCCGTGAGGAAGCAGCGGCCTCTGCCAGCCCCAGGCCCCTTCCTCCACAACAGCTGCTTAACGCCTGGCAGCCCCCACGCCAGCCTCTGTTGCCTGCCCCAGCTGTTCGCCGTTTCTCATTCTCCTGAGCAAGGGGCCAGTTTTCACTCCGTAGACCTGTATCAACAGGCTACTAAGTGCCGAGTGCTGGGTTAAGCATTTGAAACGTCTATCACAGATTGGGATTTCCATAAGCAGAGTTTGGGATGCAAGATATTTATTAGAGATCAACACCTGTGAAAGGAAGGGGAGAAAGCAGGATTGGATGGTGCGGGGGAAGAGGGGAAATCAACTGATGCAGGTTCTACCCAGCAGGCGGCTCTGGAATGAACACTGACTGGCAGAGTGGTTCTTTTTTTTCTTTTTTTAACATCTTTATTGGAGTATAATTGCTTTACAATGTTGTGTTAGTTTCTGCTGTATAACAAAGTGAATCAGCTATACATATACATATATCCCCATATCTCCTCCCTCTTGTGTCTCCCTCCCACCCTCCCTATCCCACCCCTCTAGGTGGTCACAAAGCACCGAGCTGATCTCCCTGTGCTATGTGGCTGCTTCCCACTAGCTATTTTACATTTGGTAGTGTATATAAGTCCATGCCACTCTCTCACTTCATCCCAGCTTCGCCTTCCCCTTCCCCTTCCCCGTGTCCTCAAGTCCATTCTCTACGTCTGCGCCTTTATTCCTGTCCTGCCCCTAGGTTCTTCAGAAACTTTTTTTTTAGATTCCATATTTATGTGTTAGCATACGGTATTTATTTTTCTCTTTCTGACTTACTTCACTCTGCATGACAGTCTCTAGGTCCATCCACCTCACTACAAATAACTCAATTACATTTCTTTTTATGGCTGAGTAATATTCCATTGTATATATGTGCCACATCTTCTTTATCCATTCATCTGTTGATGGACCCTTAGGTTGCTTCCATGTCCTGGCTATTGTAAATAGAGCTGCAATGAACATTGTGCTACATGACTCTTTTTGAATTATGGTTTTCTCGGGGTATATGCCCAGTAGTGGGATTGCTGGGTCGTATTCCATTGTATATATGTGCCACATCTTCTTTATCCATTCATATGTCGATGGACACTTATGCTGCTTCCATGTCCTAGCTATTGTAAATAGAGCTGCAGTGAACATTGAGGTACATGTCTCTTTTTGAATTATGGATTTCTCAGGGTATATGCCCAGTAGTGGGATTGCTGGGTCATATGGTAGTTCTATTTGTAGTTTTTCAAGGAACCTCCATACTGTTTTCCATAGTGGCTGTATCAATTTACATTCCCACCAACAGTGCAAGAGGGTTACCTTTTCTCCACACCCTCTCCAGCATTTATTATTTGTAGATTTTTTGATGATGACCATTCTGCCTGGTGTGAGGTGATACCTCATTGTACTTTTGATTTGCATTTCTCGTGATTAATGATGTTGAGCATTCCTTCATGTGTTTGTTGGCAATCTGTATATCTTCTTTGGAGAAATGTCTATTTAGGTCTTCTGCCCATTTTTGGGTTGGGTTGTTTGTTTTTTTGATAGTGAGCTGCATGAGCTGCTTGTAGATTTTGGAGATTAATCCTTTGTCCATTGCTTCATTTGCAAATATTTTCTCCCATTCTGAGGGTTGTCTTTTCATCTAGTTTATGGTTTCCTTTGGCAGAGCGGTTCTGCATCAAGCATTTAAACCCTGGCTCCCCCACTGACCGAACACAGGCTGCCCTGGGAAGGGTGTGACCTCAGGCCAGGTGGCTGTCTGCGGCTGAGGCAGCCCTGGAAGGGCTGACAGCTGTTTGCTGCCGCCCCCCGCCCGCCCCCCCCCGGGCAGCAAGCCCTTTCTTGAAGGGGTGTATGGGCAGCCCCTCTCTTTGTCCACCACACCAGCCAGGATCTAATTGAACCCCGCCCTTACCCCCACCACGCATCTGTGCAGGAATTAACTAACCTATTTTTCAGATGAGTTCACAGAGGTTGAGCACCTTGCCCAAAGCAGCTTCCAAAAAGAAAGTGAGAGAAGCCAGGTCTGTCCATGGCCAAAGTTTTATGGTCTTCTTATCGCAGCATAGGGGATCTTTTACACTTTTACACTGGGGGTCCATTTTTATCCTTTTTTTTTTTTCGGTTGTGCAGCGCAGCTTGCGGGACCTCAGCTCCCCAACCAGGGATCGAACCTGGGCCCACAGCAGTAAAAGTGCAGAGTCCTAACTACTGGACTGCCAGGGAATTCCCCTATCCGTTTCTTATAGGCACAAATGGTAGCTAGATGGGGAGCACCAAGGATAATCTTCCCCGAGTTTTACCCCCATAAATTGTCCTTAGCAGCCAGCCTCCTGTTCCCTCATCTTCCCTTAGGAACCCCTCCATCCCCCACTCTCAGTCCAGTGGTCCAAGTGTGGCTCCACCTCCTGCTCCAGGATAAAGCATGTGACCCAGACTGAGCCCGTCAGTGTATCATGTTCCCCTGGTCAGGCAATTATTTCATAGCTGGCACATGACCCAGGGGAAACCAATCAGAGTGATTCCAGGACTTAAGCAGGGGTGCCGGAAAGGGCTCTTTCTAGTTGCCCTTGAACCTGCAACAATGTAGAGCTGGAGCTGCTGGTATGTCTCAGTTATTCATTGCTGTGTAACAAACCACCCCAAAACGTAGTGGCTTAAAGCAGCAATGATTTATTATTTCCCAAGATTCTGTAGGTTGACAGTGGTGCTTCTCTCCACATGATGTTGGCAGGGGTCAGTCAAGTGGCTGCATTCAGCTGTGGCTGGACTGGAAGGGCCAGGGAGCAATAGAGTTGTGTGTGTGGGGTGGGGGTGGGCATGGTCCACCCTAGGTGCTGGCAATAAGGAGAAGCATTTTTTGCAGAAAGGTTAAAAATGATAATAGCACTAACTAAAAGTCAGTCTGCTTTTTATCACTGGATGTTGGCAATTCTAAATGATGTTAGAGTTAAATACCTCACACCTCTAGGGCAAATCACTGTTCTCCCCTTATTACAAAGGCATCTCTCTTAGGGTCTGGAACCTTTGTGGCCACTATTAGTTGGGGTACCTCAGTTCTCCCCTGTGTTGCCTTTTTCCCCATGTGGCAGATCATCTTCCTGGATCTTTCTGCATGGTGTCTCCCCTTCAGCAAGATACCCTAGTATTCCTTACAGCATGGCATCAGGATTCCAAAAGGGAGCATTCCAAGACGTCAAGCACAAATGCACAAGTGCTTCTGAAGCCTCTTCTTGCCTCACCTACGCTAACATTCCAGTGGTCAAAGCAAGTCACGTGGCCAAGTCCAGTGTTCACTGTAGGAGGGGACTCAGAAGGGTGCAAATACTGGGAGGCATGGTTCACCAGGGCCACCCATGTTATAGTCTACCACATGGGGCTTACTTACCGCCCGGAGAGGAGGATCACACAGAACCGTGAGCTGCCGGGGTGCATCAGGCAGGGTCCTTGAAGGAAACAGAGGCACTTAAGCTGTAATTTCAGGAGAGCGTTTTCAAGGGGCTATTTACAAAGGTATTTAGGGAATCACAGCAGTGTTTAGGGAATCCAGCAGATGGTGGTACAGTTCCTCTGGGCTAGACAGTGGGGAGCCTTTGGCACCCCTAGGTCTGAAGGTCAAGAACACTGTGTGGTTACTGGAATGCAGGGAGAGTAGCTGTGGCTCCAAGAGGCTTCTGCCTGGCAGGAGCTGGGGCCTTTGGTAGAGGAAGCTGACAGGGAGGAACCCAGGAAAGAGAAACAGTCTGTCTTCTTCTTCTCCCTTCCTCTGATTGCCTGCCATTGCTTCCCATTGGCTGAATCCACGCCACACAGCAGAGTGGACCAGGGTAGAGGGCAGATCTGCAGGGCCCAAGGAAGATAGCCAGCGCGAAAGGCTGGCCTTGGGAAACCTGAAAATGAAACAAGACAGCAGAAGACAGTGAGGTTAGGTGGAAAGAAACTGGATCCTGAATATGTCTTCTGGGCCCCTGAATCCAGCAGAGCCCGAAGCAGGCATATTCCTGGGCTCTTTAGCTACATAAGCGAATAAGCTTTCTTTGGCTTAGGCCACTGTGGGCTGGCTTCTGTCTTTTACAACCAGAAGGTCCCTTATTGATATACTCCCATTGAGGAGCTGGCCCTTTAATGGAATGACTACATTTCACCCTCACCAGGATCCTGAGAGGTCCGGGGGGCAATTCACATTGCAGGTGAGTAAACCGAGGCTCAAAGAGGTTAAGGGACTTTGGTCTAGGTCATCTGGCTCATTAGTGGCAGAGATGGGATCTGAACTTGGCCCAGTCTCAAATGTTCCAGCCACATTTAGCCACTCTCTGTCTCCTGAATACTCTCTGGTCTCTGGGGCTGTACTGGGTTGAATGGTGTCCCCCTAAAATAGAAATGTTCAAGTCCTAACCCCGGGTACCGGCAAATGTGAACTTATTTGGAAATAGAGTCTTTGTAGATATAATTAACTTAAGGATCTCAAGATGAGATCATCCTGGATTTGGAGTGGGCTTCAAATCCAGTGACATGTTCTTATAAGAGAAAGGAGAAGGAGATTTGAGACAGAGACACAGAGGGGAAGCCATGTTCAGACAGAGATTGGAATGATACATCTGTAAGCCAAGGAACAGCAAGGCTTGCCTGAAACAGCCATCAGCTAAGAAAGAGACATGAAACAAATTCTCTCTCAGAGCCTCCAGAAATTGCCGCCCTGCCCATCCCTTCGTTTTAGACTTCTGGCCTCTGGAACTGTGAAAGAATAAACTTTGGTCGTTTTGGGTCACCAAGCGTGTGGTAATTTATTACGACAGCCCTAAGAAACTACTACAGAACTTTGTACATGCCATTCCATTTGCCTGGAATGTGATTCTCTTCCCCAGATCTCCACTCCACTCTGCCCTTTGGGGTATAAGTAGACAAACCTGCAGAGAAGAAAGAAAGGGAACCTTTTAAGGAGTTGCTCACACTGTACCCTCACATGTCTTTTCTTCATATCCTGCAGGTCTCAGCTCAAATGCCACCTCCTCCAGGAAGCCTTCCCTATGTTCCTACCCTTCTCTGTGCGCCCATAATCCTTAGACTGCCTTTGCCACAGTTGTGCGGGCACTATCTGTTGAAACGGCTTGTTCTCCACTCCCCCACTGCACTGGGCACTGCTCAAGAGCAAGGCCTGTGCATAATTTCTCTCTGTGGCTGCAGCTGTGCCTAACACAGGGTCAGGACAGTAGAGATATTCATTAATGTTTGCTAAATAATTTGGATAAATGAATGAATGTTCCCCTCCAGTTCTGCTCCACATCTGGACCCCTGCCTCTCTCCCTCCCGGGAGAAACGCTTTCTGAGAGCACGTGTGAAATAGCTCGAGATCACCAGTGGCAGGTGTGGGTGGGACACCCACCCTTGAGTCCAGCCGTACCTTAGCACAGCCCTCCTGCCTGCGATGCCAAGGCCCTGTCAGAGGCGTGACAAACAGCTTGGCTGATGGCTTATAATGTCAGAGATGATGGAAACAGGGAGGCGACGGCTGAAAGATGGGTCGGAGACGCTTGTCATAATTTTATTTGTGGGAGGTGAGTTCCTGTCGGCCAGGTGATGGATGGCGACAGGGCAGGCACAATACAGACCCTGCCACTGCATCTCCCCCTTCTCTCTAAACCAAATGACTTTGGGGATGAAAAACGACTTTCTTGGGAGAACGAGGGGGAGGGGAACTTCAGGGGAAAGGGGCCGTGTGGTTGGCAACTTGGAATGAGTTTTGCTTTTCTTGCTGAGAGTTGAGTTTTGCTTAGTCCGGCCTGATAGTTTCTTTTCTTCCTCCCTTTCTTCCTTCCAAGGAGATTACTGAATAATCCCAGACACATTACCTGCCTTCATCCTCAAAACTGCCTAAAAAGGAATGTGTACTTTACAGACAAGGAAGCTGAGGCTTGAAGAGAGGAAGTAATATACCCAAAGTTCCCTGTGAAGGAGTGGCAGACTTGGGATATGAACTTGGGTCCAGTTGCTCCAAAGCCTGACCTCTCCGCATAAGGATGTAGTAAAGACCACATAAGTAGCATGTGTCAAGTTCCTTGAAAGCATAGTAAAGAGAGCGATTAATCTGATGGGGAAAAGTCAGGGAAGACTGCCGAGAAGAAATATTTGAGTTGATTCTTCAGGGGTGAATAAAATGTTAACCGGTAGAGAAAGAGAATTTTGGAGATTGGGAAGAAAAAAGAGAGGAGTAGCATACATTTTTGTTTGTTTACCCCAAACTGTGCACTGCCCTCATTCTCCTTTCTAACAGAGCCTTGATTTTTGGGGGTAATCCATCCTCCTACAAATGGCCATGGGCTCTGTCAAACCATTCATGAAGTTTCCATTTCCCCTGTGAATGATTGGTTTGGAAACAGGAGTGGGAACAATTCTGGCCAATAAGGTATAAGGAATGTTTTCTCAGGGGCTTCTGGGAGAGGTTTTCTTGCTCAGAAAGAGAAAGTACCTCTTCTTTTGCAGGTTGTGGTCATGTCTGTACGTGATGCCCGGAGGTGTAGCAGCCATCTTGTGACCAGGTGGATGAACCAACACACTAATGATGACACCATGGGAAGATGGAAGGGACATCACTGAGCTGCTGAATTAATGACTCCTACAGCCATCAAAATTTTGAACTTAATAATCTTTGAGTTGATGCATTTTTCTCATTGTTAATCAACTAAGTTGGTGGTTTCATTTTTGCAGCCCAAAGCGTTCTGACTGACACAAGAAGTAAAAAGGATGCCAAGCCAAGTGGTTGTTTTCACCACTCAGGCTTGGAGAAGCTTAAGGTACAGGCTTTGCAGTCAGATGGAGACAATTCAAGTCCCAGCTTGGCTGCTACCTAGCTGTGTGACCTTGGACCGATCAGTTAACGTCTGTGAGATTCAGTTCCTGGGGAGGAGAATACTCACATCTTAGGACTTTGATGGTAAAATAAAGTAATGCACGAAAAGGGCTGCTTAGCACAAGTGCAGGGTATGTAATAACTATTCGATATTTCATACTGGTGCTGGCTGTTGCTATGGTCATTACTGAATTTTTTGCCTCTGTGAAAGCCTCTACACTCTCCCCATGCTCATCCTAGGACTAGGCTCATCTGATCTCTATTTGCCCAAATCCAGTTCCCATAACACTGGTGGCTATGTAGGTTTTGAGGTCTTAGAATTGCATTCCTGAATCTGGAGGAGGAGAAGGGAGGTACTGGGGTCAGGTCATGGCACTTGCTGGATCAAGACACTCTCTGGCAGGAGTTATAACAGGTGGGATTGAGGTTCTGCGGCCATAGGTCAGCCCCAGATGGACAGCATCTCCATCCCAGGCTGGGCCTTACCCAGCACATAGCCAGCAGACAATAAAGCTAAGCCCTTGGCCTGCCCCACAGTGTTTGGTTCTCTCTGGCTTGGCTTGAGCCTTCGCTTTCCCTCCTTGATCTGTTTGACTCTCTGGCTTCCCCCCCGTTGCGGTTTTCATTGCTGAGAGGCACCCCTTGGACTTAATGCTGATGTCACTAGTTCCTGACGTCAAGGATATCCATTGCTATTTTGGGCCTACTTTCATCCTGCCATACCTGCTCCCCTTCCCCACACTCCACCCCCGCTTCCCTCCTTCCTCTATCCATCTATATGGTTCCCGAAGGAGTGGGCATATTTTAACTTGGCTCCACCACTCTGGCCATAGTTGATTGGATCATAGGTGGACAGTGGACTAGAGCTAAACCAATCAGAAAACTTCCGTTGGATTTCTTAACCTAGAGGCAAAGCCAATCTCTTTCCAAGGTACAAGTTGTGGGATTTAGATCTGGAGGCTACAGGTAGTCATGCTTCCCATTATATGGAAGGAGTCAGGATGCAATGTGAGAGAACAAGGAAAGCAGAAATGAATGGAGAGACGGTCCTGGCAGCCTCTGAGCCCATGTGCCTGATTTGCTGAGACCCAAGGGCCCACTGCCTGGCCTCAATCTAGAGTAGCCAATCTTTCTTAGATACCAGGAGCCAGCACATTCTCCTTTCTGCCTTGATTAGTTCAAGTTGAATTTCTGTCCCAATGACAAGACTGCTGCCTGACACCTTCCCAAGCCCCTGGGCTGCCCAGGGCCTGGCTTGCCCTTCACATTTCAGGGTCTCTGCCCTGAAGATGGATTTGTGCAACCACCTCCTTCTTTTTATTTCCAACCTTGTCCCTGAGGCCCTGGCAGGGCTTCTGTCCTCTTACTCCACTCACTGTCCCTGGGAGGCCCCATTCACTTCTATGGCACAGCCTCGACAGCCCCAGTACACTTATAATGTCCAAACCCCTAGCTCCGTTCCGGACCCCATCTGAGCTTCAGGCTTTGAAACATGGTGGAGACACATTGTTCACTGAAACAGTGGGCATCAGAATTCTTCCCGAAAACAACTATTTGGGTTGGGGAGATACCTTGATAAGCTTCCTTGGAGGCAGGTGAGCCCTCTTAGGTCATGGATGTGAGCAGGCGCTAAGATGTCAAGTGAGGTGGCTAGAAGGTGATGATATGGTTATGGGAAACTGCTGGCTAAGGGCCAAGGGGAGGAATTTGTAATTTGGGCTAGTGAAGGGCTGGAGGAGAGAAGTGAAGAGTTTAGGGGTGGGAAGGGAGAGAGAGAGAACATAACAATGTGTGAGACTAGATGCTATATCAAGGACAGAGAGAGAGCCCTCTCCCTCCAGTGGCATGGGGATCCCCCAACACCTTGAAAATAGGAGATTTCTTATCTGAAGGAGAGTAACATGTGATGGTTAACAGGGCATGTGCAAGGTTCACATCGTTTTATCTGAATTCTGGCTACACCTGGCTGTGTGACCCTGGGCAAGTTACTTAACTCCTCTGAGCCTTGGTTCCATCAACTGTAAAATGGGAATAGAGTCGTTGTTAGGATTAAATAAGTGCTAAGCACAGTACTGGCATGTGCTGGGCCTTGAAACACTACCACCAACAAATTGAAGTTCAGAGTATCTAAGGACTTACCCAAGGTCACAGAGTCAAGCAGTATGGTGGAGGCAGGCTGCAAACCCAAGAATGCCTGATCTCAGAGGATCTGAGTTCCTCCCTGAAGGTAGCTTCATGGAGACAGGACCAAGACCAGAGCCTGCAGCTCAGGGCCGGGTTTCTGGCAGCTGACTCCTTGCTCCCGGGTGCTGGCTCATCCAACTGTGGCTAAGAGTTGACTCTACTTCCCCCACCTTCCCTCCTCCTTACTCTCTTGGACAGTATTTCCCTGGGGCTCCCGTTACCAATTCGCAGAGCAAAGGCACGCACAGGCAGTTCAGGGGTGGTGCGAGTTCAGCGGCTCTGGTATTGTTTTTAATTCAATATTTTGTCCCTGTGCGCCAGCCTCCTTTATTGGAATGAGAACACTGTTATTGGATCCTGCCCTGAAGGAGAAAACACAGGCTTCCCCCGACGATGGCAGCTAGGTTGTTCTAGAGTCTGATGAGTCAAGGCAGGGCAAGAAGACAGCAGAGAGTTCCAGAAAATCTGATGGTTTCAAGCTGTTCTGCGACGTGCACAAAATTATCAGCGTATGTACTCTCGACCTTTCCCCTTGCCCTCCCTTCTAGGGACGACAAAGCCCAGGAGGCAGCCTCCCTATCGCCCTCTTCCTTTTCCTGCTCATCCAGTATATATCTTGGTCCTGCTGATTTCCCCTCCACTTTTCTCCATGCCCAGTGTCACTCAGTCCAAGCCCCAAGCATCTCCTGCCTGTACGACTGGAGTACCCATCCTGCCCTGCTGTGCTCAATGTCTTTATGATACACTATCTTATTTGGGATCTCTCAAAAGCCTGAGATAAGAATTCAGATATACAGAGTTTATTAGGGGAGTGACTCCAGGAACCACCGGCCGGACCTCTGGGAACCAGTGAAAAACACGTAGCTCAGTTATCCCACCTGAGGAGTGAGGGAGCTGCACATTTATCTACTAAGTCCTAGCAGGCTGAGGGCTATTCTGGAGTGGGAGGATGGGGTGGGCTGTTAATTCTCTGGCACCTCTGGCACCTGCTCCACAGAGGTGCGAAGCTTGTTCCGGTGGTCAGAGCAAGGCCACTCAATTGAATTCTTGTAGATAGCACCTTCCCCAAACCTGGCCTTCCCCAACTTTTCCAGATGATAGAGAAATACCTTGAAATCATTGTCCTTCCTGCAAAATATCATGAAATAGTGACAAATTAATGTTTTAAATGAGTAAATATATAATTTTGTGTTTGTTTGTTTGTTTTTTTAAAGGACAGCTTGGATGTTACTTTATTTATTTACTTATTGGCTGCCCTGGGTCTTCACTGCTGCGCGCGGCCTTTCTCTAGTTGCCGCGAGCGGGGGCTACTCTTCGTTGCGGTGCATGGGCTTCTCATTGTGGTGGCTTCTCTTGTCGCGGAGCACGGGCTCTAGGCGTGCGGGCTTCAGTAGTTGTGGCATGTGGGCTCAGTAGTTGTGGCTCACAGGCTTAGTTGCTCCACGGCATGTGGGATCTTCCCAGACCAGGGATTGAACCTGTGTCCCCTGCACTGGCAGGTGGATTCTTAACCACTGGACCACCAGGGAAGTCCAATAATTTTGTGTTAAAATCAAATACCATCTTGTACTGGGCTCTGCCATAAAAAGTAGAAGCAGGTGCTAAAGTTGGAGGACATGCACTGGAGGAAAATTACCAGTGAAGGCAATTCTACCTATTAACCCTTCCCTCCATGAATTGGCCTACAACCAGCAGTTCTCCACAACTGGATTTTAGAACAGCTGGGTCCAGTTCATGGACGTATTCCACAGGAGCAAAATTTGAAAACTGCTAGATGAGCTGGTTGGAGTAGGAGGGACCAATTAATTAATGGACAAGTTTCTGTCTCCATATTTACTAGTTAGCTACTTAAAACCAGCTAGTGACCTCCCTGGAGCAAGCCAGCAGGACTCTGTGTGGTTCTGTATTAGCTTCCTTTCTATCTCCATGGTATGCTCTTCTCCATGTTTTCTTTTTTTCTTACACCTTCTTTTAAGTTATGTTACCCTGATGTGTTTTATGTATCTTCTTAAGCCACCTTAAATCCTTTCTGGAATAAGGTGGTGGTATAAACAAAAACATATAACATAAATATAAATAGAAAATGTAACAAGCTCTCTAAAAACCTATTCCTAAAATACCAACAGTGGTTATTTATCATGGAGAGAAACAGGATGTTTAGAGGTGTGTTGCGGGGAGGGGAACAGTGTGCATCCAAAACGAACAGATCTATGTAATTTTACAAAGCCCAAGGTGTGGCATTACAAATAACTTTAATAAATAGCATGGAGATTAAAAATGGTTTTATTTTATTACCTTTATAGATACTTATATATCTTATATATTTACTTTATTATTTACTTCTGTAATACTTGTTCGGGATAGAAATTGAGAAAATACAAATAAACCAAAAGAAGAAAATTAAGGCCACTCATAGCCTACTACTCAGAGAGCATCATCATTAACGTCACAAAGCCTTTGCATCTTTTTCATGTAAGGTTCAAAGAAGGGGCGTGTCCCAGCATATCTAATAGGGCTTAGAGTCTGAGGGACTAAATATATATATGGATATGCATAGCTATTTTTCGAAGTAAAAATTTGAGATTTCACTCTGAGTAGAGGATTTTCTGAAACTTCTGAGGAGGTTGACATAGAGCAGTTTTTCTTAAGGTGTGTTTCCACAGATGTTCCATGAAAAATGGTTTCTGTAGTCAAATAGGCTTGGAAAACATTGAGTAAAACAGTTAAACAGGTTTTCCCCTGCAAGGCTTGCTTGGAGCTTTTAATATACTAACATGCATTGTGATCCTCTAAGAGAAGTTGTAAACTTAGCAGCTGCCCCTCCAGTAGACCTGGGGTGTGGGGCCATTCTCTGCCTTCATTGATATCTGCCAGGAATGGTTTGGGGAGTCTAATGGGTATTAATCAGATGCTCAGTTTATCAATAGGTCACAGTGGCAGTCAATGCTGGGAATGTCACTCTTTGGCACCTAACCTGCTTCAATTTTGTGTATCTATTTCTGCATGGCAAATTACTGAAAAACTCAGGAGGTTAAAATACCAAAGCATTTATTATCTCACTCTTTCTGGGGATGAGGAACTTAGGACCAGATTAGATGGACAATTCTGGCGCCCCACGTCTCATGAGGTTGCGGTGAAGATGTGAGATGCATCACCTGAAAGCCTGACTGGCATTGGAGGCTCCACTTCCAAGATGGACCCAATGAGTCTCGCTTCCTGGCATCCATGCCCTGTGTAGTCCCCTCCCACGAAGAATAGTTGTGACTCGTGCAACCCACAGGATATTGCAGAAATGATGAACTATGACTTCTGAGACTAGGTCACAAAAAAACATTGTGGCTTCCACCTTGATCTCTCTTGGATCACTTGCTCTGGGGGACACCAGCCATCATGGTATGAGAACACTTGGGTGGCCAAATAGATTCACGTGGTAGGGAATGGAGGTCTCTGGCCATCAGGCAGCATCAACCTGCTGGGCATGTGACTGACCCTTCTCGGAAGTGGCTGACCTCCTGACCTTAATCTCAAGAGAGACCTTGACTATCTGGCTAAGCTGATCTGCACAAACTGTGTGAGATAATTAACGTTCGTTGTTTTAAGCCACGACATTTTTAGGTAACGTGTTACACAGCAATAGATAACTAATCCACGTCCTTAGTGCTAAGGCTGGGTAATAAACAGCTGCTTCCGCTCGCTGGCAAAGCGTTTGCTTACTTCCTAAGACAGAAGTGGTCTGGACCAATGTCCTTTCACTGACCCCTAAGAGTGACCGCAGAAAGAATTCCCTCCAGCCCTTATTATGAAAGCCTCCGTGGAAGGTGTGACTCATGAGGCTCATTTGTGTGGGGCATTGATGAGGGGATCCCCTCAGAATTAAGTGTTTATGAGACTCATTACATTCTTATGAACCATTGTGAGTACTGGCATTCATGGCTTTTCCAGCCCTACATACTTGACTGGAGAATCCTTTTTTGTGCAATAGACGAAGTTGGTCCCTACCGGCATCCTTTCTTCCTTCTCCTTCCTTCCTAAGAGAAAGCCTCAGGAAAAGATAACCCTTTTTATTCTTTTTGATGTTATTGCGCCTGGAACTGCTGCCAACATTCTGTTGCCAGGAGAGTAATAAAATGAGCTCCCATGCATCCATCACCCAGCTTCAACAATTATCAACTCACCGATAACCCTCTCATCCATGCTTCTACCCACACCCACACCTATCCCAGCTTGGATAGTTTTGAAGCAAATTCCAGTCATAATATTATTTCATACATGGATTTCAGTATGTATCTTTAAAAGATTAGGACAGTGTAGTTCAATTCTATTATCATACTTCAAAAAAAAAAAACCCAAATAATTCCTTTTCATTGCATATCCCGGACTATTGAGTTCTTACTTGGCTCACGGTGTATCTAAGAATGTAAATTCTCCTTGTGTCTAATTGAGACCAGTGCCTGCTGGGAGAGATAATTACTCTTCAGCATTCAATAATCAGCTGTGCCTGGATCATAAGTGTCAGAACTGTTTGAAAGGTTAGCTGAGCCCAAATCCCTACTGTGTAGTGCGTAGCCAGACAGGCTTGGATTGGAATATTGCCAATTACTTATACTACGACTGTGGGCAAGTAACTAAACACTCTACATTTCAGTTTTCACTATTTAAAAATATTAGAGAGGACCTGGAGACCTGGATTTGGGGAGTGAGAGGCAGAGGGAACAGGGACTCCTCTTGAACCCCAGAAATTGCATAATTGCATTCTGCTCTCCAGAAAAATATATCTCCCTTTCCACTGCCTACCCTGCAACTCTTCCCCTCCTCAATCAGTGCCTAAATGGAGGAGCCTGGAGTTCTTCGGCACTGTCATGTGTTTCCAATCAGTCCATGGTGGCAGCGTAGGAGCTCAATATTGGTGATAAATATACTTTATGAGTGTTTTTCTGAAGATATTTTCTTAAAGGCTGTTCCCACAAATAATTTACTGGGGCAATGAAAGATGGAGGAAGAGACTCTGATTACATCTTGGAGCATCTAAAGCTTGAAGTTTAAGGAAACTAGGCAGCCCACAGCTATTTAAAAATTTCTAGAAGGGGTAATTTTTCCACGTAAGATCTTTTTTAAAAGGTTACAGCCCAGCAGTTGGTCTCTAGGGTGGTGCCCTTCTGCAATCTCTCTCGTGGATGCCACTCTCAAATCATCATCAATATCACGTTTTTGGACTACGTGGTGCATAGCACATAGCTCTTCTTTTTTTTCCCTTAGTTTTTTTCAGACATAATTTACATCACATTATGTTAGCGTTCAGTGTAATGATTCGTTATCTGTATGTGTTGCAAAATGATCACCACAATGAGCCCAGGTAACATCCATCATCATACTTTGTTATAAAAATTATTTATTCTTGTGATGAGAACTTTCAAGATCCACTCTTATAGATACTTTCAAATATGCATACAGTATTATTAATTATAGTCATCATGCTATACATTACTATCCCATGACTGATTCATTTTATAACTGGAAATGTATACCTTTTGATCCCTTTCACCCATTTTGCCCACTCCCCACCCTCTGCCTCAGGCAACCATCAATCTGTTCTCTATTTCCATTGTTTTGTTTTGTTTTAGATTCCACATATAAGTGAGATCACATGGTATTTATTATTTTTCTGTCTGACTTAGCTCACTTAGCATAAACAAAGCTCTTCTGAAATTTCACTTCCTCATCTTTAAAATTGGAATAGCATTTTGTTAGGAGGGGTGAGGATTTAAAGGTATTTGATAATATTATTGCCAGGAATGTATCAATCAGTTAGTAGATTGATTGGCTTATCTATTTTTAAAATTAATGCCCATTATATAGATTAGCTGTTTAGTCATCGGAAGGGAACAGTCTTCCTTCTCAGCCTCTGATTTTTTGTTTGTTTGTTTATTTTTTGTTTTGGCTGCACCACGCAGCTTGCGGGATCTTAGTTCCCTGACCAAGGATAGAAACTGGGCACCGGTCAGTCGAAGCGCGGAGTCCTAACCACTGGACTGCCAGGGATTCCCTGGCTCATCTATTAAATCAACAACTTTAGGGAGTGCCAGTTGAGTGCTAGGTGTTGTGTTAGGTTATAAGGTTACCATGGTGAGCAATGCAGCAATATTGGCTTTCTGGAGCTTAGAATACGGAAGGGAAAACAGACCCTCACTGAGCGAAAAGAAGATAAATAGAGAAACACAAGTCACAAGTGTTCTGAAGATAATGGTCAGGAATGTTGATGGAGAACCTTGTGGGGAGGGAGGGACTGTCATAGATCTCATAGTCAACGAAGATGCCTGTGATGTGGTGACATTAAGCTGAGACCTGAAGGATGAGGGCCCCAAGCTTCATCCCCGGGGAGGCTCCCAAGGAATTATTAATAGACCTTTCCCATCAAGATAAAATCGAAATATCTTAATGTGGTATTCAAGATCCTCCATGGTGAGGATTGCTAGATAAAATACAGGATGCCCAGCTAAATCTGGATTTCAGATAAGCAACCAAAAGCTTTCAGTATGTTACTAAATATTGCATGGAACATATTTATACTAAAAATTTTCATTAACTGAAATTCAGACATAACTGGATGTCGTATTTTTATGTGCTAAGTGTGGCAAGTCTATGATCTTCCCCAGCCACCCTCTCCTGCCTTACTTCCCACCATTTCCTCCACGCACCCTATGCCCTGTCCAGCTCCTTGTCTTTGCTCATGCTGTTTCTTCTGCCCAGATCCCTCATCTTTCCCCATGTCCTATTGGCAAACTCTTCTCATCCTTTAAACCCCAGTCCAAATGGCACCTCCTCTGGGAAACCTTCCCTGGCAACTACATTATCCTTATTGCAGGATGCTCCCCAAACCTGGTTCTCATAGGGTTTTGCCTTATGATTGTATATTTTAAGGCCTGGCATCTACAAACACACAGACATGACTGAATGCCTGCTAAGGAAAGGGTATAAGCGTTGAGCTCATTTTTCCCCTCTCCACCCTCCCTCTCCCCCTATTCCCACTCAACTCCTCGTATTATTAAGGTCAAATATTGATTGAGTATTTTTCTGTGCCAGGCACCAAGCTAAGTGCTTTGCATGTAGCATCTCATATAAATTCCCCATAATCTTATGATGTAAATCCAGTTGAATCTCCATTTTGCAGGGGAGGCAATCAGGCACGTAGTCACTTGCCTCTGTTTCCACATCTGTAAAATGAAGATGATAACAATATCTTCCTCATTAACATCTTCTCCCCAACTAGAGTGTGGGTTCCAAGAGGGCAGGAACTTTTCTCTTTATAAACTTGGATATCCTCAGAGCCTAGAATTGTGTCTGGCATTGAGTAGGCACTCAGTAAACACTTGTTGCATGAATGAATAATTCACCTTACATATGAGGAGACTGCAACTTGGAGAGAGAGAAAGTAACTTGCCCAAGGGCACACAGGTAGTTGTGGTGGAACTTTGGCTAGAATCATAATCAGTGGTGTGTTGGTAAATGTTTAACAACCAGCTCTCTGAAAAACCAATAACCCTGATTTGTAGCATATGTTGATTTCCATAATGTAAATACCCCCTCCATGGCAGATTTCAAGCAACCAACCTGATGTCAATTGGCTCGCAAATTTCCTGAAAGTTTAACCATAGGATCTTGCACGCCTGTCTTACAGGCTGGCTCCAGATACCAAGAACTAGGACATAGTTCTAAAGGGTACACAGTTCCAAAGGGTACACTCCCATCATTGGTACTCTAGCCTGCCTCCCTGAATGAGGCACAGTCTACACTCACAGCTCAGTAGGAGGGGAAAAGACACTCAAATAACTCGGTTCAAAGCAGATTGCATGGGTGATTCTTAAAAACCATAAACCCAATCACAAAACTCCCCAGCTTAAAACCTTTCAATATCTTCCTCTTAGCAGAAAATCCAATCTCCTTACCATGACCCATGAGGCCCATTTGTGGAACCTCCCCCTGTACCAGGCACTGTATTAGGGTTTTTGTTGTAGGATATAATGGTGAACATGACATACACAGTTCCTGCTCTCATTGAGCCTATGTCCAGTAAATGAGGCTGTCAATAAACAAGTAATTAACCGTTAAGCACAGATTGAGATACATGTTCAGTAGGAGGTACTAGGAAAGAGAATAATGAGCAGAGTTTCCTTAATTGGACCGAAGGCGAGTAGAGGAAGATTACTCTAAGAAAGTGACATTTGAGACCTGAAGGATGAGAAAGAGTTAGTCGAGGTGTGAGGTTAGTGGCTAGGCAGAAGAGGAGAGGATTTGGCAGTTTGAGGAATAAAAGTAATTTCTGTTATCATTGGAGACAGTGGAGGTGGGATGGGGAAGATGATTATAAATATTATGATGGTCTGAATGTTTGTGTTCCCCCCAAATTCATAAAAACCGAAATCCTAACTCCCAAGGTGATGGTATTAGGAAGTGAGGCTTTGGGGAGGTGAGTAGGTCCTAAGGGTAGAGTCCTCATGAATGGTTTTATATAAGAGGTGGGAGAAAACTCCCTCACCCCCTTCTGCCATATGAGGACACAGTGAGAAGGCATTGTCTGTGAACAGTAAAGCAGGCCCTCACCAGACAAGGAACCTGCCAGCGCCTTGATCTAGGACTTCTCAGCCCCTAGAGCTGTGAGAAATAAATTTCTGTTGTTTATAAGCCAGCCAGTGTAGTTTTTTCATAGCAGCCTGAACGGACTAAGACAAATATCATGAACATGTAAAACAGGGGGCTAATGGCCAAGGGGCTAAGGCAGAGGCTTAGCCCCCGTTGAAGACAGAGACTTATTTAAATCCCAGGAGCTCAGATGCACTCTGAATTGTTCTCTTCCGATGATGGGCAACTTTCTCCTACAGAAAATCTTTTTACATCTCTTGGGTAGAAACAAGATCATCCAGTTTCTGGCCTTTGCACAGATGAATAAACAGAAGTCCAGACAGGGAAGTGTGATCACCAACAGTTTTGAAGGCAGTAATAGTTATATGGACTTGGACAATACATTTTCTGAGCCAGCACTGTCCAACAGAAATACAATGGAAGCTACAAAGGGAGCTACACGTGTAACTTACATTTTCTACTACCCACATTTAAAAAAGTAAAAAGAAATGGGTGAAATTAATTTTATATTTTATTTGACCCAATATACCCCAAATATTATTTCAACATGTAATCAATAGAAGTCTTAGAAATCCGATGGGTATTTTATTTACAATTATAGCACATTTTAATTCAGACTAGCCATAGCTCAAGCCCTCAGTAGCCACAAGTGGTTAGTGGGTATAGTACTGGACAGTGCAGTTCAATGCCTCAGTTTCCTTATCTGCGAATTGAGGATAAAATGAGGGATAAAACTGCCTAGTCACTGAATGGATTATGAGAGCTCAAGGAAAACACCCTGCACGCCAGAGGCGCGTGATAAACCTTGCTTCCTTTCATCTTTTCTCTCACCGCACCGCCCTCCATCAAGTCTCCGCCCCCTTTCCCCGCCCCCTTCAGGCTCCGGGAGGAAGTAGTGCTGTCAAATGCAGCGCGCTTTACGGTAGTGTGGCCGTAAAGCCACACGTTTACCGCAGTGTGGCCGGCTCGCGCGACGCGAGCACTTTTACCTCATTGGCTCTGCGGCCCCTGCTCAAGGCGCTTTACAGCCGTGTGGCTGGAGCCGCCCATGTGGGGACCGCGGTTTGGTCGTGAGTGCAGGGAATCAGAGTAGACGGTGTTGACTGAACCTGGAATCATGGACGTTGGCGAACTTCTGAGCTACCAGGTATGACGGACGAGGAGGGCTGGAGGGACCGTCCTCTCACCCGGGCAGGAGTCGTAGGACCAGAGTCCCTTCATCTCACTTTCTCCCACCTCAGCCCCGGGTCCCCTCACGTTTCCTGTCACCCGGGTCCTAGCCTCTGATTTCACGTAACTCCCTCGAATTTCTCCTGGGTTCTTTCAGTTTATTTCTTCCCAAGGCCCGGGCGCCTTCTCAACTAAAGGCTGGGCTCCTTCTCACCCTGCCCTGGGGCCTGGCTCACTTCAACTATTCTGAAGGCCCCAAACTATCTTTACAACCATCCCCCTTAAACTCTCTTCTCCAGTTATTGAGTTGGTGGTCGTGGTGGGAGAGCACTAGCCCTTCTTGCATTTGAGCCCCAGCTTCTCTACTGACCGGTTCTGTGGCTTTGGGACAAGTCCTGTCGCCCTCTTCGAGCCTCAGCTTTTGTATGTATAAAGTGGAGACAGTAATAGCTACCTATTAGGTTTGTTTCAGGACTGTATCAACCAATGGATGTGAAAGCTGATTTTAAAGTGTGGAAAGCCGGACCCATGTTAATTGCAGTTATTGACAGATGTTTGACATTCCAGCATGGGATGGGTACCTCGGAATCTTCTTCTTGTCCCACTTGCTCAGAGTACTTGTGGGGAAACAGTGGCCCAGAAGGTAGAAAGGACTTGTCCTAAGTCACTCAACAAGTAAGAGCTGGGATTAGAGATGAGATCTTTTGGCTCCCAGCTCAACGTTTTTCCCCCACTTTTGACTTCCTAAATGTTCAGTATGGTAGCCACTAGCCACATATGGCTATCGAACGCTGGAAATGGGACTAGTCTGAATTGAGAAGTACTCTAAGTGTCAAGTCACACTGGAATTTGAAGAATCAGTATTAAAAAAGTAAAATTTTTATATTGATTACATGATCATGTCGATTACTTTGATTATTGATCATAGTGATTAATTATATATTTCATCCATTACCCATATATTAATCATATATGGGTAATGGGTGAAATAAAATATATTCAAAATAAGTTTTACCTATTTCTGTTGACTTTTTAATGTAGCTGCTGGCCTTTTTGTGTCACTACTAAAGTTACATGTATAGCAGGCCTTACATTTCCATTGGACAGCTCTGCAGTAGAGAATAAGGGATTAAGAACCATGAGTCTGAAGCCCTATGGCTTGGAATCTCTGTTTTGCTGCTAACTGGCTACTGTAACCTTGAGCAGAATACTTACCCTCTCTATGCCTCAGTTTTCTCATCTTGTAAATGGGGGCAAGAAAGTAGCTATCATATAAGTCTGTTTTGAAGCTGCTGTGAAATGTAAAGTGTTTAGCCCAATGCTTGTCAAAGAATAAATGTTTGAAAAACGTTAGCAATTATATTCATGCAATTCCCTAGCCGGTATACATAGAACTGACCTTGGAAACTAGACATCGTGGGAAAGAACTTGTAAGCAATGGGAGGCATATAGCCAGGTGATTTCCTTTTTAAGACAGTAATAGGATGTGAAAGAAGAAAGGAAATAGGAGCGTTGTTGAATGAGTGGTTATATGCCTGTTTGGCCTACATATGAGCCCACTGACTCATAGAATATTAAAGCTAGAAGAGGTTCATTCATTTGCTCAACAAATATCTATTGAATATGTACTGCATCTACCGAGCATACAACATTGAACAAAACAGACAAGGTTCTTGCTTTTGTGGAGCTTATAATCTGGTGGGGAAGTAACAAGATAAGAAAGTAAACAAATGAGAAATTCAGATCGTGGTAAGTGCTTTGAAGGATACACAGGGTATACTACAGAGCTGTGCTGTTTGGTGTGGTAGCCACTGGTCACATGTTACTCTTGAACACTTGAAATGTGGCTAGTTAGAATTAAGATCCGCTACACCTGTAAAATACACACTGGATTTTCAAGATTTAGTATGAAAAAAGTGACTAAAATATATTAATTTTTATATTGATTCCATGCTGAAATGATAATACTTAGGATATGTTGGCTTAAAGAAAATTATTAAAATTAATATCATCTTCTTAAAAACTTTTTAAATGTGGCTACTAGAAAATTTAAAGTTACATATGTGGCTTGTTTGTGGCCCTCAATATATTTTTATTGGACAGAGCTGCTAAAGATAACCGCTGGGAGCAGGAGACAGGGCCTATTATTTTAGATAATATGGTCTAGGAAGGACTTTGAGGAACGGACATTAAAGGACCAATGGTTGAGAAGGAGCCAGTCGTGAAAAGCGCAGAATAATCAAGGCAGAGGGAATGAATAGCAGGTACACAGGCTGTGAGTTGTTAAAATAGGAGCTGGTGCAGCCTGTTAGAGGATCAGGAAGAGGACTGATGTAGCTGGAACTTGGTGAATGAGCAGGGGAATGATAAGCGATAAGGCTGGAGAAGTAGGCAGATGACAGACTATGTAGGCCTTCCTGTGGGCCACGATAAGGAATTTGAATTTTATTTTGAGAAATCTTATAGATAACCTCATTCAGCCCACATATTTATAAATGAAAAGTGAACTTCATTTCGGTAAGGGATGTCCCTGAGGTTGTGGGCCAAGGTAGTGACAAGAGTCGAAACCAGAATCCTGATCTTATTTCCAGCTCTGTTCATTCCCCACATGCGCTTCTCACGCACTTTTCTGTCTGTAAGATCAGTGCCCACTTTTCCTGTTCCTAAAAGATGGTACAGTCTAGAATCTAGTCCATAATAAATGCTCCCATCCTCTTGTAGAAAGTCATGAGGATTACCTGAGTTAATGGACGCAAAAGCTCTTTGAAAACTAACTTTTTATAGACATGAAAGATGCATTGCGTGCCTGCATCATTTCTCTAAATCCTTATAACAACCCTATGAAGAAGGTACTGTTTTAAATCCCTGTTGTACAGATGGGGGAACTGAGGTACAAAAAAGTGCCTGCCTCAGAGTTGGAGTTCCTAACCACTGTGCTGTGCTGAACTAAAGTGCTTTCAGATATGTTCTTACATTAATTCTCAGCATGCCCTTTGAGGTAGGTGGCATGCCTATTTTATAGAAGAGGAAACTCAAGCTAGAGAGGTCAGTTACCGGCCCAAGATGAAACAGCCAGTAAGGAGGAGAGCCAGAACTGGAACCAACCGAAGACCCAAATCTAGTTTTCCAATTTTAAAAACTTTTAAAGTTGAAGTATGGTATATGTATAGAAGAATGCATAAATCTTAAGTGCTTTTGATTATACTTGTCATTTACAAAGTAGACTCGATATGACCACTAAAGTTCATTTCTCAGGGACAAAGGTGGTCTGATTTGAACATCCCCACCCCCAGAGTTTGATTCAGTAAGTCTCCCATGGGACCTTAGAATTTGCATTTCTAACAAGATTGCAGGTGATGCTTAAGCTGCTGGTCCAGGGACCACACTTTGAGACCCACCCCTGGTCTAGAATGATCTACATTCCTCTTAAAATCTTCTCTGAGACATTCACCTCCCTTCTCATGGCCATTAGTTCGCAGTATTTTGAGCTTAAGTTATACTTTGCCCCTGCCATCTCAGATATTGAGAGCAAATCACTTAATCTTTCTGGGCCTCAGTTTCCTTATATGCCTAATGAGGGGATTAGGTAAGTTTCTCTGAGGTCCCTTCTAGCTTTAAAATTCTGTGATACTGATTATTTAGGTGAAGAGCTCCAGAGATTTCAAGAGATAAGAAAAGCTTGATGCAGAAGAATGAATTGGGGCTGAAAATCTGGGAGATTTGAGTTTTAATCCTACCTTTATCATTATTTATCTGGGTGATTCAGGATAAGTCACTTCCCTTCTCTGTACATCATTTTTTTCATCACTGTAAAATGAGGAGATTGAGCTATATGACTTCTGGTTCTTTCTTTTCCTAAAATTCAGAGACTAAGGTAAATAAAGAAAATATGTAATGCCAAAAATGTTTATTAAAAGTATTTGACATTTTTTTGGATGCCTTCTAAATTTCACTTTTGGAGCAACTTGGTGGGAAGATTCCAGTTTTCTGCTGAGATTGGTTCTTCTAGTAATAGAGTTAGGCAGCAAGTGCCTCAGTATATGCCTTATATCCTTGACATATGTTAACTATTCATTTGAAAAGATGGGAGAATTACAATGTGGACAGGTGGTGGTGGAAAAAGTCTTAAAGAGGAAACCAGTTATGTTCCCAATATGGAAATGTACTTTTTTGATGCCTTCGGGCTTAGACATCTCATCAAGAAGTGTGCCCAGCAGTTCCTTGGCTGAGAAGTTTCTGCTGCGTAGGCACGTATATGAACTCCAGGGCATTCTCATTAATACTGATTCCACAGATGTCTGGAAAAAGTTCTTACCTTTGAAGTTTTGCAATAAAGAATTCACATTTAGTGCAGTTTGGCTCATTGGGAATGACTTATTTTGTGACATGAGAAGTATTCTCTTTGAGGCAGATTGGGGTCAGGGACCCTTGGTTTTGGCAATATTGCAGGCACCCACTCCTCTTGTCACCTATCAGTCAGCAATATAGCATTTCCTTGGATTGCAGGGGCTTATTGGAATCTATAATCTTTCTCCTTTTCCCTTCTTATTTCTTTCTTTTGAAGTAAAAAATTTTAATGACAATAATCTGACAGGAATAGTATTAAAGTATTCAAGAAAAGGGAAACTGCTACCCTAATCCAATAAAATATTTTTATATTCCCGCAGTCCTTATGTATTTTGCATGGCTATAACCATTGTATACATACTGTTTTGTGTTCTGTGCTTTAATTTAACATTGCCAGAAATATTTTGTGTTTCTACATAGTCTTCATGTTGTTTTTAATGTTTACATACTTTTTGCTCAAGTCATAGACCATCCATTTTTCCCTAAATTGCTCCTCTATAATCGAGTACTTAGGTGGTTTCCAGATTTTGTTCTTGGAGATAATATTGCAGTGAACTTCTTTATTCATGTGGCATTTTTCCCCTCACATCTGTCGTTAGTAATTATCATGTGCCATCATCTCCTGTGCGAAGTATTGCATGGGCTAAAATGATTAAGATATGGTCTTGGACCTTAAAGAATTCATAGTTAAGGAGCGAGACAGACCTTTCAACAACTAACTGTATGAATAAAGTATTATGGGAGCACAATGGAAGGAACGATTGGATGTGCCTGGAGAGGGGATGTATTGCTGGGAATGGATTTGGTTTGGTCATTGAGGAAAAGGAGATGACATTGGAATCTCAGCCCTGATGAATGAATAGAAATTCTGTGGGTACCGAAGGAGGCTGAGGAGAGTCATTCTTGACTAGGATTAGTGACAGCAAAAGCATGGGAGTGAAATGTTCAGAGCATTGAGTGAATGGAGCGGAGTGGCAGGAGATGATGGGGTGGCCTCAGCTGCAGGTATGTCAGGCAATACACAGTGCTCATGTGGAAGTAATCCTTTATCAGTTTACAGTGCTAACAATAGTGTGTGTTCCAGTTTTACTGCAATCTCGATACTACTAGTTGTCATAATTTAATTTTTTCTCATTAATATAGTAGGTATATAAAGTGTTAGTTCATTTGCTTTAATAAGCATTTTTCCCTTGCATGTGTTTATTGTTTGTACTTATTATCTGCTTTTTTTTCTTAGGGTTGTGTTGTAGCTTATAACTGAGCTTTTCTGTTCTGTTTTTTTGTCGATGGTGTGTGTATAAGAAACATTATTGGAAGCCTGGACACTTGTGCTCAAATATATCTTTCATTCTTTGGTAGCCCCATTTTACCTCTAACTCTGCGAATATTGTCATAATCATGATGTCACTTCACAGCATCATGAAATAGGCTCTTTTGGCATGACAGTTTAGTGCTTTCTGAAGTTACTTATTGTTAGTGGGACTATAAGTAACAAATAAATTGCTATTCTTATTGATATTCCCACTTCAGGGTGTTTTCTGTTTCATCTTCTGAGTGACATTTTTTCTTAAGTTCACTTCCTCCCTTTGCAAACTTATCTTCTCTTTTTCCCGTGATGAGTTCTTTTCATACTCGCAAAATACATTGTATTTTTGTGCCCCCTTGCACCCTAGGCAGTGAAATGAGAGGCAGGGACCAGCACCTAGAGAGTGTCTCTCTGCTAGTTGATGCCTAATAAATCATTGTTTAATGATTGAGTGAATGAACCAGTATGTGCCTTCAAATATGCTCTTTTGGAAAGCTTTTGTTCTAATATCTTGTCTGCTTGCTGGCTTGTATCTCTTTGCTTTCATGTTAGACTTCAAGAAAGTTGGATTCAAATCTGTTACCTCAGTTACTGAATTGTCCTTCCCTGTGCTGTACAGAGGACCTTGTTGTGTATCTATTTTATATATAATAGTTTGTATCTGCTAATCCCAAACTTCTTATTTATCCCTTCCCCACACCCTTTCCCCTTTGGTAACCATAAATTTGTTTTCTATGTCTGTGAGTCTGTTTCTGTTTTGTAAATAAGTTCATTTGTATCATATTTTATACTCTACATATAAGTGATATCATATAGTATTGTCTTTGATTTACTTCACTTAGTATGATAACCTCTAGAGCCTCATTTTTTTTTTTAACATCTTTCTTGGAGTATAATTGCTTTACAACGGTGTGTTAGTTTCTGCTTTATAACAAAGTGAATCAGCTATACATATACATATATCCCCATATCTCCTCCTTCTTGCGTCTCCCTCCCACCCTTCCTGTCCCACCCCTCTAGGTGGTCACAAAGCACCGAGCTGATCTCCCTGTGCTATGCGGCTGCTTCCCACTAGCTATCTATTTTACATTTGGTAGTGTATATATGTCCGTGCCACTCTCTCACTTCGTCCCAGCTTACCCTTCCCCCTCCCTGTGTCCTCAAATCCATTCTCTTCGTCTGCATCTTTATTCTTGTCCTGCCCCTAGGTTCTTCAGAACCTTTTTTTTCTTTTTTAGATTCCATATATATGTGTTAGCATACAGTATTTGTTTTTCTCTTTCTGACTTACTTCACTCTGCATGACAGTCTCTAGGTCCATCCACCTCACTACAAATAACTCAATTACATTTCTCTTTATGGCTGAGTAATATTCCATTGTATATATGTGCCACATCTTCTTTACCCATTCATCTGTTGATGGACACTTAGGTTGCTTCCATGTCCTGGCTATTGTAAATAGAGCTGCAGTGAACATTGTGGTACATGACTCTTTTTGAATTATGGTTTTCTCAGGGTATATGCCCAGTAGTGGGATTGCTGGGTCGTATTGTAGTTCTATTTTTAGTTTTTTTTTTTTGCGGTACGCAGGCCTCTAACTGTTGTGGCCTCTCCCGTTGCGGAGCACAGGCTCCGGACGCGCAGGCTCAGTGGCCATGGCTCACGGGCCTAGCTGCTCCGCAGCATGTGGGATCTTCCCGGACCGGGGCGTGAACCCGTGTCCCCTGCATCGGCAGGCAGACTCTCAACCACTGCACCACCAGGGAAGCCCTATTTTTAGTTTTTTAAGGAACCTCCATACTGTTCTCCATAGTGGCTGTATCAACTTACATTCCCACCAACAGTGCAGGAGGGTTCCCTTTTCTCCACACCCTCTCCCAGCATTTGTTGTTTGTAGATTTTTTGATGATGGCCATTCTGACTAGTGTGACGTGATACCTCATTGTAGTTTTGATTTGCATTTCTCTAATGATTAGTGATGTTGAGCATCCTTTCATGTGTTTGTTTAGAGCCTCTTCACTAGAATTTTATTCTATAACCTGGGTCCTCATCTTAGAGGAATCATCCGTTCTTTTGTCTTTCAGCATCTTTATGTAAACTCTTAGCTCACTAGTCCTGATTTAGGTTTCATGTGACTACTGAACATTCTGAGCGTATGCTCTGGTATAATTCTCTGCATCTCTCCACCCGCCCCCTCATCACCTACCCCCAATTCTGCTTTTTAGTCAAGGGTGTAGCTGTCCAGCAGACTTGAAAAAAGCCCTGGAGCTAGTTCTCAAAGATGAAGGGGCTTAAAGTTGAAAGGCAAAGTTATTTTCCTCGTGGAAAATACAAACTCTTGAGCAAAGGGCTAGCTCTTTTCTCAGGAGTCAGGAGGGTGTTAGGATCTGAAAATGCATAAGTCACAGTTCTTGCTTTCATGGAGCTTACAGTCTAAGGGGGAGCATCCCACAGATTTGAGAATTGATAATCCAGTACACAGTGCCATTGCATGAGCAAGATGTGGTGGCCTAGAGGCAGGAGCAGCCCTGCCGTTGGGAACTTGGGAAGGCTTTGCAGGGGAATTGTTGCTTCTTCAGTAGCCTTTTCTCTATCCCTTCTTTTCTTTTTCAGTTGCCACCATCTTAGTTTAGACTCTTGGGACTTTGTCAAATAATTAGCTTTCTAGTTTGTCTTCATTTTTTTCTTTGTGGATCTCATATTGGCACGATGAATGTGGGTTTATTTCCTCTGTGTGCCAACAGAACACCCTTCTCTGGTCTAGACTCCAGTCCTACCTATTTCAGCTTCCTTGGAGATAGGTCTTATTGAGATGCCTAAATTTGGAGGTGAATTTGAGGAATACAGCCATACCTTTCTTCAGTCTCTCACTAGGTGTCACTGTTTAAATTGGGGGGTTGCATTTATAAGACCCCAGTAGAGAAGTTTTCACATGTATAAATGACTACATTGGAGAATGTGGATGGTTCAAGATAGCTTGTTAGCACTGTTGGAGAAAATAATTCAAAATACATGCCCTTCTGAGTGTGCCCATTTTAGACGTCTTTTAATGTTTAGTGTAGTGGATGAACAATAACTCTGGGTCAGGCAGACTGCTGCCTGTGTTTGAATCCCACCTCTGCTACTTGGTAGCTATGTGACCTTGGGTCACTTAATTAACCTCTTTAAGCCTCAGGCCTTCATCTTTAAAATGCAGATTATATAATAGTGTCTGTCTCTGCCCCACCATCTTTTAAAAAATCTCCACTTTACCATCTTTTTCTTAAAGATGCAGGATTAAATGAGACAGTGTGGGTAGTGCTAAGTAGTATAGTGCCTGACACATGGTAAGTGCCTAGTACATGCTAGCTGTCAATTTTTATTATTGATATAATTATAAAAACACATATGGTATAGCAAAAGGAAAAAATGTTTTTCTCGAATTCTGCAAAGCTGCCTTAGTATTCCCAAGGTCACTGGTGTCTTGGAGATTAAGGTTTAGAATGCTATAAAAGGAAATGAGAACAGTTTGTCACGCACACATTCCACAGTACAGAACTGTTCTCAATAGATTAAAGTATAACCCTATTCTACCACAGTTAGCAGACATTGATATCAAGGATTGTGTCATCAACACAGTAATTCTTTTCCCCAGGTCGCTTCAATATTACTAAGATATCTCAGTTTTCCTCTTTTCTAGGGCCAGGAATCTCATTTACAAATTACTCCTTTCTTTTTCTTTTTTTCGTTTAATGTTCCTGAAGGAAGTGATTGGTTTTGGTCTGAGTCTTGTATAGCTGTAGGGAAAATGGAATTAGGAGAAAGTATAGCAGGAATACTCTTAGCTTCTCCAAGGCCAGCCATCTGATTCTAGTATTTCAGCTGAATAGTTCAAGAACATTTTCTTTTCCACAGAGTTCCAGGAGTGAGTGATCTGAAAGTGTGTTGGCCGAAACTTTGGAACCCCAGCTCCACTGTGGGTTGGTGAACAAACTAGATTACCTTCATCCTGAGTTCAGTGAAAGATCTAGTGAGGCTACCACAGTGCATTTTCACCTCTTAACTCATTTTAGATTATCAGTTTCCTGTAAGTAGATTGTCTACTTTGGCTCCTTAGACTTCCCTTCACCTACCCAGCAGTGTCCAAAGTCAGTGACTGAACTGAGAAGGATTTGAAGTCAAGCACAGAGTATTCTGATGCTTCTCTCTGACTGTGTCTGACTATATTCCAAAGGCAGGTATGATCAATTATTGAACACTTTGGCATTATTCATGTGCTTATTCTGTTAGTACATAAAATTGAGGATTAATTACATTTTTATTTGACACCCCCCCGGTTAAGAGTAACTAAGTTTAAAATTACTTTTGGAATCTTTAATAGACTTAACCATTAATAGTACATCAGTTCTCTGCTGGTGTTTTGTATGTTTCTAGGGCATTATGACACATGCTCACCGTCAGGCTGTGAGCCAATCCAGATTTTCAAGGGCTAGTAAACTTCATTCAGATTAGTAATCCATATCGAGCCTTTCATTTTTAAATTATTCAACAAATTTATTAAATGCCTACTAAATGCAGGATGTTATACTAGGCATCAGGAATAGAGTGATACACAAGACAGTTGCTGTCCCTTGTCTTTATAGAGCTTATACCCAGGGAGGCAAGACAGAAAATATACAAGAAAAACAAATACAAATAAATAAGAACACCTAAACATGCAAACAAATAGTACTAGAGAAACAAAAAGAAGATATTTTAAATAGAGATATGAAGGGAAAAATGGGCTGATGTAATTGAATGATTGGGGATCATCAGAAGGTTCCAGAAGGCCTCTCTGAGGAGGTAACATTTGAGCTGAGAATGAATAATGGGAAGGATCCAGCCACATGAAGAGCTGTGGGAACAGCAATGTAAGCCAAGGGGAAAACCACTACAAAAGTCCTAAGGTGGGACCAAGCTTGTCATGTTTGAGGCAGTATGGCCTAGAGCATGACGAGTGAGGCAGGGACCGAGATAAGGACGGAGAGGTCTGCTGTGGGGAGGATGGGAAGCCCTAAAATGTTTAGATGTTATTGTTGGTACATTGGGGAAGCATTAGGGGTTTTAAGCTGTGGACTGACACAGTTTGGTTAAGTTTTAAAAGATCACTGCCTCTGCCAAATGGAGAATAGATTGTAGGGGAGCAAATCTGGCCAGCTTAGTCGTTCAAAGGGGATAGAATTCACCTTTGTGCTGTGGAGGGCCGCAGCTGAAGCTGTGCTCTCCCTCAAATAATTGCTTTCCCGCCTAGGTTGTTTTCAGAATTTCCCAATTCTAAACATTTAATCTGGGTTCTGGCTTAATCAAGAAGCAACACTCTCCTAGTGCCAGGCTTGGCACAGAAAATGTGGGCTTGGTGCCTTTTGTTGAGCACCCTGGCCTGGAGAGAATGAAGAAAGCAGCCTCTGGTGGACCTGAGGACAGTGCAGCTGACCCTCAGTACCTGGTAACTTGTAGGAAGCTTTGGAATCCATAAACTTCATGTGCTTCTGCAAAACAGTTGCAGATGGTCTGGACTGATGATTAAATATCACCCACTGTTTTGCCCAGATCTGCTGTGGCCATCCTCTCTGTGTCTGGTTTTACATTACAGTGGGTAGGTAATTAAAGGGGCATAGTCATTTCTGGCTACTTCCAGGACATCTTTTTTAGTTGGCTTGGGGGGAATTTCAGTTTCTGCCAGTTGTATAAGTGACTGCAGTGAGCAGTGCCTGTGAATGGCTACTTGTTGTTTTCAAAATTAAAAAAAAAAATTAAAAAGAACTCTCTCTAATGAAGGGGAATAATTGCCTGCCTTTGCTGTCTGCTGATTCTCCCGTGGGAGTTCTGCCATAGACTTGTCAGAGTTAGTTGGTAGGGACTTTTTTTCCCTGAGTTAGCACATAGAGATCTGAAAGGGCAGAGATTAACACAAATTAGCAGTGGTACAAGCATATCCGCAGAGGAACAGATTTCCTTCTGACCAGAGGTGCCGTTGCTGGGCACCACCTAATTTTCTGTGCATCTCTTAACCACTGATGAGAGGAGGATGACAGGACTTCTCAGCAAATAAAAAGAATTACTTAAGCACCACTTGAGTTGGGCAGTTTTTACAAGACTTGAGAGTTTCAAAGGCCCTCAGTCTGCTTAGCCTGCCAATGTAGTCACTGAATATTATCTCCCTGGCTTCTCACTGGGGGATCCTTACACCTCATTCAGCGTAGTGAACTTGGAGAGACAGAAATTCTGATTCTTGTACCTCATTTTTCTCTTTTTCCAAAGATTTCTTCTTCCATCCCCACAGAACTTATAAGGACACAGAAGGCCCAGTGGCGGAAAAAGAGATGGCATTTGCCTTCTGGGTGACATGACTTGTGCTAGTGGTTGGTGGGGATTCCATAATGAAGATTGCAAATCACTTTCCATATTCCTGGAGCCTGTCGCATAATTAGAGGATTAAACATTTTGTTTAAATTAGCAATTTTCCCTCTACTTTTCTGTGTGCTTCAAACCACCATTAGAGCAAGATGGAGACTGGTTGACAGTCTGATATTGGGCTCCACATTCTAGTTGTGCTGAGGTTGAGGAAGTCTTATTTTAATTAAAGAAAGCAGTTTTTAGCCATGGTTCATCTTGTGTGAGGCAGAGGCACTTTGATTGCTGAGTGCAGTGAGTATAGCTTTTTTTCAGGAGCATGACACCAAGCCTAACAGGATAATACCAGGAGGTAGGTATGCAGCTGGGCTTGAAGTATTGCCTCTGCATTAATGGCAGATATGCCTTCAGTTGACAGATTATCTTTGTGTTTGTGGGAGAAGGGGTTACTTATAGGTTTAGTATGTTCCTGATGTGCAGTGAATGAAAAACACCTCAAAGAGGAGCTTGTAGGAATTGTCATACTTTTAATGAGATAAAAGACTATGTGTTTTCTCCTCCCTATGTCACCAAGCCAAAAGAACAAAATAGAAGGCTGGGGACTACCAGGTATTGAAGCCTACTGAGAGCCAGACATTGTGCTATTTGATTTGATATGTTATTCTGTCTCACCCTAAAGGCAACCCTGGGAAGTCAGTATTCTTATTCCCATTGTGTAGGTGAGGAAAGTTAGTTCACAGAGGTTTAGTGACTTGCCCAAAGACACTCAAGAAGTAGGTGGTAGAATCTTTTTCCTGATAGAAGGCTTCAGTGGATGAAGGTAGCTTAAAAAAAGAAACACGCTAGAGAGTAGAATGCAGCAGAATGCTACCATCACCCTACCGTGTACTTGCCTCCAGTCCACCATATATATCATTCTTGTCCAGTAGAACACCGTGCCCTGGTTATCAAATCCAGGGAAGCAGAACACCGTGCATCAGTTACCAATCCCAGGGGAGCACTTCAAACACTGTCCATTGCATCTTGGTATTGAAGTTGCCAAGGAAAACACAACACAGTCAAGCACGGGATGGCACAATGCTTTACTCACATAGAGAAGAGACAGAGCAAGATCAGCCCCAGTAGTGTACTCAGTCCCTTGTGGCTAGCAGGGCCCTCCCCTTCCAATGCTGGACAGTTAGCCTATGTGCACCCCTCTTTCTTGCAGCAGCAGGAGGACCCAGACCTGAAAGCTAGTGGCATGACTAAGGGCCATTGACATACATGCTTAAGCAGAACAAAGGAACACTTGCTGAGCCTGAAACAGGGAAAGATATTCCTATACAAAGTGATAAGCCAGGCATAGGCTGTATGGGCTCCTTATTTCTTGTACAGAAGTATTGAGGTCCAAGGCCCATTTTTATGTGACTGAGTGGGGTTTGAAATACTGCATGCATGAGACTGCCTTTCCCAACAATTTTGTATTGGAATTATTTGATTACATATCTTTCTTCCCATTGGACTTTGAGTTCCTCTAGGGCAGTGACCAGCTCAGTACCTGCTGTAAATACTCAATGAATGTCTCTTGACTGAAGAAAGGAAAGAACAAGGGATGAATGAATGAAGCAGTGAATCAATGATTAGGTGGCTGAATTTGGGTTTCTTCCAGGTATCTTTTTATGTTAACTCTTAGCACCTCCACAGTTGTCTTCTCTTTCTTGTCTCTTACATCTTGATGGAAGGAGATTAAGCTGTGTTTGTGAATGATAGTGGCCCTAGTCATAGGAGACAGTGGGTTGGGTGAAACTTGTCTTAAATAGCAGTTGATGATCTTGATAAAAGTCCGATTCCAGTACTTTAATAACCCGAGAGTTGACTGGAGTTGTTTTAAAGACCAGAGCTGTCTCTGACTCCAAAACAAGAGATTAATCATTTATTAGCCAGATTTATACCAACTCTATTGTGAGACATAATTGCTGTTTTCTCTTTACCCAACCTTATAGGCAAAAGATAAAACTAACAAGGTTAGTTTTTATTTCATGTTGGTTATATCTGGCACATGCATTTCCATTTGATTTTTTTTCTTAAACATTTATTAAGTACTTTTTCTGGGTTAGGCACTTCCTCGCTGTGAGAGCTTTTTCCAAGGATGATCTCAGTGTGTGGTGATTTGACCAAGGTCACACACTGGTAACAACAAAGTTAAGTGTCTGACCACTAAAATCCATTTTCTCCTCCCTGCACCATGCTCCCCTATAAATGGGACTACTTTACCATCATTTCTTATGTACATTATGTTTTGTACAGGCCTGGGACACATATGGGTTTCTAAAACAGAAAGTGGTAGAGCTGCTAAAAGTACACTTAAGTTTAAGTAGCCTTGGGAAACAGATTAGTAGTAAGCACAGAAACCAGTTAAGGTGGGGTGATTTCCCAATCACATGGTCGTAGGTAGTATGGTGCCCTGGAAAGAGCAAGAGCTTTGGGCTTAGATTGACTGTTTGAGTCCTGTCTCCACTATTTGCTAGCTCTTTGACCTTAGGCAGTTCGCTAAGCAAGCCACTACCTGAGCCTTGGTTTCCTCACTTGAAGAAACAGGGAATGGTATTACCTACCTGGCAGAGTTGTGTGAGGATTGAAAAGATAATGAAATGTTAATTTCCAGGTATGTAATAAGCACACAGTTACTGGTCATTGTTACAAAGCTTGGATAATCGCTTGGTGAGGAAGCTGTAGGAAGAATTCTTCATTGTTTCTTTAAATCCTGCGAATCTCTGACCTCAGTGCCTCCTGAGAAGCTCTTTGTAAGATTTATATCTGACTTTGCCTATTGAGGCCCATCCTGGCTTATCTATGCAGCTTTGTTTAAAAGAGGTGACCGAATTCCCTTGTGTACAGGGTTTTCAGCCAGTGACTCTCTGATATTTAATATGTTTACCTGAATTCTCAAGTTTCTAAGTAATTTCAGTCTGAGACAAGTGAGTAGGATTGATGTCAGGCTGCTTTAACACAGGTGTTATAAACAAGATTAAGAGGTTGTTGAAAAGATACTGGTGGAGCTCTGGGGCTAGCTTTCTAGAATCATTCTGAATTGACAGCTAATGGGTAGTTTGCCTTGATGGCTCTCTCGAGTTGGTTGTAACCAACTAGAGATTCACCCACAGAGGAAACATGCTTATGAAAATTCACTTTGCTTTCCTTTATAAAAAAAAAAGTAAAGGTATTATAACATGTAATGATGTCTTTGCATGATGCAAAAAAAAAAAAAGTTGTCTTTACACTGTTTTAAGGTAATTTTTTAAAGGCAGTCAATTCTTAAGTTTTTTTGATGCCAAAAGCCTACCGAGCTTCAAAGAAAACTTTAAAAAGGAAAGAGATGGTTCAAAACAATTATTTTATTCTACTATTTATTTAATTTGTTTCTGTATAAGACACTTACTTAATTATCTTAACCCTTGGTAGAGTTTCTTCCCACCCAGCGAGGTGTGTGTTTTGGCTTATCTGGTCTATTAGATGCTATTGCTAGGAAATTGAGTACCCTAAAATGTTCTTGGAGTGAGCAGTTATTAGTTTGAAATCACTTTGAAGTCAGTTTTATAGCCTTCCTGAGAGAGTTGTGGTGGAGATAGAGCTTGTAGAGGGAATTCATAGCTGGGCAAGAGGCTACCCAGGCTACCAAAGAATTCCTTTTGATCATATTCCACATGGACAGGTGGTCAGGGTGCCTTCTGTTTTCTGGGCGGAGGAAATATTTCTGACTCTAAGAATAATTCATTTACCATCCGTGTCTTTATTGGGAACAGAGGTATTTTGCTAACTCTAGTGGTTTGTAAAGCTTCTAGAAATAGTAAAACCTTTGGATTGAGGAAGATAAAATACATCTTAGAAGAAAACAGACATGAAGCCATCTCTTTTCATTGTTTTTGATGGACTCATCAACAGGCATGTACAGATGCCATAACACTAGATACTTCATTCAAGCTGAGAGAGATAGGTAAGTCGGCACTCTAGTGCTGGAAATTGTGTTGTAAAATCGTGCTACATTTTCAGACTTTAAAGTATTACCCATAATGTTGAAAAATACTCTTTTTAACAAGATACTCAGGGTAAAGTTTCATGTGAGTTCTGTCTTCCTTGAAATAAATGTGGCAGCTATTATGTAACAGACTTATGTGGATAAGTTGTAAGCTTTAAAAGGAATAATGGTAATAGCTGATGTCCTAGGCTCTAGAGATCAAAACCATGTTGGAACCCTTAAGGAATTAATAAGCAACTGTGAAAGACCTAGATTTTGTAAATAAATAACATGACTCGTTTCTCACTTATGATCTGGTTCTCACTCATTTATTCCCAGGCCATTCAGTATGCTCTGAATATTCCGCCCCTTCCCATTTTCTCAAAATATCTCCACTTTTTTCTTTCCTGTCTGTCTTCTTGCTAGTATACGCTGCCCTGCCTCCCCGCCACAATCACTCCTGCTGTTTGAAAGAGGAATGCAGTTTTGAGTCTTGGCAATGACCTTAGAGGCAACTTATAGAAAAAGTAGTTAAAGATTTTCTTCCCCACTTTAGTGTTAATGGAATTGTGCATTGCTAGAGGCAGTAGTCCATGGGCTGGAGACGTCTCTGTCATCACGATTACATGTAACAGGTGTGCCATGTAACTTGCAAAGCCATTGTGTGGGTCTGCTGGTTGCTGAATGCATACTCCACCTCCCCCAGCCTCTGTGACATGCACTTATAAAATATCTAACCTTTGTGTTAGATATTTAAATAATAAAGTGAATTTCTTGTGTCTGAGCCTTTGGAAATAGTTTAAATAATTTAAAATAGCTTTGCCATATTAATTTGTTATTTAATGTTTAAAGATTCAAAGTGGACTGGTGTTCAAGGTGGGTAACCCCTGGGCTCATTGTGGGTTCCCCAGATGATCTGGCGGAGGGAGTTTTACCAAAAGCTCCATATAGACAGATGACAGTAAGCGCTTCTGGTCAGTGAGCTTCCAAACAGGCAAGAAGCAACTACAGAAAAGAGCTTTCCTGGCTAACGGCATGGGCAGAAAAGTGGCAGGAGGGATTTTGGTGTTGGTTGAACGATGATGGCAGCAGGGAGAGATGATGCAAATTATGCCTTTAGATGATAGTTTCTGAAGTTGTGACTAGGGAAAGCTGACTGGGGGGTTGTGTATACTGCTGCTGTAAAAGTGAGAGTTAGATTCCAGACCCAGCTCTGTGGCTTCAGGCTCATCCTTGAGTCTTAGTTTATTCATCTGTAAATTATGAGGTTGTATGGATACACTTTGTCTGAATCTGAGTTTTACTCTTCTTACCCTCTGAATATCACTTGGTGCCATCATTAGAAAATTTACTAAGCTATATAGCCCAGGGTGGCATAAAATGATTAAATATGTAGATAGAACACATAGAACAGATGAATTCTGCCTGGTTGCAGTAATCTAATGATCCAAGAAATTCTGAGAATATGCATACATTGTATACATTTGCTAATAGTGAATTACGATTCTTGGATAGTTCATTGGTTTATCTGCCCTCTTCCCTTGTCTCTCATTGATTTAGCAATGTGGGTTAAGTACCTGCTATGAGCTGGGTACTGTGGGGTGCTGAGGTGTTAACAGCAAGGGTCAGATCTCAGGGCACCTACCCTTGAGGACCTAGCATATGATTTAGTAGAGGAGATGGAGATTTATTAATGCACGTGTTGTGTGTTGATATGATACATTGCTGAGGAAGCTCAGAGGTCTTACTGGAGCATTTGGATGACTCCTAGAGAAGGTGGCCTTTGAGCTGGAGTTTAAGGCTGAGTAGGGTTTTTCTAGCTGGAACAAAAGGGGAAAGGAAGGTGGTCTGCTCTTCATGGTAGCACTATACGTGCTTACTCCATTCCAAGGCATCATTTGAGTAACTGAAGGTGACTCTTGGGTCCCTCCCTAACTCTTCTCTCATTCCCTTATTGGTTTTTTTCTATGGCAAGGTTTCCAGACCCTGTACTATCCTGCTCATGCAATATTGAGATTGTAATGCCTCTTTTCAAGTGTGGTAGCTAACTCAGCGCTACGGGACTGTAGTCGAATTAGATGTTATGCTTCTAATAGTGCACCCTTAATATGCATTAGATTTTTAAAAAATTAAAGTTGGCCATCCTGTTGAAAATGACATTAACTAAAACCATCAGCTGTTTCCTGAATGAATTATTTTTAAGTCATATTTCCTCTGGCAGGGACTTTATTTGCTCTTTTGAATTTAAACAAGGGACTTTATACTGCTCATACTCTTTTGGTTTAACCTATTATGAATCTATCTCTCTATACTACCATTCATCCACATTTCTCCGTCTGCCCACTTGAGTGACTTTGTGAAAGATCTTGTTGAGATAAAGGTACTCTGTAGGTATTGTAAACCCTTAACCTTAATCAGCAGTAACAATATCAAGGGACTACAACCAGTTGGGCATTACTTGTTCTGCATGATTCCCTGCTAGCTTCTAGTGGTCTCCTTTTTCTTCCCCCCTAAGTATGTGCATAACCATACCATTTTGCCAAGTTTATTTCAGATCATTTTTTAAGAAATAAAATATTATAAATACAGTTGAAGTGTCCTGTGTACCCTTCCCTAATACCATTTCATTGTGTAGCCGTCCTTAATCCAACTTCTTTATTACCCTTCTTAGAAGCGATCACTATCCTGAATTTGGTGATTATTATTCCCAGTCATTTTTTTTAAATGATTACTGCTTATGTATGCATCCAGTGATCATTGAAATTTTTTTTCTTATTACAAATATGCTCCAGTGAACATTCTTTAAATATGTCCTTGTGCATATGTCTGAGAATTTCTCTAATGTGTATACCTAGGAGTAGAACTGCTGGGATAGTCATAGAATATATGCATCTTCAGTGTTACTAGGTATCACCAATTAGCTCTGTACTCATTTACTCTTCTATCAGCATGTTTTAATTTGTTTCTCTATATCCTCACTAACACATGATATTGCCAGATTTTAATTTTTTTATTTTTGCCAACCAGATGATATTTCCTGGTTTTTATATGCATTTCCCTGATTTCTAATGAGACTGGGTCCCTTTTTACATGCTTATGGGCTACTCAGTATTTTTTCTTTTGAAATCATAGTTGTGATTCTATTCCTTGTCAAAAGCTGAAAAGTCTGTTGTATATATAGGACTTTGCAGTTAGCTGTCATTAAAAGAAATTGAATCCGAGGCTCTTTTTTCTTTAAAGTGCTGTATCTTTATTTTATTTAATCTTATTCTCCCTTATCTTACTAAAGACAATCCTGTGAGGTAGCAGAGCAAGGGCAGAGCATTTTTTAAATGCAGTGCTGGTAAGTCAAATGACTTACCTAAGGTCATGTGACTTTTAAGTGATTCACTAGCACCCAGATTTTTATGATTATTGGTCCACTGCTCTTTGCATTGTATACTGTGTTGCTTTTTTTAGGTCAGTGCAGTTCTGTTGTTCTTGGTTTGATGTCTAATATTCCCTCCAACACCTAGTAGAGTGATGTTCAGGTTCTGTTAGCTCAGTAAACACTTCCTGAGTGAATGAGTGAATGATCATGGTTCTGATGTAGCTGACAAAACATTCATAATGTCTGTTAAAATGGAGATAGTTTACCTTACAATGATTTTACAAGTATCTGCCTCTGTTAGGCTTGATAAAGAAACAGAATCAATATTCAGCTGATGCAGCTGTAGAATAAATCAGAGAAAATGTCAAAGTAAATCATGAATGCTAAAGAATAGTTTGTACTTCCAAAAAAGAAATCTACACACCCTTTGGAAACGAGATGGATATATATTCAGGCTTTAACAAGGAGTAAGAATTTTTTTGGTAGGAAAAATTGATTAAGTAGTGTCTTCATGACTAGTGATTTAAATTATAAATCATATTCGTGTTACTTGTCAGCCAGTCAGATTACAGATCATAAGTGAGATCTTTGGTAATGTTAATTTTTGATACATTGATTCCCCCTCACCTCCCCCCACACCGTGGACATTGGTAAAACCCACATTCTCCAGTAATTACTGTACTCTTAGTACCTGTAATTTTTTAAATTGGGAATTAATCAGTACATGAGGGTTCTGTTTAATATTTGCAATGACTTTGCTTGGAGATTTTGAGGAATTTTTGGTACCTGTTTTTCTTCCAGAAAAAAAAGGTGGCATATTGCCATGATTCTTGTATAGGCATAATATATAATTATATATGAATATCTGGAATTGCCACTCAGATATTTCCTTTTTTTTAATCAATACATATTTATTGAGCATCTATTTTCTTAACATCTTTATTGGAGTATAATTGCTTTACAATCGTGTGTTAGTTTCTGCTTTATAACAAAGTGAATCAGTTATACATATATCCCCATATCTCTTCCCTCTTGCGTCTCCCTCCCTCCCTCCCTATCCCACCCCTCTAGGTGGTCACAAAGCACCGAGCTGATCTCCCTGTGCTATGCGGCTGCTTCCCACTAGCTATCTATTTTACGTTTGGTAGTGTATATATGTCCATGCCACTCTCTCACTTTGTCTCAGCTTACCCTTCCCCCTCCCCATATCCTCAAGTCCATTCTCTAGTAGGTCTGCGTCTTTATTCCCATCTTGCCCCTAGGTTCTTCATGACCATTTTTTTCTTTTTTTGTTTTAGATTCCATATATATGTGTTAGCATACGGTATTTGTTTTTCTCTTTTTTACTTACTTCACTCTGTATGACAGACTCTAGGTCCATCCACCTCACTACAAATAACTCAATTTTGTTTCTTTTTATGGCTGAGTAACATTCTATTGTATATATGTGCCACATCTTCTTTATCCATTCATCTGTTGATGGACACTTAGGTTGCTTCCATGTCCTGGCTATTGTAAATAGAACTGCAGTGAACATTGTGGTACATGACTCTTCTTGAATTACAGCTTTCTCAGGGTATATGCCCAGTAGTGGGATTGCTGGGTCATATGGTAGTTTTATTTTTAGTTTTTTAAGGAACCTCCATACTGTTTTCCATAGTGGCTGTATCAATTTACATTCCCACCAAGAGTGCAAGAGGGTTCCCTTTTCTCCACACCCTCTCCAGCATTTGTTGTTTGTAGATTTTCTGGTGATGCCCATTCTGACTGGTGTGAGGTGATACCTCATTGTAGTTTTGATTTGCATTTCTCTAATAATTAGTGATGTTGAGCAGCTTTTCATGTGCCTCTTGCCCATCTGTATATCTTCTTTGGAGAAATGTCTATTTAGGTCTTCTGCCCATTTTTGGATTGGGTTGTTTGTTTCTTTAATATTGAGCTGCATGAGCTGTTTATACATTTTGGAGATTAATCCTTTGTCTGTTGATTCGTTTGCAAATATTTTCTCCCGTTCTGAGGGTTGTCTTTTTGTCTTGTTTATGGTTTCCTTTGCTGTGCAAAAGCTCTTAAGTTTCATTAGGTCCCATTTGTTTATTTTTGTTTTTATTTCCATTCCTCTAGGAGGTGGGTCAAAAAGGATCTTGCTGTGATTTATGTCATGGAGTGTTCTGCCTATGTTTTCCTTCTAAGAGTTTAATAGTGTCTGGCCTTACATTTAGGTCTTTAATCCATTTTGAGTTTATTTTTCTGTATGGTGTTAGGGAGTGTTCTAATTTCATTCTTTTACATGTAGCTGTCCAGTTTTCCCAGCACCACTTATTGAAGAGGCTGTCTTTTCTCCACTGTATATTCTTGCCTCCTTTATCAAAGGTAAGGTGGCCATATGTGCGTGGGTTTATCTCTGGGCTTACTATCCTGTTCCATTGATCTATATTTCTGTTTTTGTGCCAGTACCATACTGTCTTGATTACTGTAGCTTTGTAGTATAGTCTGAAGTCAGGAGCCTGATTCCTCCAGCTCCGTTTTTCTTTCTCAAGATTGCTTTGGCTATTCGGGGTCTTTTGTGTTTCCATACAAATTGTGCGATTTTTTTGTTCTAGTCACTCAGATATTTCTTAAAAACATGATAATGATATACCCTTACACTGGCATAGCACTTTATAGCTTACACAAAACCTCTTTGTAAGATGTTTTAACCATCACAACAACCCTTTGAGTGGGTAGAATTTTCTGTCTCTGATGACTCTGATCCCTAATTATGAACTTTGGCTGATGATAGTTGCAGCATTAGAGATTGTGAGCTTTTTCAGTTCTGATGCCTTAAGCAAATTTGCAAGGGAGCCCTGATGTTAACTTTGGCAGGTTTCATGCCTGCAAATATTGATTGAGCCAGAAGCCCTAGTTGTAAAATGTCACCAGTGAATATGCAGCCAGCAAAGGCAAGGGAAAACTCATTACTGCAGCTTATCTGTAACTTCTGGGTCAGGCCACTCACTAGCATCTGGTAAAAATGAATGTTTGAAAACTCCTTTTTATTCGACAAAATGTAATCAGGTGAGGTTAACAGCAGATGATTTCTGAGCACTTCGTATTGGTTAAAGCAATCCGTCCACAAGCTTGGGTTTGTGACATTCCATATGTCTAATCACCTGAAGAGGTATCAGAAAGCTTTGAAATTATGAAATCCCCAAATAAAGGTAGGAAGGAATTTAATTATGTGTACACCTCCCTTAACTATGTTGCATACATTCTTCCCATCTCATATTGAAAGTGTTTATTCTGGAAAGGAAAAGGCAATGAGAGAGGAAGAATGAAATAGGATTACTGTCTTAAAATAATATAAAGTGTTTTTTTTTTTTAAATGTGAGAGTGAGATTAAACCTATTTTATCTTGCTTTAAGGAGAAAGATTATGGACTGGGGAAGAAAATTATTAAGTTGAGATGTTTCCCCTTAATTGAATGAACTCTCTGAGCGATCCAGAGATGGAGGGAGTGCAGTTTAGGAGGAGGTTAAGTTTCTGGTCACCGAAAGTGTTAGGAAACCCCAGCCTATGCCTAGCAGAAATATTTTAAAGGGTTTTCAAACCTCAGAAAGATAATTGAGTTAGATCAAGGATTCCTAAAGTCTGGATTGTCTCTAGTGACTCAGAATTATTGCAAGAGGTTTTGAATCCAGATATACACAAGCATTTTCTGTAGAATGGATCTCAATCTCTCAAAATCTCTCTCAAAATTAATCAGTCTCTCTTTTTCTGTTTCTCTGTGTCTTCTCTTCTCTCTTGTAAACGTGGGAGTTAAAAACACAAATTCAATGAAAAGTATTACCAAATACATAGAAATGTATTTGTTTGTTGTCATTGTGTATTTTCTCAATTACTGGATACTAAAAAAGTGCAGCTGGGATGGGGTCTGTCAAATATTTTGATGTTAAAAATGGGATCCTTGTTTTAACACCTATTAATGGTCAACACCCTCTCCAACCTTGAGGTTCTTTGATTTTAAGTCAGGTGTGTCCAGGAGAGATACACGTATTGTCTTCTGTGGGCTAAACTGTGTTTAGCACTTTAGAAACATTGGCCTTTATGTACGTACATACATATATATATATATATATATATATATATATATATATATAATGTCTGTGTGAAAGTGCGGGTTGTTCCTAGTTTATAGATTGAGAAAACTCAAGCCTGGAATGGGTAAGTTACTTCCCAGGGCTGCTAAGTAGAGGGACCAGGATTTGAATTTAGGAAAATCTGACTCCAAAATTCATTCTCCAAACAGGATATCACCATTGCACACAGGTTAGGAGTGACTAGTTAGTATAGCGAAGGAGGAGACGAATTATATTGGGAATTAGAAGGCTTATATTATTGCCTACCACAGACAAGGTGCTTAAACCCACCGAGCTCAGGTTTCCCTATTTCTGTAAAAAGAGGGATAAACTAGATTATCTCTTTCAGCTCACATTTGAGTCTTTCCCATTGTTTGATATTTAGGAAACAGCACTTTATGCCCCCACTTGGAAGGCCCTTTTCTGAAGATATGTGACCTTCTTGATGCTAGGTGAAGAATTCCTGGTTTATTATAAAGTTAATAGAAGATTTCCTTTGAATTTTTCCATTTCCTTAATAAAAGTGAACATATTTTTCTTCCATTAACATGAAAGTACATTTTATGAAAATTACTCCACTTCTTAGCCAGGTAACCTGGAATATTGAGCTATATTTAGATGTTCCCCCGCAGTATACATCTACATTGCTATAGCCTGGTACAATTGTGCTCTTCACATTAATAATTGCACTGTGTGTTTTCATAATTTATCATAATGATACCATTATTGCTTATTATAGAAGTCCCCTTTCTTCTCCCCCACCCCCAAGTCTAATTGAGGTCAAGACAGACCATAAATGCGATAATATAGATTGCATGCTCAGAGGAAATGGGGTTGGTTTCATAGTGGAGTTTTAAGTTAGGATTCGTTCTGGTGATGTAGCCTCTTCCTATGGTACATTACTTTGAGCCCAATATAACTGCATTTTCCCACAGCCCCTCATTATAGCTACAGCTTCTCACTGCTTTTTAATTAAAAAGAGGAGGGGGGGAGAGAAATGAAACCTAAAGCTTAGGTTGGATATTGTCTGGGTATGCAGGGACTAGTCTAGGCAGATTGCTTATTTAATTTTTTAATTCTTTCAAAGCTTTCATGGAGATGTCTTGATTTCTATTTCTAGGGGGATGGGTATATATATCATCCATCATACACACACAAACACACAAGGCATCAAGATTTTTGGAAAGTAAAGACATATTATATGTATATTCTTGGAGCTTCCTATAAGCTTTGAGCAAGTGGGAATCCTTTGTGTATCCTAGAAAGGGTACCAGCTGTGTGGTTGGATGGTGGCAAATGCTTAGTGAGCATTTATTCCGCTCACCACCTATTGGGAATAAGGCAGGGAATGTAGAAGATTGTAAAAATCCTTAAAAGGCTGATGTTCTACTACATCAGAAGTTAAGAGTTAATCATTTTTCTGCTGTGGGCAGCAGAAGCAGAGAAATGACTTTATTAAGAACAATTTCTTTTGTCGTTCCTTCATCTTGAGGGATTCCAAACACCTTTCAGATACCAAAACAAATTAATCTCCAAAGGTGACTGGTAAGACTGGCTTAATCCTCTTGGGATTGGTTGTGTAAAACACAAGGAGAGCTCAAGCCTGAGCTGATGACCTCTCTGACAGGCTGTGAGTGCTGCCTTTCTGGATCCAGAGTCCTTTGTCTCTTCTGTAGTGAAATCAGTTTGGCAGTTTCTAGGTTCTTCCCCACTTACATATTCTTGCTTTGTTTTGTATAACTGATCACTCTCTCAGTGGTGAATACTGGTAAATATAATCTAGAAGTTTATTTCTGGGGCAGGGTGTTGTTAGCTTCACAGATTTTAATGGGGATCTTTTACAAATAGGACTTCAGCTGTATATGAGTCCCTATTTCATTCAGTGTTGCCAGAAATCCAATTTCATTTTGACATTATCAGGGAACAGGAACCCCTCAGATGAAAATTCCCTAAACCTGGGATGTCTAGTATGGTAGCCACTCGCTGCACATGGCTGTTGGGCACATGAAATAGGGCTGCTTCTGTGTTGAGATACACCACGAGTGTAAAATACATCTACCAAATTCCAAAGACTTAGTATTAAAAAAAAAAAAGTAAAATACTTCATTAGTAATTTTTATATTGATTGCATGTTGAAAAGCTAATATTTTAGATATATTGGATTAAATAAAATATATTATTGAAATTAATTTCATCTGTTTCTTTTTTTATTTGGCTGCTAAAACAATTTTAAATTATATCTATGGCTTGTATTATATTTTGATTGGACTGCTATGTCCTAGATTGTTAAGCCCCTTGATAGCAAAGCAATGTTTGTCTTTATGCCATGTGTCCCCAGTCCCCAGCACAGTGCCTTATATATAGTTGGCACTTATTATATATTTGTTAAAGAAATGAATTTTAACCTTTATTACTCAGAATGGTCAAATTTCAGAAATGAGTAGGAACTTCTCTATTTGGAGGGTTAGTATCTGAAAAAGAATTGAGAGTTGAGTAGAGAAGTAAAGAACAGAAGTTTTTAAAATTTTGCCTTGGGAGAGAAAAATGCTGAAATAAAATATATCAGGCCTTTGGGAGGCTTATCCATCTGTTGGAGAGGGAGGTGGGAGCTGTTATGTTTGTCAAGGAACCATGTCAAAGCATCCCAGTGGGATGGGTTCTGCTGTGCTCTGCTACAGAGTTGTCCTCCATGAGGGGAGCTAAAGCCGAATACCCTGTATGAGGGGGAAGGAAATTGGAGATACAGTGGCTAAACCTAAAGGTTGCCCTCTTAGGAATGTGCTTAGACTATTCATAAAGATTAGCAAAGCTATTCTTGTCTCAAGAATCCGTTCTAGCCCTGTCTATCCCTGTGTCCCTATTTAGACATTACCCTAATGGAAGCCTGGGACTGGTACTAGGCCAGGCTGATTACTTGAGGATCCTTCAAGCCTTGGAATTCTTTAATAAATTATTTGTTGAATGAATGGTTTAACAAATATTATTTTAACTTGGCTAACGTCTTGTATGACTTATGTTTATGGGTATATGTTCTTGCCTGAAAGTCCCTCAGATCTGTCTCAGCTAGGGTCCTGGAATCATGGAAATTGGCAAACTTCCCAGAGATCAGTTTCAACTTTTAGAAGGCACCAGGTTGTCTTTGCAAGAGTTTATTAAAGGATCTCAGGCATCCTGTCTCCCTGCTTATAAAATAGAACTGTTAACTACTTCTCATCCCCAGAGATGGGGTGAAGATTAAAAGGAGTGCTTTAAGTTCTGCAGAAGGAAAGTGCTATTTCAGTGGAAATTATTAGTGGTAAAAATGAAACTCCTCCCGGACCTCTGAAATGTTTGTTTTACAGAAGTGGATTGGAAGATGTGTTCAAAAGAGACATTGCCATTGTTCTTTTTTTTTGCATTTCTTAACTGTGGCAGTATTTAGTTTTCCCCTTTTAATTGTGGTCCACTGCCTTTTCTCTCTGCGCTGAGATAAACAGTCCAGAAATCCCCTCTCCGTGGAGGACTGTGGAGCTCATGCTTTGATTTGGCTGCTGCAATAGGCTCACACTAATAGAACCGCAGCAGGGCTTGTTTTAGGAGTCTGAAAGAATTAGTGCTCCCAGAGGGCTGAGGTTCCTTACCTGCTGTGGAGCTACCTAGTTTGAAGCCTGCCCTCCTTTAGGAGCAAGCTACCTCCTTCTCCTCACATGAAAACCACCACCTCCTTTTTTTTGTACTCTTTGGTTACTGGCATGTTGATTTCCTTTTTCTTTTTCTTCTTCTTTTTTTTAACATGTAGACTAGTAATGATGACAACAGATTTTTGTAATTTTTATATTTATGGAAATAGAGTGTGGTCATATGAAATTATAATCCATCCCAGGGAGACTCAGGAACAGAGTGAAAAATAGCAGGTGGTACCCCACAAACCGAATTGTCTAATGTGAGTTTTCTAAGCAATGTCATATGCATAGACTTACTGAAGCACCTGGTATGTGGAATCAGCAGGGTACATGAATATAGAGGGGAATGCCTTTGTACCACTCGGGTAGCAGAGTTCAGTAACAGTGTGGGTTATAAGTCACAGGGTGAGATGTGTATCATGTATAATAGAAATTTGTCTGTTATCACCAGAAGCAACTTAGCAGGCTGGCAGTGAATGTAGCATTTTCTTCACTTTGGTAGTAACATACCACGTTGTACCTAGCACACTGTTGGTGTGTGCAGTTATTGTAACAGATAAGGAAAAGCTCGTTGAAGAGCCTAACACAAATGTTTTGTGTTGGGGAAGACAGAATCATTTGGATTAGTTAACTCATAGTAATAATTTTATATATTTGTTTAGTATTGTTATAGTTTAGTGTTCTTTCACTACAGTTTGCCACCGTTTGGTACAAACTTCCAGTTATAAGGTAAATAAGTTCTGGGGACCTAATGTATAGCAGAGTGACTGTAGTTAATAATACTGTATCGTATACTTGAAAGTTGCTGAGATCTTAAATGTTCTCACCATCAGTGGTGGTGGGGAAAGGTAATTATGTGAGGTGATAGAGGTATTAACTAACCTTATTGTGGTATCATTTCACAAAATATATATGAATCAAATCATCATGTTGTACACCTTAAACTTGCACAAGTTATATGTCAGTTATATCCCAATAAAGCTGAAAAAAAATTTTAAAATACACACAAAAACATCTTTTCTGAAGTTCACAGGGAGAAAAGGGTGATAATCTCCACTTGCAGATGAGGAAAGTAAGGCTTAGAGAGGTTGAATGATGTGCCCAAAGTTGCACAGTAGTAACTCGAGCTGAATGGAGATATTGGGCTGTTTAATATCTAGTGCGGGGCTCTTTTTCCTCAGTTCTGAGGCCCATTTCAGTAGTGCCCTGTTTTATTCCAGTTGAATGGCAAGCAATTGTAAAAACTCCTCCATGGATTGCATTGTCAGAGGGAGAATGAGACCCTAACAGTGCGGTGGGAAAAGCCCTGGACTAGGAGTCAGGAAGTGCCATTCTATTTTCAGTGCTGCTCCTGGCTTTGTGACCTTGGGTAGTACTTGACCTCTGGGCCTTACTCTCCTCTGCTGTAAAGTAGGAATTTAGAATGTTGTAGACCCTTGGAAGTTGTGTATGTAATATTCTCTGTTTGAATTACTTGTGAGTGACTATAATCTTTTTTAACTCTGAATTAAAACCAGGTACTAAGGGATTGGTGTTGGGGACTGAATCCTAACTAGTAAATTGAGCTTAGCCCAGCGTTCCCTTCTCAAAGTAGCCTTGTTCCCCGTGATTTCTGTATATACAGGAACTTTTGTGAAGTGCTAAACTTTGCATATTGAAAAATACTTGTAACAAAAACCAGCTGCCTTGTAGGTGGCTGTAATCATGTGTTTATAGAATCGTTGCAGGTCTGAAAAATAACCACTTAGAGCTTTACTTCATTCTGTGCGAGAAATTGTATGCTCTGGTGTTTTTCAGTCAGGGAATTCCGAAAACTTTTAGAATGCTTGGTATGTACGCCCTTATACATATTTTCCAACTCTAAAATCCTGTGTTTCATTTTTCTCTTTCTTAGCCCAACAGGGGCACAAAACGTCCCCGGGATGATGAAGAGGAAGAGCTGAAGATGCGTCGGAGACAAGCTGGTACTCGAGAGCGTGGCCGCTTTCGGGAGGAGGAAATGACTGCGGTAGAAGAAGCAGATGACGACAAAAAACGGCTGCTTCAGATCATTGACAGAGAGGGTGAGGAGGAAGAGGAAGAGGTAAGGTGGCAGAGCTGGGCTTGGAGCTCAGGTGCTCGGCCCTGACACAGCATCTGTAGGGTGTAACTCAGTGCTAAATGCTTAATTTCCCTGAACTTCCCAGCTTAATCTGTAAAATGGGGTTAAGAATACTTATTTCACAGTGCTGACATGGAAGTTAAGTGGAATAATGGAGTTGGGAAAGCATCTTACAAACTGCAAAGAACATTACAGATAGAGTTTTTAAATTATTCTGGATTATATATTATAATCGAGGCCCAAGCACTGAACTGTGGGGCAATTAGTATGGACTGAGGAGGGTCAGAGAGGCTTCCTAGCCAGTACTGAGGACACATAGAGGGCACTCATTTTTAAGTACAGTCAATAGTCTTTGAAACAGGAGTAGAATTTTGTCAAACAAGTGGAGGAAGGGCTTTTCAGGCAGTTGAGATGGCCTTCGCAAAGCAACAAAGTTGAAGAAATTAAAGGCGCAGTTAGGGGATTAGGTATTTAGATGTGACTGAAAAAATATGGTTTAGGGAAAGAGATACCCAAGGCCCTTTCTATTTGCTGTTCCTCAGGGTGCCTTAGGGCCTTTGCACTGACTCCTGTCTCTGAACCTTTTTACTTCTGTGTCCTCTGCTGGCATGCTCTTCTTCCCCTGATGCTTTTTACATGACTGGTTTCTTCTCATTCAGGTCTCAGTTCAGGTGTTTCTTCCTCAGGGAAGTCGTTCCTGTCTCTGAGGTAGCCCTGCAAGTTGTTCTCTTATTCTCTTATCACTTTATTCTGTATACTGTCTTCACAGCACTTATCATGATCTGAAATTCCTGTCTGTTATTTTACTCATTTGTTGTCCTCTCCCCAACCTCTGTTGAGAACGGACTGGCTCTGTTTTGTTCACAGCTGTATCTCTAGCATTCAGAGCAATGCCTAGAACTTGGTGTAGGCCCTTAACAAGTATTTATTGAATGAATAAATGAATGAAGCTGAAAAGAATAAAGGTAAAATATCAGTGATTAAAAATAATGTGACCTTACTTTTGTGTCTCTTTAAATCCTTAAGTGTTAACTTGTATGTTATTTCACTCTGGCATTTTGTTCAGTACGAATTAGATTCTTAAGAGCCAGCTGTTTTTTGGTTCCCTCAAAGACTTGATGCTAAGTTTGGATTTAAAAAATGAAGCTGGAGTGTGAATCTGAGAAGAAAAAAAATTGATTCATATTCCAAAAAGGTCTTTATTGTGTTATGACAGTAACTCTGTCCTCATTAGGATTTCTACCAGTGGTAATTCGGTGGTCTGCCCCTAAGAGGTGGTGACACTTTGGAAATCTGTGGTGAGAAACAGTCTTGGATTTCCTCTCTGAGGGCAGCAGCCCTGCCAGCCTTAGACAAACAGTGTGTGTAGCACATCCTCCCTCTCCCCCTCCCTCCTTACTAGCTTCTGATCAATCTGTTAGCCCTGCAGCAGCAGTTAATTGGCAGGTATAATTCCCGTGTCGGGCAAGGCTGGTACTGGAGGATTAAGATAGTAGCTGTCATGGGTATAAGGTTTCTAGCCTGGAAGACAGAAACGGGATGTGGGACCAGCCCTTCTGTTAAGGGACAGGGAAAAAGAGGTCGCTTTGTAAGAATGACGCATGGAAGGCCACAAGTCCAGGAGTTATTTTCTCACTGCCACCAAAGTCCCATTTGATGAAAAACAAGTGATGTTTGCCCCTGTAAAGTCAGGTGAACTTGTAAAATATTATTGTCCTTTCTGTGCTACGTCACCAGCATTCATCTTTCTGAAATCTCCCTCTGGTTTCTGACGTTGAGCTATTGGAGATACTGCTGTGGCTGATGACTAAGACTGATAATTCGGTTTTCTCCCAGTGTTGGAGAGAAATTAAAGGAGGGAAGGCCAAACCCTGGAGAGGCTAAGACTTTGGGAATCCTATGAGAGCTGTATTATTAACACTAATAAAGTTTTTTCCTACAGGGTTGGCAGGATGTTAGCTAAGGGAAAGAAAAGCTGTAGGTACTGAGATTGCCTGAAAGTGATTTAACCCTTTCCTAGCAATTTAAATTATTTTAGTTAAATCCCAGTGATAAGTTGGGTACATTAACAATCATGCTAATAGTTACAATAACAGCTTATATTAATAGAGTGTCATATAGTTTATAAAACAATTTTATGTACCTCATGTCTTTAGGTCATCTCTATGATGACCTAAAGTAGTTTTCCCCTTTCTCCCTGCCTTCCTTCCTTCCTTCCTTCCTTCAACAGATCTTCATTGGATGTCTCCTGTGTGCCAGGCCCTATCATGGGCACTGGAGAGTCAACAGTGAATAAGCAGACATGGGCCACTAACAGAGGTTTGGGGTTGGAGAGATTACTGGGCCAAATCCTGCCAGGCCTTCCTTATACAGGTCATGTGAAGGATTTGGGACTTTATTCTAAATGCCAAGTGGATGAATTCACTTATGAGGTAGAATCAGTTAGACTTGGTGAGGGTTTGAAGATTATATTCAGCAAAGTAACATCGCCACGTGGGTAGTAAGTAGTGAAGCTAAGCTCTGAGTCCTGACTGAGTCAGGGCACTGACTTCAGTTTTTTTACCAAGTCAGGGTACCTCTCCTTAAAGCTGTAGACACTGGGGAGCGGGTGGGGTTCCAACAGAGTACCTCAGGGTCCAGGAGTCATTGATAAAATCTAAGAAAGGTGTCATGCCCAAAATGAATGTATAGGTATCTCCCACTTCAAAACTCAATATGTCGGGGCTTCCCTGGTGGCACAGTGGTTAAGAATCCGCCTGCCAATGCAGGGGACATGGGTTCGAGCCCTGGTCCGAAAAGATCCCACATGCCACGGAGCAACTGGGCCCGTGCTCCACAACTGCTGAGCCTGCGCTTTAGAACCCACGAGCCACAACTACTGGGGCCTGTGCACCTAGAGCCTGTGCTCCGCAACAAAGAGTAACCCCCGCTCACCGCAACTAGAGAAAACCCGCACGCAGCAATGAAGACCCAACACAGCCAAAAATAAAATAAGTAAATTAAAAAAAGAACCTCAATATGCCAAAATCTAAATTTAATAGCTAACATTTTTAGGTACTTAAAAAATTATGAGATGATTCAGTGCTTTCATAGCTAACATTTTTAGGTACTTAAAAAATTATGAGATGATTCAGTGATTTCCGGAAGGATCTATTTCTGGTTCTCCTTTTTTTTTTTTTTTTTTTTTTGCAGTACGCGGGCCTCTCACTGTTTTGGCCTCTCCCGTTGCGGAGCACAGGCTCCGGACGCACAGGCTTAGCGGCCATGGCTCACGGGCCCAGCCGCTCCGCAGCATGTGGGATCTTCCTGGACCAGGGCACAAACCCGCGTCCCCTGCATCAACAGGCAGACTCTCAACCACTGTGCCACCAGGGAAGCCCTTCTGGTTCTCTTAATAGCAGTTTCTTTATTGGTTTTTGGTGTGAGTTTTGGTCAATGACTACAAAGTTACGAAGCTAGGAGTTGGGAGAGTGTTAGAGAGGCAGCGCGCACTGCAGCACATTACTTTAAACTGGGAACTAAACTGAGGAAAAAACATTTCTGAAACTTTAGTGTAGATTTTTTTTGGGGGGGGGGGCGAATGATTCTGTTTTCAAAAATTCACTTTATTTACCTTTGTAGGTATTATTCCACTGTATGAAGTAAGAATGTTCTGTATGGTCTGCTAGTTTTTTTATGCTTCCTCTGAGCGAGGTTACTAAATTCTTGTTGCTGTATCGGGATTCCAGGTACCTGTCTGATACCCTTCTCAGTAGCTAGTAAGGACTAGATACAGTAATGTATAATATAAGAAACACAAAGCAGTGACTATTGCTAATTAACAACCATTCTCATGGGTGTACAAAAATAGGCTATAAGTTGAATTTGACGTATGGACCATAGTTTGCTGACCCCCGGTGTAGGGAAAAGATTGAGGGGCACTGCCACTGACTCAGGGTTTGACCTTGAACAAGTTCTTTAAACTTCTAAATGTTATCTTACCTGTACAACAGAAGAGAAGGACGAAATAAATATTAAACAATATTCATTTAGTATCGTTGCTTACTCCATGCCATACAGTATGCTCAAGAAATATTTGTTGAATGAGTGAGTCTTTAATACCTTAAGTTGAACTTCCTGTGCTAGATGTGAGACACACAGAGTGATGATACAAAGTAGCATGTGATGTATGCCCTTAACCCTCATTCTAATGGGGGAGGTAAAGTATTTACCATACAGTTAATCCAGAAAGGTGAGGGGCAGAATGGCATGTAAGAGCCACGGGAAAGAAGTAGTGATTAGTGAATAAGAAATCCCTTTGGACTGAAATTGTTGCATTTGTCTCTTTACCCCAGGAAGAACCATTGGATGAAAGCTCAGTGAAGAAGATGATCCTTACATTTGAAAAAAGATCATACAAAAACCAAGAGTTGCGGATCAAGTTTCCAGACAATCCAGAGAAGTAAGTCTCTGTTTTGCTGTTTTTGCCCTTTCTCCTCTGAGATGTTTTGTTTGCTATTTTGTTTTGCTCTTTGTGTATTTTGTGTTCCCAGGATGACCCACATGTTTGGGAAATCACTAAAAGTACTCACAGGACTCGGAGTCGGTGGTACTCAAGGATACACAATATGATCAGCAAGGGAAAAAGACACATCAGGCAGTTTGGAGAAATTCATGTACAGGCTTCCTGTGTTTTCTCCCTTCCACTGGGAGGGGTCAACAGACCTGCTCCTTTTTCCAGCAGTGAAATACATCATCACATGTGCAGTGTTTCTGTTAGGAAAGCCCGTTTGAGACTCTGAGACCAGGGTATTTATTGAAGACAGATCATAACATACTCTGCCAGCAACAGCTACCAAAATTCCAGACTCACAGAAGGAAAGCAGTTGTTCAGTGCCCCAGATGGGCAAAGCAACCTTATCACTTAGGAATTGTTTCAAAAGCCAGGTTCCCAGCTGCCAGCCTAGGACCAGGCCCTTCTAAGGATCAGGCCTGTTATGTTAACTCTTTTTTGCATTACTCTTCTCAAGGCCCCAGGAAGACTGACCATGGCTGCCATTAGTGATAGCTTTACTGTTGAGAAATGTCAAAGGCTTTGGGGTTAGACAAATATGGGTGTGACTCCCACATGACCTTGAGTAAGTCATTTCTCCTTTCTTAGCCTCAGGTGTCTCATCTGTATAAAGAAATAGTACCTTCCTCACAGGGTGGTTGTGAAGAATAAATGAGAATAATGGCAAGTGTTTAGCTCAGTATCTGGCACATAGTAAGTGCTCATGAAATGATAGTTAATATGGTTGTTACTACACCAGCTCCTCAGTGCACTGTGAAGTGCTATAATGAGGAGTCTGATAACTTTGCCTCAGTTTTGAATCCTAAGTAAATGGATTTTCATATTTATACAGATTTTAATGTCCTAAATCTCTCTTTTCCTCCCTTCCTCCCTCCTAGGACATACACTTTTAATGAATCTTAATATGCCTAAGGCCCCTAGGCAATTAGGAGTTGAATAGTATAGTCTTTGCACTCAAGTTTAAAGGTTACTAGGGAGACTGACTATAAATGCATGGTAGAAGGAAGTATACTTTAAAAGAAATATAAGCAAAGTACTGTGGGAGCAAAGAGGAAGAAGCAGTGAATACCAAGTCGGGGGCTATTGAAGGCTTCACAGAAGAGGTGGTATTTGAGCTGGGCCTTGAAGAATGATTTTGATTTTAGTTAGGCAGAAAACATGGAAAGGCATGCCAGGCAATGTGACTAGCAGGAACAAAGGCACAGAGGTATCAGAGGGCATCCTGTTGTCATGGCAACTTGGTAAGGCTAATGTGGTCCACTACATTCTCTCTGTACTGTGGATGAGGAGGAGGAGAGGGGAGAACCTGGTTACTGGACTTGGGCCACAGCGCCCTTTGACAGTAGGAGTAGCTAGATCAGAGCTCAGCTTTCCCCACACCAGAGTCCTATCAGTTTTTGTGCTGACCTCTGTCATGCAGCAGTAATTGCATTTGTCATACTGCTCTGTGTGTGTGTGTGTGTGTGTGTGTGTGTGTGTGTGTGTTTGATTATATAAGTAATACATGAATAGATTGTCATCGTAAAAAATACCAATAGTGCATAGTAGAATGAAAAATGAAAGCTGTCCTTCACTGCACTGATCCCCTTTCCGTTCCTCTACTTAGAGATAGCGCCTGTGAACACTTCTGTGAGTATCCTTTTTGATTGTTTTCTGTACACTTATTTACATATATATAAATATGCAAATATTTTTCTCCTACCTAAATCATACTGTACATATTCTGCACCTTGATTTTTTTGGTCACATAACAGAAGATCTTTCAATGTTGGTGCATGCATATTTACCTTATATTTTGTGCCTGCTGCATAGCATTTCATGGTTTGGAGATACCATGATTTATTTATTATGTTTCTATAGATGGACATTTGGTTATTTTAAATATTGGCTTTTATGAACAATGCTGTAGTGAACCTCTGTGTACATGTGTCTTAGTGTACATGTATTTCTATAGGATACACATCTAAATGTTGAATTCCCAGATTGAAGGGCATGTGCATTTTAAACTTTGATAGCTACTGCCAAATTCCCCACCATATCCTTTAGTGCTGTCACCAGCAGGTCTCTTTCCCTGCGTTCTTGCCCACAATGAATTTGATCTCTCAACATCTTTGCCATTTGTTTTGTTATTTCTTTACTCAGCAGTCTTCCTACATTAGACTCTGTGTTCCTTTTAGTTGGTGTGTATTGTTTGTCTCTGTAGTACCTAGCACGGTACCTGCCATACTGTAGGCACTCAGTAAACAAGAGAGATCTTATATAGTTGATGTCATATTTACTACATCCCTATTGCTTGGAACCCGAGGATACATTATGAGGCAGCTATGCCACAGGTTGATGACACTGGAAATTTAAGAAATCTAATTTACTTCTTGGAATGGCAGTATTACCTTTGCCCGCTTGGTAGGTATACTTGTCATTTTAGAGCAGCGAGTTTCTGCAGCTTATGTTCACCATCTACATCTTAGGTATGACAGATGCTGTATTGTTACAATTCATGAACTGGTTTTAAGAAAATGTTGTTTTATTTAAAAATATCAACAGTGTTTTCCATTCACACAAAATTTATATACTATTTTAGTTTTAAAATCTAAACATTTGAAAATTGAAATTATACATAAAGAACATTTTTTTTTTTTACATCGAAAAGCAGTTAGGAAACTACATTGTGTTTTAACCTTGAGTTCTTGAATTCTTACTGGTGCAGTGTCTTTTATAATTCTCTAGACCAGCAAGGTGCAATTAAAATGAAAATTGCTAGAGCATATTTGAATGAAACTTTCCAGTTGAGATCAGAAACATTCAAATTTATTTTCCCATATATGCAATTGTCATTTTGATTGCATACCAAAAAATGCCTCTCTTCATTTGGGTGCATTTCAGATTCAATTGACACTTCTCTTATGCAGCCTCTACTTTGCACTGTGTGATCTTTCTCCCAAACATCACATCTGGTAGAGTGTGCTGTTTCCCTAGTAAGTCCTTTAGTAGTTTTTCTCTTCATTTTTGCAGGGGCAGAATTATTTAGTTTAGTGATCCTCAAATTTTTTAGTGTCGGGATCCCTTTGCGCCCTTAAATTATTGAGTACCCCAAAGTACTTATCTAAGAAAATTCTAGAATATTCAAGTACACATTTCATTAGCCATTAGGGCAATGGTATCATCACATTGTTGTATAGTTGTCTGAGAAACTCCACCATACACTCCTGAGAGAATGAGAGTGAAAAAGGCAAATAATGTTTTGGAGTTGTTGTAAAAATAGTTTTGATCTTATAAACCCCTGAAAGGATCTCCAGCCACCACCTGCAGTCCCAGGGCCACACTTTGAGAACTGCTGATTTAGCCAGGTGAAGGAAGCATCATGTTGTCTGTGCACTTACAGCTGGTTTTGTGATTGCAGGAGGACTCGTTGGTTTCTGTTGTTCTTATAGTGTTTTTGAACATTGCTGATCACTTGCTAAAATTCACTTTTGTGGTTGAGGGAGAACATCCTGCTGGTCTGAAGCAAATGTACGTGGGCAAGCTAGCAGAATATTCTCCATCCTACCAGATGGAATCAGTGACCCCATCTCAGCCTGGGTTACTGTTTTAATATGTTGCTCTATTGCTTTCCCGTTGACCTCTAGCTTGATCCTCTCCCCCCAGCTGTGAGTCATCTGTTGCTGAAGGTGTACCTAATCCCTAGGCAGCCGTCTGCAAATACTGTAGTGTGTGATTTTAAATGAGTAGGCTTGTACTTTTGTCAGCAAAAAGAGAATTTTCTTTGTTATAGTGTAGCAAACTTGAGGGTATCTAGATTCATTGACTATCTACTACATGCCAACACTTGTTAGGCATTTTATTATCTCTTGTAATCCTCACTATAATTCAGATAGGAAGATCAAGGAAGTTGAGTTTTAGAGATAGGTTAGTTAATATTCTGTCTCCCTTGACGAGGCTGGAGCCCAGTGCTCTGTGTTCCAATGGCAATTTTCTTGGGCAACGCTGGATATCCTTACAATGAATTGTATGTAATATATTATTTATATTTGTGCTAAGCTAGGAGTTCGGTGAGGACGGCAACTGGGATTATTTTGCTATCTGTTATATCCTCAGTACCTAGCACAGTGACTGGCACCTAGTATGTGCCCATAAATACTTATTGACACACTGCTAATGGTTACACGGCCAGTAAATAATGTTGCTGGGGTGTAACCCAGGTCAATTTCATTCCTACGTCCAGGCATTTCCCACTGTATCTCCTTACTCATGTCACATGGGACCCCAGTGGTATTTTTATGCTGTTTCCCTGCTCACAGTTGACTTTCTGCTCGTTTTGTTGTGATAATTTTCTGACTTTCTAAACTTAAAGATATTTGATTAAGATTGCATATTTGGAAGAAGGATTTTGAAGTTGGAAGAGACTGAAAGGTACAGTCCGTTTCTCCCTTCTCATCATTGATTTTTTTATATCACCTTTTATTAATTACCCCCAGTGACAAGGATCTAACTTCCCAGAGAAACCTGTTTCATCATTTGGCAGCTCTGACTCTTAAGATTTCAACTCCGAATGAAAAAGAATTTCAACAAATCCTCCTGTGAGAGGATATCTGGACTCCTTATAACCTCAGTTGCTTCCCCAAATTAGTGTCCATATCCCTCCTAAAATATGGTTCCCATAACAGATGTCACAGACTTTTATGGTCATCTAATCAGCATAACTATCTTGTTTTCTTTTAAGCAGCCTAAAACCATAACAGCATTTGTGGCAGCTACTTTCCTCTGCTCCTTCATTTGGAAGGCATCTGCTGAACTTCTGCAGTGGACCAGAGAGTGTGCCCAGTGCTAGGTGTCCAGAGATGACTGAGAAATAGTCTCTGTCCTGGCAGAACTGTTTGGTGGTCCGATTTGTATTGTGGTTACAGTTGAGTAAAACCATCAGGTCCTTTCTACACATGTCCTCTTACTACACTGTGTCTTTCCTGCCCCATGTATTTGTACTTGACTTTTTGGTTCAATGCGTTCTCCACGTAGACCCTAGGTAATTTTTCTCCTGTTAGATTTGGCCCATCATCATTGCCTGTCAGAAACTCTTTGAATTGATTCTGTCAGCTGCTGTGTTCACTATAAGCTTTGTGTTATATGACATTTGTTAAGTTTGCCTTTTATATATCTTCACCCAAGTTGTTGATCAAAACATAACAATAAAATGATAGAGTTGATCTAAACAGACCTAAGGAGGGAGCCCTGCAGGATACCACCAGAAGCTTCTCTCCAGGCTGACATTCATTCACTAATTATCACTCAAGTCCCCAAATCTCTTCCTTGTATGCAAGATGATTTTGTTTATTACTAGTTAGTGCCCAGTCTCCCTTGCTAATTCTTCCCAGTGAGCTGCAAAAATCTTTTGTCAAGTTACTCTCAAGAAATCAGATTTTTTGTTTTGTTTTGTTTTAAACTACCCATGTAAGGCAAATAAACCTTAGAGGTTTGCTGAGCCCATTAGATTCAAAGATTAAACAGATCTACTGCCCCGTGGAATATCTGAAGTCTGCACCAGCCCTTCCATGTCATGATTCTGATTTGGTTTCCACACTTTAGGTGATGGGGAACTAGTGATTTAAAAGGTAATCTATTTGTAAGCACTGTGGAAGGAGACTTAAAAAAAAAAGTGGTATGGGGGGGTCTGACAAAAATAATTTTGAAGTTTACTTGGAATAATAAGCAGGTGAGAATAGACAAGGAAGCATTCAAAAAGAAAGCTAACATAGGAGTGTTTTGCAGTAACAGATATAAAATATATTGTAACACTATGAAAGTATGGTCCTGGCTCAGGAATTTGCAGACAAATCAGTGAAATGGAGTGAAAAGCCCATAAACAGATTAGAGTACACATTAAAATTTAGTGTATGATAGAGGTGGCATTTCTTCAAATTTGTGGAAAAGAGATAGATTATAGTATTGGAGCAATTGGCCAGACATTTGCAGAGTATAAAGTTAGATCTTTGCCCTATATTATACACTGAAATAAATTTTAGTTTTATTACTCCTAAACATTTAAAAATGTATAAACATAAAAGTACACCATATATCTGATCTTAGCATAGAAAAAACCTTGCTCAGCATACAGGTAAAATAGAGTTCATAAGGCAAAGGTAATTAAAAGCCTTTATGTCAAAAAGCACAATGTACAAGTTAAAGGACAAATATTTTTCTCTGGGTTTTTTTTTTTTTTGCAATGTATCACAGAGATTAATTTCATTAATATATAGAGTGCTTATAAATCAATAATAAAATGAACACCCTGATATAAAAATGGGCAAAGAAGAAATACAAATAGCTAGTAAACATTAACAAAATTTTTACCATGGTGGTATCAGAAAAGCAAAATTTTAAAAAGTTACATTTCCCATCTCAATTAGGAGATTTTAAATAGATAATACTTTTTTTGAAGAGGGTGAGGGGAAACAGGGAGTTCATACACTATTGGTGCCTTTCTGGCAGAATATATCAAAACCTGTTAAATTATGCATACTCTTTGACTTGGTACTTTCCTTCCTGGGAATTATCCTCACACGATAGTTATGAATACATGCATCTTAGTGCCATTTGTTATAAAGGAAAAAATTGGAAACCATCTGAATGTCTGACAAAGGGGGATTGGTAAAATAAATTATGGAACATCTATACAAGGAAACACCATGTAGCTTTTTAAAATGTATTATTTAGAATAGGACTTTCAGATAGGCCTAATCTGTTCCCTCTCCATGATTGATTGGTAGTCTTTTCTTGGAACACTATGTTGAGAAGGATTCTGAAGCCATGTCTGTGCTCAGCGGGGGAGATGCTGTGCTCAGTGAGGGATTTTGCCAAGGGAGAAGAAGGACTGACAGCCCTATTGGATACTGGCTTTTCCTGCTGTAGAAGAATGTTTAATGATAAGAGGAATTGTTCAGACTATGTTAACAACAACAGCAAAAATTATATATAGAACTGTATACTGTGTAGGCTACTTTTAGGCAGGGGGAAGGCTATGAGTTGAGAAAAATGACTTAAACATACCAGAGTATTATCAATGGTTATTTCTGGTTAATAAGATTATAGATGATTTCGGTTTACTTTTTGAGGGCTCTTCTTTCCTTTTCCCAGTTTTCTACAAAAAGTGGTGTTTTATAATCAGAAAAAACTACATAAATGTTATGATTAAAAATGGTAATGGAGAAAAACAGTGGTAAGATATTGTCTAAATTATGGACATATTTTAAAAAATTACAGTCTCCAGATTTTGTTCTTACAGAATCTCCAGAGTTCTGGAGATTTGCCCAGCTCCTCAGCATCTGGAGGTTCAGGAGTCCCTGCTTATGTTCCTTTTCTTTGTGGCCTCAATTCAGTTAAGCAGGCATCTGTGGATACATAGAGACAAAAGATATAATTCCTGTCTTTAAGAAGCTTACATTCTGGAAGGGAAGATAGACATATTATATGTGTTAGTAGTAGTAATAGAAATGAGAGCAAATGTATAGTGCTTTTTGCATGTCAGACATTCTTTAAGTACTTTATGTGTATTTGTTCATTTACTTTTTACAGTAGCCTATGAGATAGGTAACTTTATTATCCCATTTATTATACAGATGAAGAAACTGAGGCAAAGAGAGGCTAAGTAAGTGGAGAAGTGAGGTTCAGAGCCAGGCAGTCTGGCTCCAGAGTGTGTTTAACCACTGATTCCTCTCCGCCAGTTATTTTTTCAGTTGCTTTACATGGATTAGCTTATTTCCTTTTCAGAACAAACCTTCCTGTCTTGTTCATCAAAGGCTTAGCGGGCATTTCTTCTATGTCAAACACTGGGGGAGGGCATGCAGAGGTGAATGCAAAGCAGTTCTGTTCTTTGTGCCTGGGCATAGGTTTGCAGAAAGGTTCAGGTGTGGAAATGTGAGTGAAGTATCATGCTACTTAAGGTATGGTGGTGATTACAGGATGCCAGACTTTACTTTGGGATCTTTCTCTTAATCAGCTCATTGGAAGGGGTGTGGGGGAGGGGAAGGTATTTCCGAATGGCAGCAGAATCTCTGTACTTTCCTTTAGGTAAGGGGAATAATTGGCTCTTGATCTGAAGTGGTAGGTAAGAGAAGCCCTTTTTGGATCAGTAGGATAACGCTGTTCAGGACAACAGAGTGAATTGCCATTCCAAGGGGTAATGGTAGCTAATCCACAGGACTGGTGGGCAGTTAGAGCACCTGATGCTGCAAAATGCTTTCGAAGCCTGTAAAAGGCAACTTGTGACTGCAAGAGTAAGGGGAACCCTGTAGTGAGATCTGAATCCGAGATTGATTTTTGTAATGAGGAAATCGATTTCCCAAGGAAATTGTGTGACAGTATGATTTTTGGACGAGCATACTTCTTGGTTGGTCTGTTGTAGACACTTTGACAGATTGTCTCTCTGTCTGGATTATGTTGCTATTTGCTCCTCAGTACTGATTGTACCCCTTCCCTTTCAATAATGCTGTCTTGTTTTCCCTTCCTAGGTTTATGGAATCTGAGCTGGACCTAAATGACATCATTCAGGAGATGCACGTGGTGGCCACCATGCCAGACCTGTACCACCTTCTGGTAGAGCTGAATGCTGTTCAGTCTCTTCTCGGGTTGCTTGGACATGATAATACAGATATCCTTTCAGATCTGTCCTCAGTAGGAAGGCAGACGTGGTGGGGGAATGCTGTTTACTCTCTTCTCCTGTCTGTCTCTGCTGATGTCTGCTGTCACGTTTGGTTTTCTATTTCCATTTTAATTTTCTCCCATCTTGAATCACACGCTGCTCTTTACTCATTCGAAAGTCTGGTTTTTATCTATTAATAAATCTTGGGCAGCCCTTAATTGTCCTACTTGCTCTTATTAGTGTTAGAATTCATCGTGATGTATCCTGTTCATACATTAACAGCATTAATTTTTCAGGATCTTGATTTGGGGGCCCATTATATAGGCAAAACCAGACAGGATTTACATCTGTTGATCTAGACATCATTTTGCTAACAGATGGCCCAGTGGAGTTGAACCCTCCTCTAGTCTCACATTTGAATGTCCAGGAAGACAGGGATTTTTATCTACTTTGTCTACTGCTATATTCCCAATTCCTTAAAAGAGGCTGGGTGCACAATAACATTTAGTATTTGTTGACAGCATTAGACCTAAACAGACAGTCTAAGTTTGATTCCCTGTATGAAATTTGGTGCCCCTCCAGCCCTTAGTATTCTCATCTGCCAAAGTAGATGAGTTATGTCACTGGGACGTAACCAGACCTGGATACCTTAAGGTCTAACAGCCTTAAGGGCATAGAACGTTAAATTACTGAAGGATCTAAAAATTGTGAATTCAGTTGCCACCTTGTTTTCAAGACTTAAATGCTATAGACTCTTCTGTGGGAATGATACTGTGTATATTCGTGGATGGCATTTACTGGAAAAAAATATAAACATTCATATATATATATATATATATATATATATATATGTATAAACTTTTGCCTTTCAGTGTTATTGAGAGGATCAAAGGAGTTCATATAAGTGCTAAGCAGTTTCTGATACATAGTAGGTATTTAGTAAATGTTACTTTTAACTGAAGCTGGATCATGACTTAAACCTTTTTATACTTTGTCTTTGCTATCAGATGTGAAACAGCTTTAGTGGAAAAGGTTTTTGATGTACCTGTGGTTGGGGTTACGGTCATTAAAGCAAATTCTCTTCCAATAGTTTTTCTGTTTGAATACAGATTTCCGAAGGTAAGAGACAAATGTAGTTAGTCTGCTTGAGTGATATTCATGGGAAATCTGCTGCTGCTTCATGTTATTTTCATCTTTCTGGTAATCTCTCTCCTGAGAGCATGTCTGACTAGGTTCTTTCCTGCCTGATAATTCTCATAGAAATAAATCAGTGAATAATCTTAATGCAGGCTTCTTGAAGGGTGATCTTTTAAGCCATTTCTGATAATTCATGGAATGTTAGACAGTATTGAGAATTTCTGTCAGTCCCTAGATTGATGAGTATATTCCCCATACTCATCACCGGGAGGTTCTGGGTTGTACGAGGACCCTAGTCAATTAGCTTGTCTCTGGGTGAGCTTGGTATGGGTCTCATGAATTCATTTGGTAGACATGGCTTTGAGTGCTTATCAGGCACTGTGCTAGACCCCCAGGAACCATAGGCTGCACTGATGCTCAAGCAGTATCCGTCAGTAAACATATTGAGTATCTAGCATACAAATAGCCCTATTCAAGGTACTAACTGGTCCTCACAGAGTTAGTAACCAAGAGTTCTAATTGTGACTTCACATTTCAATTCACCTAAGAATGGTAGATTTTCAGAATCCAAACAGACCTTAGAGTTAACTTAGTCCAGGGCCTTATTTGTTTAGTTAGTAACAAGTCTAAGGTCTAGATGTTGGACCACTAGCTGTTGAGGTTGAGGCTGGCACTCCAGGCCCCTGATTTCCAGTCCAGTGTCATTTCTAATGCACCTTGAGTCTTTTCCCTGTAGGATTTACTACATCCCTGACAGAGTTGTATAGTCACCTGTTACCTTGTGTGTTAATACAGCAATCACCTATTTTGTTTCTGGAAACACAACTCTTATTCTTCTTTTATTCTTGCTAACTCAAAATAATAGTGGCAGCTTTCTGAAGATGCTGACACTTTGCTGATTCACCAACCTGGTTCCTGCTGGGGAGAAGACTGACACAAGAAGTGTGCTTGACATCGGGATGTTTGGGAAAGACAATGGCACAGATGTTCCAAGTTGTTACGTTCTGGTCTTTAAGAAGGGAAAAAAACAAGTCCCCCCTATAATAACTTTGACAGACTGCCATTTCCCTCCTGTTTTCTGAGAGCTAAACTGTTTTTTCCCCTTCTTGTCTGCTAACCTTCACCCTGCTGCCCTAATGATATTTTTTTAAATCTGATTTTTAAATTATGCCCTACATCAAGTTTAAAGTGCATTTGAAATTTTTAAAATTACCTCATTTTAATTAGATGCAGCAATTAGGGTAAATGTCATCCTCCTCAAAGTACCGTTTTTCTTGAAAGTGGTTTCAAGAAAGGGTAGGCCCTCTTGACTTGCATCTAACATATCCTCTATCAGTTGGAATGTTGATCTCCCAGTAGCATTGCACTCTGCTTCTTGTCGTATCTGTGATCTATAATGGAAATTTTTCTTCGGGAAACGGTTGTTAACAATTTACTGTTGTACAGCTGTAACTGCCTGAAACACCTTACCATGAATAAACAATTTCGTGGCAGTCAGGACTTAAATTTTTAATCTTTTTTAACTCTTCATTTATCAACCAAGACCATACATGGCTGGTTATGGTCCCAGCAAGCACAGGTCATCTTTGCTTTGTCCTTCTCTGAGAAAACATAAACTATAGGGACTTTAATTGGATCAGAGGCTGGTTTGTTGTAACCTTAAGAGGCAGAGGATGTGAGAAAACAGCTTGTGCCTCATCCTTTCAACCGTGAGAAGCAGCTTCAGGGTTTATTCTGGCGCTCTGCATCACTGCTGCTGGTGAGGGCTTGTCAGCGCTTCTGTGCCTCATCTCCCCCCTTGAGAGGCTGGAGCTCAGCCATCAGTTGGCTGTGGAGAGGAATTCTGGTCCGTGAAGAGCACCTCTGGGGGTGAGGGGCAGAGAGGGAGGGGCACACCCCTTACATGGATTGGAGAGTCACTCTGAATGCATTAGGAGGGAACACAAGGTGGGATTCAACAGCTGCTGCCTTTTAGAAATATTGCTTTTTAAAACAAGTTTTCCTTTAAAATAAGTCACTTAAACATGTTCAGAGCCCTTTTTTCTGTGACCCTTTTGGAGTGTTTCTACAGAAAAATAAAATCAAAGGTACATTTAAAGGTTTTTTATTTTTTATTTTATTTATTTATTTATTATAAATTAATTTATTTTTATTTTTGGCTGTGTTGTGTCTTCATTGCTGCACGCAGGCTTTCTCTAGTGGCAGCGAGGGGGGACTACCCTTCGTTGCGGTGCGCGGGCTCCTCATTGCGGTGTGCGAGCTCCTCATTGCGGTGGCTTCCCTTGTTGCGGAGCACGGGCTCTAGGCACACGGGCTTCAGTAGTTGTGGCACGTGGGCTCAGTAGCTGTGGCTTGCGGGCTCTAGAGCGCAGGCTCAGTAGTTGTGGCGCACAGGCTTAGTTGCTCCGTGGCACGTGGTATCTTCCCGGACCAGGGCTCGAACCCGTGTCCCCTGCATTGGCAGGTGGATTCTTAACCAGTGTGCCACCAGGGAAGCCCTATTTATTTATTTATTTATTTAGGCTGCGTTCAGTCTTCATTGCTGCTCATGGGCTTTCTCTAGCTGTGGCGAGCGGGGGCTACTCTTTGTTGCAGTGCGCGGGCTTCTCATTGCAGTGGCTTCTCTTGTTGCGGAGCAGGGGTTCTAGGCTTGCAGGCTTTAGTAGTTGTGGCATGAGGGCTCAGTAGTTGTGGCGCACGGGCTTAGTTGCACCGCGGCATCTGGGATCTTCCTGGACCAGGGCTCGAACCCATGTCCCCTACATTGGCAGGCGGATTCTTAACCAGTGCGCCACCAGGGAAGTCCCTAAAGATATTTTCTTAAGGTGTTGGTAAACAGTCAGTTCTGTGGCCCAGTTTAAACCAAATTTACTCAATTTGCCTAAAGGACCAAGGAGGAATAAAACAAGAGGAAGATAGAACCCCAGTTGGTGGCTAATCACCTCTTCTGCTATCAGCAAAAGAAAAAAAAAATTAGGGCAGCAAATCCATAAATATCTTATTTTTATATGTCATTTGCTGTGTTCTCAATTTGAGGGAGGAGTCAGTGGAATCCTTTCTAAAGTCCTTATGGCAGATCATGGCATTTACCGGGTTTCTCCTTTGTATGATAAGCTCTGTTGGGTGCTATCAGGGAAACAAATAATAACTCTAGTTGAGGACTTCCCTGGTGGCACAGTGGTTAAGAATCCGCCTGCCAATGCAGGGGACACGGGTTCGAGACCTGGTCCGGGAAGATCCCACATGCTGCGGAGCAACTAAGCCCGTGCACCACAACTACTGAGCCTGCGCTCTAGAGCCCGCAAGCCACAACTGCTGAGGCTGTGTGCCACAACTACTGAAGCCCACGCGCCTAGAGCCCGTGCTCCACAAGGAGAAGCCACCGCAATGATAAGCCCGCGCACCGCAACGAAGAGTAGACCCCTCTCGCCGCAGCTAGAGAAAAGCCTGGGCACAGCAACGGAGACCCAATGCAGCCAAAAATAAATAAATTAATTAATTAAAAAAAAATAACTCTAGTTGATACAAAAACACTCACATTACTATGTGTGGTAAGTGCCCTTGGAGTGTTATGCTCAGGAAGTACCATTGGTGTTCTGAGAAAACGTAGGTCATCTCTGGTTTGGCAGTGATTAGGGAATTGGGCATTGGAGATGGGTAAGCTTTTGATAGATGTGGAGATTAGTGTGCATTTCAAGTTTATTTTCATGATTTCTACCGTGGCAATGGAAATTGCCATTCCTCACGTGCTGGAAGCTGATGTGCTCACGTAGTCACTACAAACTTACAGGAATATCAGGTCCATGGCTTTATTTATTTTTAAAATCATGACCACTGTTTCTCAGCTAAGTGCCCTATTCTTTAATAAAAACTATTGAATAATATAAACCAGATTTTTTCAAATCTGCTTTCTCTCCACCCGTTTGTGATTCAGAAAAATGAGGTCTCATTGTACTGTTAACTTAGGGCATCAGTACAGTTGGTTGCATGCTAATATGCAGGAAGGGAGAGATTTGTTTTGTTACTTACAGAGTAGATCATTGGTCCTGATGGGACAGCTCTGTTTTGTCTGAAATAGGGAGTGGTCGTTAGCACTATTCTTTTCTAAATTACTGCTTAGTTTTCTCAAACTCTAGAAAGCCAGGAGAACTTGCAAAGTTGTCCCGTTGGATTTTGTGAAGAATTATTGTGGAAATTGGAAAATAAAGGGCAGACAGGATTTTTTTAGACCAGCAGGGATCAATTGCACTTGAGCAGTTTGGGTCTATACGACACACCATATTATCCCAGAGGGTGTGTACAGTAGTCAGGGGTGCCTTGTGTTCGAGCCCCAGTGCTAATGAGCAGGAGTAGGGCTGGGAAGGGTTTGCACCTCCTAAGGGCTTTCTTCTAATTGGACTGGGAGGGAGTTGGCTATTGCTCCAGTGCTTTCCTGCAAGCACTGTCTAACAAGACTTTATATGTCAAGCTGTTGTTCTGCTAGGAGCTATTCTTGTCTTGATATTTCTAGAATCAAAATTACACTGAAGGGACTTCCCTGGTGGTGCAGTGGTTAAGAATCTGCCTGCCAATGCAGGGGACACGGGACGTGCCGCGGAGCAACTAAACCCGTGTACCACAACTACTGAGCCTGCGCTCTAGAGCCCGGGAGCCCCAACTGCTGAAGCCCACACGCCTAGAGCATGTGCTCCTCAACAGGAGAAGCCACCGCAATGAGAAGCCTGCGCACGGCAATGAAGAGTAGCCCCTGCCCACTGCAGCTAGAGAAAGCCTGCATGCAGCAGCAAAGACCCAATGAAGCCAAAAATAAATAAATAAATTTATTTTTAAAAAAAAATTACACTGAAAAGAATTTACTTCTTTTCCTGATTGGTAGTCTAACTTCCCTGATAATCTGTACTGATAAACCACCCATTTTTTTGGAGCCATTTAAGTATGCTCTGAAGTAAGTCAGATTAGGAGAAGAGTGCCAAAATGGCAATCTAGGAAAAGGACCTCTTAATGTAACTTTTGATCTTGCTTATGAGTTTTAGGTGAATTCCATGTCCTTGGAAGGCTAGGGTGGTTGTAGCCTGCTTTGGACATTTCCCCTGTGGCCTAACAGTGCCCACTGACATTTAGTAGGTACTTAATAAATGTTGAATGAGGACATTTTTTTCCCTCATATTATTTTGATTAAGGATTGGGGTAAAATTAAGAATCTAGATTCATTCTAGGTAGTTCTGTGCCATTATTTTAAAAGGAGAAAAAGACAGTTTTGTCTGTTTAGAAATTCATCAGCATTAATTGAGCTATATCTAATCACTCTTCTAATCTAGGAATAAAAGAAAAAAAGACTTCTAAAAAACCGCAGATTTGTTCCATTAAATCAGTTACATACTGTGAATCCAAACTGGTCATTTTTCTTAAAGAAGCATTTTTGAAAGGACTTTTAAAAAAAGCCATCTGCTTAATATATTTTGTTCGTCTTTATCTTTTTTTTCTTTTAATAATTTTGTTCCTTGTGGTCACATCTCACTGGAGATTAATGAAATTGATGCCCCGTTTCTGTCCCAAGACTCTACATGAGATGAGGCCAAAAAATCAAATATCTAAAGCCAAAATAAAAGCAAACACGCCTCTTTTTCTAAAAGCCATTGTGTTGTGGGCCATTTTGTACCCAGCTGGTCTTTTCTACTTCGCCTCTTATTGTACTGGCTTATTGCCCCAGCAGTGGACAGGTGCAGAGGGAGTGAGTGGGGTGTCCTTTCTACCCGACATGACAAAATAGGCTATCAAAAACTGTGTTTTGGTAATTCGCAAAGACAGGCTCTCTGTTTTCCTATTGCACTTGGATGGGAGAGCCTTTTACCTTGTGAAATGAAATTGTAACTACAGTGGAAAAACCTATCACCCATGCCCCGAGTCTGCTTGTGAAGAAATGCCGGATGGGTGGCAGACCATGCTGAATTTTCTCATTAAGACTGAGAGTTCATCTGTTTATCTTTAGTTTCACTTCTTATTCCTCTTTCTGGTCTTCAAATGACCTCTATCTTCTGGATCATATTATATTACTCGGGAGTTGATGATTACAATTATGGACTCATTACTGCCTTGCTGAAATGCTATTTGGTGAAAGTTGAGAATTTATGTAAAATCAGTTAATGGTAGGATTGATGAGTTGTTTACCAGACCTGGTAGCTGGTAAGTGATTTCTTGTTTGACTTCTCAACTGAGGCAGGAGTGTAGTAGGCAAGGAGATATCTACTGGACCATTATAAGAAATGACTTTTCTTGGTAAAAGTTAGACATTTATTCTGTTCCTATATAAAACGATCACCATTGTCAAATTTTCTTTTCCTTTTTTCCCCCAGGTTTAATGTGACCCATTTGTGAGCATGGTATAAGAATAATCAAAGAAAAATATGATACTGTCCCATAAGACCTTAGAGGCTGAAAAAGGACTTGATCAATCTGAATTTCTGTGGCATAGCTGAAATATAAAATTAGATCTTCCAACCCATTGTGACCCAGAAAGGGAGGATCATGCTGTTGTTAGCTTAAATTTTAGATTTTAGAGGTTTTAGAAAAAATGAAGGCAATAATGAGGGTTTGGCCATTCTGTGGGAAGAATTGACTAACAACAATCTTTATTATAGTGCTTTCTTATTTTCTCAGTACTTGGATTTACTTGCCCTTTGACATACATGATGTCATTTATTCCTTATAACTACTGGGTGAGATAGGCTGGGCAGAGATCATTATCACCTCTTAACAGATGAGGAAACTAAGCTGTAAGGAAATAAAGGAGCTTGAGCAAGATTCCATAGTATTAACAATTTGGGGACAGTTTGGTTCACTAAAGATACGAAGCAAAGATAAATATGATATGACCCCCGTCCTCGAGTTTGCTCTGACTCTTCATCTATTGTTCTTTCATATATGCCCCACCTGTCTCTTGAGGCTAATGTTTAATTAATAATCATAGTTATTAAGTACTTAGTGGGGCATGATGTTATTCAGGGGATGTAATGATAGTACTTATTGCATGCCCAATTCACATCCTTGTCCTATAGACATCTGACTCTATGGTGGATGGATGGATGGATGGATAGATGGATGGATGAAGTGTCATCATGCATATTAAATAAGCAGGTGAAAAAATAATAAGAATTTTACATCTCATACGTAAGAACTTTTCAAGAGAATAAATATGGGAGCTTCTCAGATGAAGAGAATGAGGAGTTGTTAGCATTTTATTCTTTTTCCTGGGATTTTAATAATTTATGATGAAGTAAGTGACAGTCCTTTTCTCTGTTATTTTAGTAGGGTCAATAGCTAGAATTTACCTGAATCTAGCTGTTTTTAAACCTGGTTTATACTCCCCTGTGCATTAATATGAAGAGTACGGGCAAAGGTATTGTTTTTGGAATCAGGTGGACCTAACATTCTCCCTTACTGTTGCAGTGACCTTTAGATAAGTTACTTAACCACTCTGAGCTTTCGCTTTCTTATCTGTAAAATGGGGATCACACTTATAATGCTGCTGTGAGAATTCAGTAGCACAGTGCTTGGCATAATGATGACTTTTTAAAAATGGTAGTTATTATGATGGCATCTACAGCAGTGTTTAGAGAGGGAGAACTACTAATTCCTACTACTCAGAATTTCTAGAGGTTAGTTTGGTTAGGCTGTTTTGTTTTGTTTTTTAATTCAAACAATTTACGTATTTTAGTTTACTATACATCATGTTTGATACGTGGTCTTTGTGTCAAGAGCTTTCTGGTTACTTCGTTAATAAAGACTATATACTATACGCATGAAGGAGTTTTATCCAAAGACCTTTAATCTCATTATACACATAGAATTTCATAGCACACCCAAGTTTTGCGTATATATTACTTTAAAGTGTGAAAGAATAAGACACGGAAAGCTTAATTACTTATTCATGATGGTCAGCTGGTCAGGTATAGATAAATAAAACAAACCTTTGAATACCTTTTCTTTTAGCAAAAGATGTTCATAAAATACCTGTAACATCAGTTGGCAGTTAGCGGGTCCTATCATTCTTGTTAATATGTCCTGTATCTTTCTCTTTATTTTTTCTTTCCAGTTTGCATTGAAACTGCCCTGATTCTGACCCTTGTCATCTCACTTCTGGACTCTTTTGTGTGTGTTGTAGCTTCGGAGCAGGTCTTCCTCCTTCAGGCCTGGCTTTTCCCCATCTACCCACCCCCAAACCCAACACTCACAGTGCTTTAGTGCATCCTGCACACAGCTATTACATTATTCTTTCAAGATATTATTTTCTTCATATGAGTCTAGTTATCATTTTCTCCCCTCCCCCTGTCCCTAATCCTCTTTCTTCTCCTCTTCATATACCTTTGTACATTCTAATCTCTCTGTCTATATCCCTGATGTTTTGCTTTCTAGCCTACCTGCCTTCATCTATTTAGTGGCCTGTTTTCTGACCAGTCATCCTGTAGCAAATCTTTCCTTATTTCCCAGTTCAGTTTGCTCCTTTTTCAGGATGTGTGCAGTTCAAGTTGTCTGTATTCCTCATTTGTTACATGTTGGTAATTGCCTGTGGTATATAATTTTTTTAAATGTCTTTAGCTACCGTAACTTCCTCATTTTATCAATGAGGAAGCTGAGGCCCGGAGTGAATAGGTTTGCCTTTGTCACTATCACAGTGCTTCAGTCATCATAAGCATTCAGTAAATGCTGGCTGACAGAGCAAGGGGTGTGTGTGCGCGCGCACGTGCGTGCGTGTGTATGCGTCCGAGGTGAGGGAAGGGAAACTTAGTTTAGTTTGGGCTTCCAGTTTCCAAACATAACTCCTTTTTTCCCTCCTTCATGTTTTCTTTCTCCTGTATGTCCCTGTCTCTCTTTTTGCCTTGTGTTTAATCATCATTGTTCACCTTCCTTTTATGTCCAAAGCAACATGGTATTTAAGAGGAAGGGAGGTTGGTGGGGTCTAGCACAGTCCAACGAAGATCCTTCCCTCTACATTTTAAACCTATTTTGTCATGCCCTGATTTCTGAAGACTCCTTGGTGAACACCAGCCATCTTATCTCAGAAGAAATCATTACTGTCTTTGAAGGTGAAGTGTGGAAGATAGTTAAGATTATACTGAGTTCCGAGAATTTAAATTATGAGGTAAGCTTAAGGGTGTTGACCTTTTTCTCACTGGAAAAGTGACCTCCCAAGTGATCTATTTGAAGTTTTGAAATTTATGAAAATGCACTGAACCTATGGAATAAGTTGCCAGGAAGGCAGCATAAGGAAAGGAACTAAGTGAAGCAGTTACCAACATTTTTTGAACACCCACTGTGAGTAAAACCTTGTTGAAGAGATGTTAATAAAACTAGAGTGCATCAAAGGGAAATGGTGATGAAGCGATTGACCAGGAAATGGAAGGGTACCAAATACTTTAATAAAATGTCAGTTGGGTTTTCATATGTATGTGTTACCCTTAACGTTTTTCACATGTGTCCATAGCTGTGGTTGATTTGCTTCAGGAATTAACAGACATAGACACCCTCCATGAGAGTGAAGAAGGAGCAGAAGTACTCATTGACGCTCTGGTAAGTTACGTGTCCCTCTGGGTTTTGCAGGTGTGTGTGCGGTGTTGGCATCCTCCCCACCATTGTCTCTGTGAGTGGCACGGGCTGGGTGTCAGGAAGAGCTCTGTGGCAAGGCAGGACTGAATGAGGAGAGTAAGAAAGTAAAGTGCAAAAAAAAAAAAAAAACAAGCCAGGGCTTCCCTGGTGGCGCAGTGGTTGAGAGTCCGCCTGCCGATGCAGGGGACACGGGTTCGTGCCCCAGAGCAGGAAGATCCCACATGCCGTGGAGCGGCTGGGCCCGTGAGTGGCAAGGTGGGACTGAATGAGGAGAGTAGGAAAGTGAAGTGCAACATGTGGGGTACTTTATTCTTTGGAACTGTGTTAGGGCAGGGGTTGTAGAGTCCTAGTATTTATTAAATATGTGCTGTAGGCAGGCGTTTTCTTGTTTTTTACACTTTATTTAATCCTCACTGTAACCTCTCAGAAGGGTATTACTGCTATAATTCCCATTTATAGCCATGAAGCTGAGGCTTAGAGAGGCAGAACAACCCGCCCGTGGTCACACGGCTGGGATTTGAACCTGTGTTCTCTTTGATTCCACATTCCTGCACGCCTGCCCTCACTGTGTTGCTTCTGACCTTTTTACAAAGAGTTTTTGCAGAAAAGAGTTTCTTTTCTCCTCTGGGCTTTATAATCCCAAGCGCTAGTAAAGACAGGTATCATTATTATTTGTTGTACGGATAGGGAATCGGAGAATGTTTAAAAACAAGAACAAACCTTCTAGCTCATCCAGGTCCAAGTAGCAGCCACTGACTGCAGAAGACAGGGTCAGCTGATTTCTGTGTTCCTTTTTGTGGAGCCTAGGCAAGGCCTCAGAATCTTCTTCAGGTATTATTCCAGGAAGCAGCCAATTCAAAGAATTTATATGTGAGGTGAAGTGATGTAATCTCTTCAACTCACCCTACCCTTGAGGAAGCCCAGGTGCAGAAGTGAAGCCTTCCACTGCATCACTGTCAGCCAGTCCCTGTAACAGCAAAGATGAGCTTCTGCATGTTGGGATCCCCACTGCAGTCCTGTCCCACAGCACCAGTTTCCCTCCTACCAGGCATGGGAGAGGGCCCCAGGGCCCCACAGCTGGCCAGTGGCAGGAGTGACTCTACTCCAGCCTCTTACCCTGATACTGCCTGTGGAGCTCTGCCCACCCACCAAGCTATCTCCCTCAAGTTTCTGTTGATTTTCCATTCTTTCTGTTGTCTTCTGCTGTCTGGTCTTTTCTCTCTGGTTAAGAATGTTAATAGGTACTGGTTTTGATGCAGTTTGCAGAGTTTATCAAAGGTCCATGTAGCCACTTGTATTAGAAGCACCTGGGGTGCTTGTTAGGCTGCTTTCTGGCCCCATCCAAGACCTGCTGAATCAGAATGGCTGGGACGAGGGCCCCAAATGATTCTGAGACCCCACTGCTACACTCCCCACCACCTCCTCACCCTTTCTGTCTTGAGGTTCTTGACACGAGAAATTTCCCATGTGCCTTGCTCACAGCTACCATTTGGTGTGAATGAAGGGGCTGTGAACCCACTGGATATGAAGGACTGTCTCTTACAGAGAGCGAGGCTGGAGTCCCGCAGGGCCATTTGTGACTGAGTATGATGAAAATTTCTATGGCCGTTTTTCTTTCAAGCTCCTTCCTAGAGCAAACTGCCACTTTTGCAGAATTCAGGACCTTTATTTTTCCTTTGAACCACTGTGCAGACAGAAAAGGGTGATGTCGGGGTGTCCTTTTGTTTGGAGGAGCATCTGAAGGAAGATGCTTGCTCCTTCTGCATGTCCCCACAGTGTCATTTGTGTAGTCTTACCTTTCAGAGGTTAATTACAGTGGCCCTGAGTGAGCCTTCCTGCCTGGACTCTGGGCTGATTTTAATTATCATCCTTTGCCTGTGTGAATAGAGGAAACAAGAGAGGAACAGCTAGCTGGTCTGCTGCCTGAAAAACGTACCCAGAAACAGCAATTCACACAAAGGCCCCCTTTGTGTTTTCTGTGTTGCCAAGCCCACCAATGAAAGCTGGATCTTGCAGATTTTATTGTTTGTTTGGGAAGAGACAGTTCATCCTCAGTCTGGGGAGCCATTAGGTAGCTGCTATACAGGGTCTTCTGTTTGTTTTGTTTAGCTTCTTTCTTATTATATTATTTTAAGATTTTGACTCTTACAGCTTTATACTGGTGGGGCTGGTGTGAATCACAAACGATTGAACATTTCTAGACTCCCACATATTATTTGCTTATCTGCCGCCAGTCAGGAGCCATCAGTAAATATCAGAGAGCAGAACTGGCAGGTGGTCTTCATCTGTTTTTTTTCTACCCTTGTGCTGCGTTCAGGAAGAAGTTTGATAAGTATTCTCATATTACAAGGGTTGAGTTGTCTTCGTAGTTTTAATTTGGGGCCAATATTGGAGGCCTGGAATTGAATGAGCAGAGGCTAGAGAACATGTAGTAGAATTTATTGTGATGTTCAGTTTGCAGTTATTGCCTTGGTCATTTTCTCATTTGGAGGTCCTAAGCAATAGAATAGCACATTTGTGGGGAGAGAGTGCTGTCCTGGTATTCTCAGGGATCTTTGGGGTTTAAGGTTTGGTTTATATCCACTGCTATTACTTATGCAAAAGGCAAATATTTGTGCTTTGTAACAAGTTGATTTGGTAGCCTGGAAAATACAGTCTTTTCTGAAGAGCGGGAACACAGGGTGTGTGCTTTGATGGCAGTTCTCTGGCATGCCTCTCTTAAGAGGACATTGGACATTGGACTCCTTGAGAGTCATGATTAGATTACAGTCATTTCCCTACTCACTAGTCCCAAAATTTGCCATGCGCTTGGCAAACCCATGCCTTTGCTCACATCTGCCTTCAGCTTGGCAAGGCTTGCTTCCCCTGGGCTATCTGGAATACTACTCATTCTTTAAAGCCTCACTTAAACCTTATCTCTCCTGAGTCTTTTTCAGACTCATCACTTCAGCAGAATTTGTGTTCCCCTACCACTGTGTATATCCTGGCACTGTTTTTAAGTTTGTCTTCCCTGAGATGTGATCCCGATCAGGGGAGTGGCCAAAGTGGTGGCTTTGTCACTTACCATCTGTGTGACCTTGAGAAAGTTACCTATCCTCTCTGCACTCAGTTCATTCTTCTGTAAAATGGGGATAACAGTAGTGCCTATTGCATAGAGCTGAAGTGAGGAATAAATGAGATACTTAGTAGATCTTTAGAACAGTGTCTGGCACAGAGTAAACACCCAATAAATGTTAGCCATTGTCTTAATAAAGGTATTAATAAAGGTATAAATGTCTGGGACATATTAAGTACTTAGTAAATGTCAAGTTAAAAGGATGTATATCACATGCCACACAGTGAAATGTTTGTGAATGTTTGTTGACTTCAACAAACATTTTTTTTCATTTCAGCAAATGTTCAAAAAACATTTTGAACAAATACCCAAAAACATCTGAATGGTGTGGACCTAAATGAGACATGGGAGGATAGATGTTTAGTTTAATAAAAAAAAAAGAGGATGAAATAAGTAATGATAATACAAGGCAGAGCATTAAGAATGACTGTGAGAGATGCAAGCTTCTTTGGAAATGAGGAGGAGAGAGCCATCCCTTCTGATGGGGAAGAACCAGGAGGGGCGGCAGAGCTGTAGGTATTGGCCATGGCCCCTGTAGGGAGGCTTCAATGTGAGGGTGCTTGGAGGGATCACAGCCAGAGGAGGTGGAAATGTGGCTGGGAGCCACCACTTACTATAGTTTCACAATGTGGCTTTGATGTGGAGAGTCAGGAGATTGCCCTATACCCATTCTTGCCCTCAATTAACCCTACGTAAATTTTGAAGCTTGAGCTGGTGGCAGTGCATTTGTGCTGCTCAGGTGAGGCTGAAGTTGGCAGGTTTTTGGTTGTTCCAAGGGTACTTATGTAAGTTTCTGGATGCTACCACTTTTATCCCTTCCCATTTCTATTCACGTCCTCACCTTCATCTGTATTTGTTCTCAAGCAGAATTCATTTGGTCATTCATTTCACTAATTGTTTATTGAATGCTTAGTGTGTTCTGGATTCTAAGAATTGCTTATGTAGCAGTGAGCAAGACTGACAAAGTCTGTTTTTGTGGAGCTCGTATTCTAGTGTCGGGAGAAACAGTAAATAAGTAAACGAGAAAACAGGTAATGACTCCTTGTTACATAGAGCATTAACATAGAATGATGTCCTGTAGAGCAACTGGAGAGTCACATCAAATTAGATAGTTAGGAAAGGCCTGAGTTCTGGGTGATGAGAAGAAGCCAGCCATTCAGAATGACCAAGGGCAAGGAATGAGTTTGACATACTCAAGGAACAAAAAAAAGGCCGGTATTGTTGGAGCACAGCTGGGGTGAAGGGAGAGAGCACCGTCAGGGCCAGACCACACTGGGCTTTGTAGGCCTTGTAGTAAGTTCGGGTGGGCTTGCCAGTGTTCAGGGGAGTAGTAACATAGTCTGACCTAACATTTTAGAAAGACCACTCTTGGGAGCTGTGTCGATAATGGATTGGAGGGGCAAGAGTGGAAGCGAGGATATATTAGGTTGCAGCAGGCCTAAGTTACATTGTGACCATGTTACTATGTGTGTTTTCAAAACTTACTGCGTGGTCAAGATTCAGTGGGTGTGTGTGTAGGGCAGGGAGAGGGTTTATTATTGTTTTTTAAATATGAAATTTCCAGAACTCATAGTAGGTAGAAAAGCTCCAGTCAAACTCTTGAGAAACCTTGTTGGCAGGTTGTGCAAGATAGAAAAGGAATCCTTCAAACGCTCTCATCTCCCCTCTTCTATCCCTTTTTTATTTCCTCATCTTCTCTTGTGTCTACCCTCTCTGGTCAAATGGAAAAATATGACTGATCATGCCCTTGAACCCTGTCTCAGTAGGACCTGGTGGAGTATTGTTTGGGAGCCCTGGTAACAAGTGGAAAAAGCCAATGACTTATCAGAAAACATCAGGCTTAAGACAGTCATGATTTCCAAGGCCAGGGTTACTCTAGCTGATGCTTTAATCCCTAAGCAGGATTTGGTTTTAGTTTCAGAGTTAGTCACAGGTCCAAAACAGGCAGGAAGGTGGTAGACCCAAGAGTTTAGAGGGACAGAAAGCTAATTTGTGCTTCTTACTAGATGATATCTGGAGCTATGCTTAATACAAATGTTTTCCTGAGGGTTTTCTCAGCTAAATGTATTTTGACTGCTTTGACCCTCCTGCATTCAGATAAAATTGCATTTAACCCAGCTAAACATAAAGTTTCACACTTTGCAAGCTTAAAAAGGCTGTCTGTTAGAAGTTAGATTTTTGTAGCAAGAAAAAAAGATTTCCTCCAGCCAGACACCCATTACCAATAACCATTCAGTTCTGGGATTTGAATGTGTTGCTTACTGCCACTGTCCCCACCACTCTCCAGACAGCAGACCATGGGTAACATAACTAGGAATCAAGGAAAGGGGATGGGGGGATAATGCGCATAAAGCATCAATAAGCAGTTGAAACCGGTGAGGCAGTTTGCAGAACCGACAAGCAGTGTGATACCCAACAGAGTTGCAGTGTCCGCTGCTTTAGGATTCAGGGAGATTATAAGTCAGTCAGGGTGATGTAGGGAAAAACAAACTGTGATATGGTTCATGTTTTTCCCCCAGATGTTTTCCTGTTTTCTCTCACATACGCAAATTGTCCAATTAATTAAGGAAAATATTGCAGTGGATTTCTTTGGTGAAGCTTTTTCTGGCTGTGAGATTTGAGAGCAAGACTGTATATCTCCTTGATACAAGAGAGGGAAACAGCTCTTTCTCGTATTTACAGGAGTTCTCAATTCTGGCATCAGTATCCCCTCCAATCTGCAACTAGTGTCTTTCATTGCTTCTCACACCAGGGCATAAAGGAGAGCCTAGAAAAATCTGCTTCATTCGTGATTCAGGTATCCCAAATTAGTCAACAACTTCAGCTTTTCCCCCATCCAGATGCTTCCCTTAAGTCTCACCCAGAAAGAGTAAAGATCTTCTTTGAAGATCTGTCCCTCTTGCCATTGTTCCATCCTCAGGCTCAGTTTGAATTGTCCATAGAGTGCCTTATATACAAGTGTTCAGGAGGCATCAGTTGAATGAGATCATTTCCTTCTCTCTCCTTTCTTTCCTCTCCTTTCTTTTCCCCTCATTGAAGTGACAGGATATGATGGGAAAAAATAGTCTCGGAGTTGGTCACTTCTGCCACAAGCTTTGTGACTTTGACCAGGCTAATTAACCTCTCTGGACCTTTGTTTTTCTCACCTGTAAAAGTTGTGAGGATTACATGAGAGTAAATGGAGCAATGTATATAAAAATATGACTACAGGGCTTCCCTGGTGGCGCAGTGGTTGAGAGTCCACCTGCCAATGCAGGGGACACGGGTTCGTGCCCCGGTCCGGGAGGATCCCACATGCCGCGGAGCGGCTGGGCCCGTGAGCCATGGCCGCTGAGCCTGCGCATCCGGAGCCTGTGCTCCGCAACGGGAGAGGCCACAGCAGTGAGAGGCCCGCATACCGCAAAAAGAAAAAAACAAAAGACAAAAATATGACTACAGTACACAAAGTAGAATGTTTTGTCAGTTTATTTAAATTTAGCAAAATTACTGAATGTATGGTATTGCACTTGACTTTGAGGAGTGTACCAAGATAAATGATGGTGCAGTGCCTGCCTTCAAAGAATTTGAGTTTTTCTTAGCCCGTGGGAGATATGAACAGTGCATAATCAGGTATCAGAAGAAGTAAAGGGCTAGATTCAAACTCTCTACTTAATTTTTGAACCAGACCCAGGGTAAAGTATGCCATATAATTTCATTTAATCTTTACAACTTTTTCCCATTTCCTAAGTGAAGAAACTGAGGTGATGAGAGAGAGGATATACCATGGGTATGCAGCAGATCTTATCTTCCAGTATAGGTTTACTTATTGTCTGTGACTTAGAAATGTATTACCAGATAGATAATCACTTCTTGATTATTAGGTGTTTCCTTAGTTATCTTCCTTGGTGTGCCTCAGGGTTCCCCAAGGCAGTCTCTGTAAGGGCACACATTGTGCCACAAGGTAGTGTGAAGCAGTGTAAGCATTATTTCACCTAAGAAGGAAGCTTGGTTTTTGCTTCTGCTGCCACTGCTTAGTAGCTGTGTGGTCTTGGCGAAGTCATTAATCTCTTGAATATCATGTATATGATGTGGCTACTAAAATTTTCCTATAAGTGTTATGTGAATCAAATTCAATAAGAGAAATGTAACTGCTTTCTTATGCATTATGTGTAATACAAACATAAGGCATTTTATTCTGTTAATATTCTTTTTGAGAAGGAGTCAGAAGTTCTTCAAAAGTAATAGTTTCATAAAAGCTTGATGCAGAAACTTAGGAATGTTTTGAGTTTAACCCTAAATTTTGATGTTAGTGTAAATATGGCAAGTAAACTTCCCAACTGAATATCTCTTGGTGCTGTGGTCTAGAAATGTGCTTTTGACTTGAATAAACTTGTGACTTGACTTAAGATGGCATTTTTGTAAGGTGTTTAAATACCGCATAGAAGTAGAAAGAGCACAGGACTTGATTTCAGAGGCCTAGGTTCAAGTGCTAGTATGTCACTCAGTTAAATATGTAACCTTGAATTTTACCTTGTTCCCTTAAGCTTCAATCTAAAGTTAGGGATAGTGATGCCTGCCCCTTCTTTGCCTCAGGGTCACTTCAAGCCTCAAAAGAGGTATTGGGATGGGAGAGCATACTGTAAACCATAAGTGGCAGGTTGTTTACTTTGTTCATTCAGTAGAGGAGTATGGGAATGACAACATTTTGGAGACTGTTTGTGACATGTATCCCATTCTCCTTTTGCTCCCCTGTTGCTGAAGGTGGACGGGCAAGTGGTGGCACTGCTTGTGCAGAATCTGGAGCGTCTGGATGAGTCTGTGAAAGAAGAGGCAGATGGCGTCCACAACACTCTCGGTAAGGGGAAGGGTGCCAGCATCTTCTGAGTTTCTTTCTGTTTGTTTTGGGGTTTGGTACTCATTTCCTTCCTCCTTCATTATAGAGTCAACAGCAGGAGGGTTTTCCTTTTTTCTGCTCCCAAATGAAGACCCTTGTGTAGATTTCATATAACTGCTACTTTGCTTTGGCTTGCGGTAATAAAAGCAGAATCATTCCTGGACAAAAACCGCTGGCTTCTTTGAGCAGGCCTTTGCCTTTGCCTCCAAAAGTTAGGATGAAGTCTATGCAGGATGAATTCTTTTTTTTTTTTTTGCTTTGGAAAGTGTATATTTTACCATTTTTGAATCCCCTTCTGTTGGTTCTTCACATTTCCCTTCAGTGGAACTACAAACTTTCGAACAGCTGTATACAGGCATACCTCATTTTATTGCACTTTGTCGTGCTTTGCAGATATTACATTTTTACAAATTGAATGTTTATGGCAACTCTGCATTGTCAGATGATGGTTAGCATTATATACTAATCCAGTATTTTTAAATTAAGGTATGTGCATTCTTTTAGACATAATGCTATTGCATACCTAATAGACTACACACAGTATAGTGTAAGCATAACTTTTATATACAGTAGGAAACCAGAATATTCATGTGATTTGCTTTATTGTGATACTCGCTTTATTGCAGTGGTCTGGAATCAAACCCACAATACCTCCAAGGTATGCTTGTACCTTTATAGGACATTTTATTTGAAAAAGAGTATTTCTTTCACTTCTTATGTGTACTTTGCCGTGTAAACTGTGAGTTGAAATATTGCTGTTAACTTGGCTGCCCCTTTATCATATGTTCATTTAAGTGGATTCCTCTGCAATATCTCCCCTCCTCCTCCTCCTCTTTGAGTCTCTCCAGTCTTTCCCCCTGCAAAGTTGCTGAACCAATAGCCTATTTAAAATCGTGCTTTTGGGTAGTCCTCTTTATCACTGGTCACTGTCTTATAAAACCAAAGGTGACATATCTGTAAGCAGAGCTTGAGAAATGAACAAGGCCCAGCAGAAGTAGAAATTTTGATGAGATTAGATTTTCTCCCAGCTCCTTTGTGTCTAGCACAGATTTCTCTTATAGTTTTATGCTCTCTACTGTGAAGATTATCATAAAGAAGGAGGAAGACGTGGCACCTAGGGAGTAAGAGAAGAGAGAACACAACAGTCTGTGATTTGGGGGTTGGCTGTAGTCTAGAGCCAGAATTTGGCATTGCCATCTGTTAGCCTAATGCTGAATTCTGCTGAGTAGAAAGAGCATCAGAAGTCTTAACTGACAGTCTAATAAAAAGAGCCTGATGTAATGGAAAAAGCACTGGTCTGGCAGTCTATGAAGATCTGTCTACTTTCAACTTGGTCCCTTACCAACAGCTCAGGAGATTCACCCCTCTTTCCCTTATTAACCATCCGATATTTGTCAGGCACTGTTCTAGGCACTGGGTAAATTAAAGATGAATTAGGCACAGTTCTTCTTAAGAGGCAGAGTGATGGGAAAGTCTTGAACAGAAAGGAAAGGTAATACAGGGTGACAAATGGTATAATAGTGGGGAGCACTATGGAAGTGAAGAGGAAGGGTCTCCAAGTTGCTGGGTAGGAGCAGGTAGCTGATTAGGGCTGAATATGAAGACAGGTGCATTTTTTAAAAAATTATTCATTTATTTATTTATTTTTGGCTGCACTGGATCTTCATTGCTGTGTGCGGGCTTTCTCTAGTTGCGGCGAGCGGGGGATACTCTTTGTTGCGATGCGCAGGCTTCTCATTGCGGTGCCTTCTCTTCTGGAGCACAGGCTCTAGGCGCACAGGCTCAGTAGTTGTGGCGCACGGGCTTAGTTGCTCCGCAACATGTGGGATCTTCCCAGACCAAGGATCGAACCCGTGTCCCTTGCATTGGCAGGCGGATTCTTAACCACTGCGCCACCAGGGAAGTCCTGACAGGGGCATTTTGACGGAGAAATGTGAGACGAGCAGGGCAGTATCATTTGTAAAGCCATGAATGGGCAAGGACTTTGGGGGAAGACTAGAAATGTACTGTGGCAGTGTGAGGTAGGTGTGGTGGGAGATGGGACCGGAGGAGTAAGTTTGTCCAGATTATGGAAGACCTCTAAACCCTGGCAGGATGTTTGGATTTTATCCTAGTGGACAATAGAAAGCCACCTAAAGTGTAAGCAGAATAAGATAAAGGCATTGGAGATTAAAATGAATGAGCTGATTTCTTAGAAAATGTGAGAAAGTAATTAAGCTATTAAAATGATCTTCATCTCTCAGGGGTCTTGTTGCTACTCTGCTCCCACAGCTTTGTATCCACTCCCTGAGGGGCTGCCTGGTCATTCTTTAACTTGCCATTGGTGAGGCTGGCATGAGTGAGGAAGCAGATAGGACGTGTAGTGCTTTCTTCAGCCCTTTCTCCTCAAGACTTAGACCCGCTGGGCGTTGTGCTTAAAGAGCACAGAACTCTGATCTGCTTTATGATAGATAACAACATATCCTGGGATGGGGAGCGGATGGAGCCCTGAAGGAAGGAAAGCACTGGATGCAATAGAATGAGACTACAGGTTTGGGTTTTTTTTTTAATGTCCTTTTTTTAGCATGATAATCATACAATCACTTTTTTTTGCCTCCTCATTTAAAAGTTTTCCCTTAAACAGTAATTTGGTTGTTGTAGGAGATAGCAGGACCAGTTTTGTTTGCTTCTGAGTACCTGACGGTTACCTCTGCCAGCATGGTCTTTCCCCTCTGTGCACATTATTTTGTTCAGTTAAGATCATGCTTGCTTCCCTTGCAGTATCCAGAGAAAGAGATCTGAAAATGGATGAATCAGGAGAGGAAGAGGCTCTGCATTCATCCCCTGATTTTTCCTTAAGGCTTCTGGCTAGCCCCCTGTTTCTTTAGTCACAGGTCTCAGGGACTCTAGTACAGTGAGATTAAGAGGGCCTTCTTAGGCGGATATTCACACTGCTGTAGTGTTGTTCCCTGTTAACACAGAAAATCTTTCACTATTCCTTTATTGAATTCCATCACATTCAGTTATGAGTTTTACTTGTAACATAACTTGAAGAAAAAAAAGAAAAACCATAGCATCTCCCTGGTTAATCTCAAAATGACAACACAGCATCTGGCTGGGAGGAATACAGGGAAGTGGAAAGAGGAATAAAATGTCTGTCATGGGAAGCAAGCTTGTTGAAGATGGAAACAAAGTTGCCCTTCCAAATTACTGGTGTCTGTCTCCCTTCAGCTATTGTGGAGAACATGGCTGAGTTCCGGCCTGAGATGTGCACAGAGGCTGCCCAGCAGGGTCTTCTGCAGTGGCTGCTGAAGAGGCTGAAGGTAAGTTTGGCTTTGTGGGACTGTAGCTCAAACCTCTCTTTGCTCTGGGCACAGCTCATGCTGGGTCATCGGCACAGATTGTTATTCCTAGGCTATGTGATCTAGTTTGGGAATCTTTTGGCAACTCTTGCCTCTTTCTTTGCTTCTCTTCTTTTGTTTGTTTTAAAAGTACCCTTTAATGCCCCTGAAAATAATATAAACATGTTGTCAACACAAATTCATGTGGTACAGAAGGTTTATACTGAGAAGTTCTCCTCTGCTGATTCCTTCTAGTTCCACTTCTCAGAGACAGCCTCTGTTAACAATATTTTATCTATCCTTCCAGAAATTTTCTGTGTAAATAGGAGTATGTGAGTGTGTTTGTGTGTGTTTCACAAATAGAATGATATATTATTTTCTTTTGCAAGTTGATCTTTTCGCTGAACTAATGGCTGCCTAGTATTCCATTTTACGGTTGTACCAAAGTCAATTTAACCATTCTCCTGTTTATAATAGTTTTTCACTGTTAAAACAGTGCTGCAGTGAATATCCCCATGTACACATGCACATTTTTTTTTCCTTGAACGCTAGTGTTAGTTTATTTGTAGGATAAGTTCCTAGAAATAGAATTGATAGGTCAAAGGGTATGCACATTAACATTTTTGGTAGATATTGCAAAATCTAATAGTTGAGAGGGTCTGTTTCCCTTACCTACATTGGGTATTACCAAACTTAAAATTTTGTCAAACTGATAAGTGAAAATGGGTATTTCATTTTAATTTGGAATTTTAAAATCGAGGACAGTGTATTGGCTTTCAGTTTTTTATTAGCCATTTGTATTCATCTCTTTTAGCTTCCTATTTATATCCTTTGATCATATTTCTGTTGGATTATTCATTCTCTTTCCTTCCTAGCATAGTCCTTTTGACCATCTTTTTAACATTTAGTGCTGTCACGGAGAGTAAATGAGGGAAGGGAGAGGTAAGAGCTTCTCTCAGGATAGTGTTAACCAAAGGTATGATGGAAGGCAGTTTGGAACTGCCTATGTGCTACTGAAATCATCTCGGCAAGCAAGGGTTCCCAACTTTTCAGTGAGAAAGAGGAAGACGTGTTTGTAGCTGGTATGATTCTTTAAGTAGTCCTGGCCTTGCTGTGCTTCAGAGTGTCATAGAGATGCAGAAAGTCTGAGGTGCATCAGGTCCGATTTGTCCCGCACTGTCTTGGTAGGGCTAAGGAAGAAGATTCTGCCTAAGATATCATATGCCCCCATGGTTCCCTCCCTCTCTGACAGTCTAGGTCTTCCCCAATCCTTCTTATTTAATCCTTTGTTCCCATTATATCTGTAACATAGACTTACATAACATGACTTGAGGATATTCAGCTAGCCTGCTGTACATTGTCATCAGTGGGTATGGGCACATTTGCTGGCAGAGGATAAACTTAAGGCATAGTTCAGTAGACTGCAACTTCCTACCCACACACACACCCTCGCCCTCGCCTTTCCTTTCAGGAAAAATCAGGTCTGGTTAATTCATTCATTGTCATTTTTGCAGCTTCCTTTTCTCAAGGAAGGTTGCAGCTTCCTTCCAACCTCCTCTCATGAGTTTTGATGTCCTTTGGTTTCCGCATGTAATTACCTTCACATCTCCCTCGGTTTCTTCTTTCCTCATTATTCAACAAATCTTTATTCTCCAAAGCCTTGAGACATTTTGGGGGTGAGGAGTAGGGGAGAGGAAAATAAAACACGTAGTTAAGGGGGTAGGATAGATGGCAGAGACCTGAATTGTTGATGGGGTAGCCATAGGTTGGGGCCTTAACCTTAAAATATACAAAATAATCCAATAGTTTTTGTCTTTTTGAAATCAGGACCAATTTTTCCCAGTTACTTGAGACTTGATACTGAATCAAGGATTCTTCATTAAACCAGAATGTAAGGCCTCTTCTGCCTTTTGAAAGGTGTTTAAACTTGCCAGTCTTTTTTTGGATTAGTAACAGGAAGGGAAATCGAGACCTTTGGGTGTTTGGCTTGGATACCATTACCCTTATGAGAGTAATAAAGAGGTCCATTTGGTAGTCTTGCAAGCTTTTGACTCTTGCCTTTTAGGCATAGTGTTTATGCAATCCTCAAGGCATAAATAGCCGTGTTGCTGTCTCTGAAACAGTTTTTCAAGGCTTTGGGGCATCTAAACATTAAAATGCTATTTGGTTATTTTACTAGTGAGCAAGTACCCTTAGAAAAATCCTGTGCTGCCCAGAACGTTAATGACAGAAGGTTCTGCTTAAGGGCGCGGCCAGTAAGAAGGCATGTCTTTAAAACCAATGCCTTGCTCTTATTTCTCATGACCTAGGAAAGTGCTTATTTTAATCTTCACCCTCATAAATATCATGGTGAATCAGAATGAGTGCTGGACCCAGATCCTTACTTTCACCAGCAGAACTTCTAAAAATACAGATTCCCAGACTTACTGTCTCAAGCCTCTGTCTTCGGTGTATTTTAGAGAAGTTCCACCTGTGATTATAAATGTACAACCCTCACTAAGATCCACTGGTCTCTAGAAATGTGAGCATTTTTGTTCCGCACTGCTCCCAAACTAATTTAAGACTCCATTTTCATTATGCCATTCCCTATTCAAGAACCTTCCTAGAGTGATGCTACTGCCCTCTGCGTCAGATTCCACCATCTCTGCCTACTTTTCAAGGCCCTTTAACGCGGCCTGATCTTTCTTTTCTTTCCTTTTTCCTTTCATTTCTCAGTTTTGAAACACTGGCCTTATTACTGTTCAGACATCTCTTGTACCTACCCCCTTTGCAAAGGTCAACAAGGGTCAACAGTGTTGACCTCTGTGTCTTGTCTTTGTTCATGTTCCCCCCATCCCCCAGGAATGACTCCTGCCTATGTAATTCTAAATTATACACCACCTTCATTAACCAACTTAAATCCCTACTCTTCCACATTGCCTCCATCATTTTTTGAACTGAAAGGAATTTTATAAGTTCTGTTGCAGATAAAAAATTAAAAATCAAGACCTGTAGAGACTAAGCGCCTTGCCCAAATTCATGCAGCTAGTTCTGGTAGAGCCAGAATTAAAACCCAAGCCTCCAGACTTTCTTCATGCACCGCTTCCATAGCACTGCTTTGCCCCCAGCCCATATTGCCCTCTTTCTTTCCTGAATATCAATCATTTTATTTTTTTTCTACTGGTTCTCTTCTGGGAGTTAGCAGATCTGGGTTGTAACATATGCCTATAACTGTGTGACCCTTACCCTCATGGAGCATCTTTTCTTCATCACCTGGCAGACTTTCCTCTTTTTATATGTGCTCCTTGTCTTTCTCCCAATGTCCTTAAACTCCTTAAGAGCAAGGACTGGGACTCCATCATATTGTATCTCCTCCGGATTGTTCTCAGGGTGTGGTTCCCAATGGGGAGCATCAAAATTACCTGGCAACTTGTTGGAAATGCAAATTCTTGAACCCACCCCAGACTCATTAAATCTGCCCAGCTTGGGGTGGAGCCAGCAATCTGTGTTTTAACAAGCCTTCCAGGTGATTCTGATGCATGCTGAAGTCTGAGAACCCTCATCCTAGAGTACTTATGTTTACATTGCTTGATAAAACCCTGCTATTTAACTGATCATCCCCTGTTTATTCAGTAGTCCTTGAGTAACTGAGTGGCACATTGGTGAATCTCCTTTATGTACTGGTAGCCTAGCAGTATACAGAGATATTCATGGATTTCTTCATTCACTAAATGAAACCTCACTCATTTGTACTGCTAATAAGGATAAAACCCATTGCGGAGGATTACATTAAATGGTTTAACAGGTAAGCAGGTAACAGTAGTATGAGAGACACTGCACCATAGTTCACTTTTTAATGGGGAATACAAACTTATTAGCATATTGTGTACTATTGAAAATAACACCAAAACTTTTTTCTTTTTCAAGGAAACAAAATTGAGATTCTTTTTGTTTCCCAATTAAATCATTGCTTCAAAAACAGTCTCAATGTTTGGCGCTTGAGCTAATGAATTGAGGACTGGCTGTGTTATACTACACGTACAACTGGTTGATGCTAAGTCCTTAGCCTCTTATGACCAGGAGATGGGATTTTTGTAGGGCACAATCTGCTTTGACTATTGTCCAGGGCTGTAGCTGTGTCTGAACCTGCCCCATGTGTTCCAGGTACCGGAGGTGAGCCGCAGAAATAATCTGCAGCTTCTGGCTGTGGGTGGTAGCATAAATGTCTTGTACTTTCCAAAAAAGCAGCAGCTCCAAAAAAGGTGAAGTTTAATTTTATTCAAGGCCAGTACATGCTGAGTACAAACCTATGCTTGACTCTGTAATTACTCTGACAGCTGAAAGATTTAGGATCATCAGGCTCCTGGATAGAAGAGAGCCCCCAAAGCTCCAACTCCTGTTGACTAGCTTTGCAAAATCCAAGAGGCTATACCTGCTAAATAAATTCTCCTTCCTCCTGATTTTGACTAAATGTCCTTGTAGTTTGGCAGTTTGGTATTTTGCAGGCTTGGAGGCTGTCATCTCTGGCTGAGATTTAAACAGAAATAAAATTTCCATGGTGACTTTTGTTTTTGGCTAGGCATGAAAGATTAGTCTCCTGCTTTCCCATCTAGCCCAGTTTCACTCAACGTAAGAGATATCAATCAGGTTAGAGAGGCAGAGTAGTTTGGCCAAGATCACATAGCTGGTAACTGTTAGAGCTGAGATTCTAACCTGGATATTTCTGATCCCAATCATCAGAAAAACTTATAGCAACTATTATGTATTAGGTACTTCCATATTATTTAATTCTCAGAGCAACTCTCCAAAGAAGATGTTATTTTATTGTTTCCATTTCACAGATAAAGAAACTTGAGACCAGGAAATGTTACTTCGGTCATAGAGGACCATTCTTAATTTATGGTGCCATCAGTATCTCAGTAATTTTGTTTTTACAGGGTTCTATGCCAAAGAGGACCTACCAGTCCCATTTAAAGTAGTTAGGTCCAAACAAATTTAATACATATTTATGTCCTAAGACTTTAGTAGCCGTTCAAAAAAATAATATGCATGAATTAAAATAAAATATATTTTTTATTTCATTCTTAAATACCACAATTACTTACCAGTAGATGTGTGTACCTCTTGTGTAGTTGTACTACACAACTTCTAAAACCTTGGAATCAGATTGAACACAACCATCTTCATTCCTGTTCCACACTGATTTTCACATAGTTCTTTTATCACAGCAACCACTCAAACCCAACTTCACAAAGAAAAGATGTCATCAAAAGAAATGTACATAATTCAAAAAGAGACATGTACCAAAATGTTCATTGCAGCTCTATTTACAATAGCCAGCACATAGAAGCAACCTAAGTGTCCATCAACAGATGAATGGATAAAGAAGACATCGCACATATATACAATGGAATATTACTCAGCCATAAAAAGGAATGAAACTGAGTTATTTGTAGTGAGGTGGATGGACCTAGAGACTGTCATGCAGAGTGAAGTAAGTCAGAAAGAGAAAAACAAATACCGTATGCTAACACATATACATGGAGTCTAAAAAAAAAAAGAAAATGGTCAGAAGAACCTAGGGGCAAGACGGGAATAAAGATGCAGACCTACTAGAGAATGGACTTGAGGATATGGGGAGGGGTAAGGGTAAGCTGAGACAAAGTGAGAGAGTGGCATGGACATATATACACTACCAAACGTAAAATAGCTAGCTAGTGGGAAGCAGCCACGTAGCACAGGGAGATTAGCTCAGTGCTTTGTGACCACCTAGAGGGGTGGGATAGGGAGGGTGGGATAGGGAGGGTGGGAGGGAGGGAGACGCGAGAGGGAAAAGATATGGGGACATACGTATATGTATAACTGATTCACTTTGTTATAAAGCAGAAACTGACACACCATTGTAAAGCAATTATACTCTAATAAAGATGTTAAAAAAAAAAAAAAGAAATGTACCTGAAGCTAGTGGTTAACGTGCTCACTCATCAGCAGATGTGAGATGTCACTGTGCTTTCCTTGTAAATCCTGTAAATCCTTGCAATCCCCTCTGAATTCAATATGATGTCCCAGGTACCTTGGCACACAGTTTGGGAACTGCAGACTTAGTGTCACGTAGGTAGTACATGCTTGTGAGTTAAATCTAGGTATGTCTCATCCCAGGTTCATGTCCTTTTATTTATTTTTTTTAACATAAATGTATTACTTGATAAAATTAACTTTAATTCAGTGTAATTTTTTAAATGATGTAACAATGGGCCAGTTTCATGTCAAATTCACCTCTGTTTGCTGTCACGTTCAATTTTTGTGTCTTGCATATAGCAGGTGCCCAATAAATATTTGTTGGAAAAAAAGAGGAAACCTCTCTCCTACCTTAGAGACAGGAGTTTATAAAATCAAATAAAAGACAAGAGGCATTGGAACCACAGAAATGCTATTGCTCTAGTGGCCTGATGTCTTTTGGCTTCTTTCAGTTGAGTGTATCTTGTTTGCAACAAGAACCCTGACCCCTTAAAAAGCTGCGTATGAGTTGGTGTGGCTTAAATAATTTAAACTAGCAATACTTGAACTTAAATCATTTGAGTAAGTGATTTTATTAGCGAATCCTTCATTCTGATAGACATGCTCACCCCTTGGCTTTTCACTTTTGTATTTTGATTTGTATAAAACTATTTTTCTTAAAGTGAAAAACGCCACAGATTGCATTTAAACCCTGGCTGTTGTACTGAATTTCTTGAAACAAGGCCTTAAGCTTGTTCAGGGAGCATAACTTGCAGTCAGCACACATAAGACCTTGTATTTACAGATCTTTTAACCTAAGATGGGTCATACCCGGTTAGCCTTCTGAAACCCTATGGGGTGCACTTAGGCTTGATGGGGAAGACATGCAGAGAGAACTGAAAAGATGCTGGGTGTTGCTTCATTAGGGGCCACTCTTCCTTCTTAAGTGCAAAATCAGTGTCCAAACAGAACTGTGAATGGCACTAAGGGGATGGAGGTATTAGCTTCAGTATAAACACTTCCCCTGTCCTTTCCAGGTACAGTAATTATATGTTATAATTATATGTTATATGTTAGTTCAAAAACATATAACATAATTATAATGTTAGTTCATAACATAACATAACATAATGTCATATGTCATAAACATATAACATATGTCATAAACATATAACATAATTATAATGTTAGTTCATAACATAACATAACATAACATAATTATATGTTAGTTCAAAAACCTGGATAGGTAGCAAGGCTGCTGCTGATTAACAGTCGTGGTCTTTGTGCCTGCATTTTAAGGATCAAGGGTACGGTAAATAAAAACACATCGATGAGGCTTGCGCTCCTCTCTGTGTACCTTTATCCAAGGGGCATTGTTAATGATGAGGCACTTGAGTCGCACTACTGGGGCAACAATGTGGATGACCATGAAAAATAGGCTCTGCAGTAGATGTGTCCCCTCTGCAACTCCAAGTAGCAGAGCATGCAGCAGGGAAAGAATTGTGGGTAATAATTTGGGTGTTAAAATATTAACACATTTCTGCATATTTAATATGGTTTCCTTTTTAAATAGTAGGCAGATTATGGCCCATGAGCAGTTAGGTTTATGATTTCAAATTAAATTTTAAGCATTTAAAAAAAAATCCAAAAGGAACTACTTTGTTATAAAGACATTCAACTAATCAAAACAAGAGCTTGCTTTCTTTTCAGCTTCTCTGATCATCTATCAGCTAATTTACAGCCTAATTTTATGATTGTAACTTGTGAATGAAGCTTCATGATGGATTTTAGTCTTAAATGTTCAAAACTTTCAATCATTTATCCAGTTCTCATTTGAGTATGTATTATGTGCTAGACAATAGTCCCTAGACTCAAAATGGGGAATCTGGGAAGGCTTCACAGAGGAGGTGACATTTGCACCTGGGCTTTAGGAGTGTGAGAGCTGTTGTGTACATCTGCTGTTTATGGTTTTACTATGCAGTGCTTGAGTCTGGTCTCTTGAGAGCAGAGGCAGACCTTTTTTACCCTTAACCTGCCCTTTCCCTTTATAACTTCTGCTTCTCTCTAACTCAGATCCTAGTACTTGTGAAAAAATTTGTCCTGGGGAAGGAAGCAAGGCCCCTTAACGTTTTTCTCATTTCTCCTATTTCCCAACAGGCAAAGATGCCTTTTGATGCCAACAAACTGTATTGTAGTGAAGTGCTGGCCATATTGCTCCAGGACAATGATGGTGAGGCTCCCTCTCGGTATTGATATTCTGTTAGGATAGGAGCCAGGCTTGTTTCAGATCATGACAGCAAGCTCTCTTGCCTTTGGCATCCCCTTGCTCTCCCTCTCGCTCTCTGTGCAGCTTTTGTACTCTGTCAAGCTGTATTGATTTTGTTTGCTGATGTATCAGTGTTAGACGGCTGTAAAATCTGACAGTTAGCTTCATTTTTTTTTTTCTCCTATTTTTTTCCCCTTTTAGAAAACAGGGAATTGCTTGGGGAGCTGGATGGAATCGATGTGCTTCTTCAGCAGTTATCCGTGAGTAATTCTTATGCTTCCTGTCTGCCGTGAAGATCCATGGCTTGCTTTAAATGGGAGGTGGAGCTGGAAATTGTTGGAAGGAATAAGCCATGTGATGCAAGCCATATGGAATGTGTTGGCAGGTTTGAGGTCACATTGGAGGTACATGGTTTGCCTCCTTTTCTTAGTCATTTGCTCTTTATGACCAGATATCACTGTGTATCTGGTGTGGACTTTCTCAGTCTTCTGATATTTATCAATCCAACAGAGGTGTGCTTCCTGCTTAAGTGTATATTCTTGAGCCAAGAATGCCAAATTATTTTTAGTTGACCCACTCCCAAGATTATTCACTTGCTTTCCCATCAGTCTGCCACTAAATTGGAGTCTGTTCATTTAGGATCCAGATAAGTAAGCTTCAGGAGTACAAGTTCCAATACAGTGGGACAGAGGTCAGAGAGGAGGATAGGGAAGGATGTGGCACTGGAGGCTGGAAAAAGAAATTAGAAATTGCCATTTGCTCGTTGTAAGAAATGTAAATCCTGTTGAAATGTTGTTCTGCTGGCATTCTGAAAATACTGTTAAGTTTTTTTTTCTAACAAATCTCATCTGTGCTATTCTAAAACCAGGACTGAAAATAGATCATTTGGATAAAATCTTAAGAGTGTTGGGAGTGTCTGAGATGTCAGTTTGCATACAGCTTTCGTCTTGGTGCCAGCAGCCTGAGTGGCTTGGCCTCCACCCCAAAAAATAGAACTTTGAAATGTGAATCTCCCAATTCTGGGAAAGTACTTAGTCCTGTTCCCGCAAGATTATTGATCATTTTGTAGTAGACTGTATGGGTATGCATACACTGTTAAAAGGCTTTCCTCTTAACATGCCATGTATTTCTGGCAAAGATAAAACTGCTTTTCGCTGTTCCCATGATTTAGAGCCACAACTAGTCTATGAGGCAGTTCAGTAGCCCTGATGGTTAGGAAAGTGTTCCTTATATTGAGCCAAGATTTGCCCTTCAGGACTGTGGTTTCTTTTAGAAGGGGAAGAAATGTGGTTGGGTAGCGCAAGTGGAGGGCTTTGCGGGGTAGCTGGCAAAGTTGTTTCTTGATCTGAATGCTGGTTTCAGGGGTGTTCACCTTACGCATTTAGCTATACTTGTCTTTTATAGAGTTTTCTACATGTTAATATATTTCACAATGAAAAGGTTTTGTTGGTTTTTGTTAAATTGCCTCCTTGGAACTATCAATTATTCATGGACTCAGTGGTCAGTTGAGTGTTCTGGTTTTTTGCATGAACTGATAGCCATTTATTTAACCTGTGCATCAGAAAGCCCAGTTTCTCTATAATGGAAACTGATGAGAATTTTGTTTGGTAAGCTTCTGTTTCCTCAGTTGTAGGGTTTTTGGAGTAGATGGGCTTTGGAAACTGTTGAGTGCTGGTTGATGAAAAGACATTCTCTTATGGTTCTGTGCTTTCTGATATCTTTACTTGACAGGTGTTTAAAAGACACAATCCTAGCACAGCCGAGGAGCAGGAGATGATGGAGAATCTGTTTGATTCACTCTGTTCCTGCCTAATGCTCAGTTCCAATCGTGAGCGCTTCCTGAAGGGTGAGGGTCTTCAACTGATGAATCTCATGCTAAGGTATGCTTCTTATCTCCTATTATCTCCTAGCTCTCCATCTTTTTTTGCCGAACTCCTCACTGTTAGCCTGGATTCAAGAACATGTAGCTATGGCCTTTTATTCCATTGAGTTTCCTAGATATATAAAACAGTAAAGTCTTCAAGTGTGTGTATGGTCTTTTCTAAAGTTAGATTGGATGAATAAAAAGTATATTTCAGTCTGTTTGTGCCCTGTGGTTAGGTCATTTGGGAGTAGGACCACTCCATCAAAGGGAAATGGTTTTTTTGCTCTTTCTTATAGTGTGTTGGTTTTGGGAAATCTAGTCGTTAACTTCTCAACATATCCTATGTTAATTTCTAAACTTAGCCCAGTTTTCTTTATATTCCACATAGACCTGTCTATGCCATATGTTTGTCCGTATTTTTATTATTGACAGCAGAATATAATTCATATTTTTCACTTATACATATTTTTCATTATGTGTTATTTTCAATAATGCATTGCGCATGTGCTATGTGCCTAGCATAGGAGATATGAAAATGTGCAAGACAGTTCTAGAACTTTTCTTTATAGTGCTTTCTTGTATATCTTATTATTTATGCTTTAATTTCTTAAAATATTTATAGTAATTATCATGTTAGTATAATTCACAGAATCCTAAAGTTGGAAGTAAATGGGAGATAGCTTGTTATGGATAATTCTTTTGAGAAATCTGGCTTGGAAGGGAAATAGAGAAATGGTGTGAAGGGGTAACCAGAGAAGGAGTTGTAGTATCAATGGTCAGTTTTTTCAATTGAGAGATGCGAGAGACTATAATCATGGGATTATTCTTTATGAAATTGAGCCAGAGTCCGCTGTCTTGAAACATATTCAAGTACACTAAAATTCTGTTAATTTATTTCATTGAAAAAAATTTTTAATAAATTTGATAGCCTAGAATATAAGACATGCAAAACTACTGTTAGTAGTAGGACTGATAAGGTACTATGTTAAGTGCTTGGCTTATACAGGATTGGAGGACAGGATTCCTGCCTCCAAGAAGCTAAAAAACAGCTCTGTCACATGAACACAGCCCAACTTTGGGTGCATATTCCTTGTAGTCTTTTTTCCCATAATTGTTTTCTCTTTAACAGCTTTTTAGGCCTACCACACATGTAATTTTCTATACTGTTTTTGTTTGTTTGTTCGTTTGAACTTAACATGCTGTTTCCCATGTTTTGACGTAACCTTCATGAGAGTTTTCAATAACTGAATAATGCACTCTAAGGGACTATGACTTAGTCTTACTTTGTTATTGATATTGAGGGTATTTCCAATGTTTTGTTGTTATAAAAAATTCTCCAGTGACAAATTCTACAAATTTTTGTGTTTAAACTATTTTTGTATTTAAGATTATCAAGGTATATGTTACTAAAACCTCTCCTCTTTAAAGGCCTGTGTAGGCCCAGGGGCACAGTAGACCTCTTGGTTTGTCCAATGTGTACTAGACCTTAGATTGATTGAAGAATCTTCCTTTGTGGAATTGTTTTTTAAAATTTATTTTAAAGTGCAGAGAGGGGCATTGGAATTATTCAGAGACCTTTAGTGTTCAGCTGATTTTTGCTAGCTTTACTCTCTTGAGCCTTTTGTTTGTTTTTCTCCTTTACCCTTCTAATTGCTTGTCCTTTTGTTGAAATGACCCACCTTCTCTCAAGCAAATAGCATATAAAGAAGATGCATTTGGCTTCCTGGACCTTCTAACCTTAAAACTATACTCTGCAGGGACTTTTCTCTAAGCTTCTTAAAGGTCTGAACTGCCAGTGTCTTTGGATGTTTGAGTGCAAATATGAGGTGATGTATTCCTGTAGCATATGGCTTGTAAATGTGCAGCAGTGGGGAGCTGAATAAATAACCAGAAATATGGATTATTCAAACAGGAATGCTGAGATTCTGGGAGCCTAATTAAAAAGGAGCTCCAAAAGACTTAGAAACTGTACCTTTGTAGGATCTCCTAACTTTTCATATTTGAATGCTGAAGTTACTATTAGATTAATTCTTTCACATTAATTAACTATATTAGCAGATTCAGCATTTCTTTTTTTCTCTTTCCCATGCTCTTTGTTCTGTGTTATTTTTCTTCTTCAGACTCCCAAATGGAAAGTTTAATTGGGAGGGAATTTTTTTTTCCTACTAGAGTCATCCTTCTTGATCTTCTAGCAAGAGCTGCCAAGTTGCTCTCTGTCTCAAGGGAACCCATTCAAAGACTATGAAGCTGTAACACTAGAAGTTCAGGAACATTTCTGTGCTTCCATTGCCCCTAAATACTAATCTTTATTTTGATTTAGACGTTCATCAAACAGTTATGAAATGCCCACCTGGAGAGGTGGGAGTATGGTGTAGTGTGGAAGAATGGGCTTTGGAGTTGAGGCAAATGTGGGTTTGGAACATAGTTCTTTCACTTACTAGTTCTGGATATTTGGTGAGTTACTCTAAGCTTTCTGTCCTCTGACCCTCACTTTTTTCATATGAAAAATGGGAGTAATAATGCCAAATTTGCAGGGATCTTTGTGGGTATTAGACTATATATATAAATTGGCTGGGACAGTTTTGCAGTTCTTAAAACATTGGTAAAGTGCTATGTTAACTTACTGTGTTAAGTGCTAGGCTTATACGGACATGAACAAGACAGGATTCCTGCCTTCAGTTGCTAGTGATGGAGGCCAACATTAAATAACCATAATATAATTAAATGTGTTAACTATTGAGAGGAACAGTTAATTTTGCATGTCCACAGAATTTTTTTTTATGTTTCTGATTATTGATAAGGAAAGGTCACCAACAAGATTGTCATTTATACATTTATATGCACAAATTATCACACATACATATATATATATATTGGGTTGGCCAAAAAGTTCGTTTGGGATTTTCTGTAAGATGCTACAGAAAACCCGAACGAACTTTTTGGCCAACCCAATACTACCCAATTTAATACTTTTATCACCTTTATTGAGGCATAATTTATATGCAATCAAACACTAATTTTAATTTTGACAAATGTATATACCTTTGTTTTCACCACAATGAAGATGCAAGATACTGCCGACTGAAAAGAATGCACAACGTGAGAGTTGTGAGTTAAGTTTTATTTGGGGCAAAATGAGGACTATAGCCTGGGAGACAGCCTCTCAGATAGCTCTGAGGAACTGTTCTGAAGAGGTAAGGGGGGAGGTCAGTACATATATGATTTTGGTGAAGGGGAATGTGTGCAATCAAGCACACATTTCGGCAGAGGGTTGCTGCTAGTCGCAAGGAGCAGATTAATGATTTTACTGTTTTTCTAGATATGAGAGGTTACAAGAAATTAGTCTCATAAAATCTTCTCCTGCCCTTCCACCATACACAAAAATAAACTCAATATGGCTTAAAGACTTAAATATAAGACACGACACCATAAAACTCCTGGAAGAGAACATAGGCAAAACATTCTCTGACATAAATCATAACAATGTTTTCTTAGGTCAGTCTCCCAAGGCAAAAGAAATAAAAGCAAGTATAAACAAATGGGGCCTAATCAAGCATATAAGCTTTTGCACGGCAAAGGAAACCATAAATCAAATGAAAAGACAACCTCCGGAATGGGAGAAAATATTTGGAAACAATGTGACAGACAAGGGCTTAATTCCCAAAATATACAAACGGCTCATACTGCTCAATATCAAAAAAAACAACCCAATCAGAAATTGGACAGAAGACCTAAATAGACATTTTTCCAAAGAAGACATACAGATAGCCAACAGGCACGTGAAAAGATGTTCAACATTGCTATTATTAGAGAAATGCAAGTCAAAACTAAAATGAGGCATCAGCTCACACCAGTCAGAATGGCCATCATCAAGAAGTCTACAAAAATAATAATAAATGCAGAGAGGGTGTGAAGAAAAGGGAACCCTGCTACACTGTTAGTAGGAATGTAAATTGGTGCAGCCACTATGGAGAACAGTATGGAAGTTCCTTAAAAAACTAAAAAGAGTTACCATATGACCCAGTAGTCCCACTCCTGGGCATATATCTAGAAAAGAGGAAAACTGTAATCTGAAAAGATACATGCACTCCAATGTTCATAGCAGCACTATTTACAGTAGCCAAGACATGCAAGTAACTTAAGTGTAACTTAAGTTACTTAAGTGAATGGATAAAGAAGATGCTGTATGTATATATACAATGGAATATTATTCAGCCATAAAAGAGAATAAAATATTGCCATTTGCAGCAACATGGATGGACCTAGAGATTATCATACTAAGTGAAGTCAGTCAGACAGAGAAAGACAAATATCATATGATGTCACTTATATGTAGAATCTAAAAAAATGGTGCAAATGAACTTATTTACAAAACGTAAATAGACTCACAGACATAGAAAACAAACTTATGGTTACCAAAGGGGAAAGGGTTGGGAGGAGAGATAAATTAGGAGTTTGGGATTAACACATATGCACTACTATATATAAAATAGATAAACAACAAGGACCTAATGTATAGCACAGGGAACTATATTTGATATTTTGGAATGACCTATAATGGAAAAGAATCTATAATGGAGCTGAATCACTTTGCTGTACACCTGCATCTAACACGACATTGTAAATCAACTATACTTCAACAACAACGAAAAATCTTCTGAAAATAACTCTCTGGAGGCCTGTTCTGCCAGTTCTTGCCAGAGCACAGAGTGCCTCATTCCTGATATCTCCCCCCTGAACTCCTTTCAGGGTGTGTTGAAGGTCAGTGACTGCTGTGGTTAGTGACCTAATCCTTGTAGAGGTAGATGGCAAGTGACAACTTTCAGTTGGCAATACATAGTTTTATATTTTGTAGTAGCCACAGTAAAAAGTTTAAAAGAAACAAAATAATAGGTTTTATTTAATGCCATATATTATAAATCAATTCAACATGTAATCAATAAAAACATTATTAAGCCATTTTGCATTATTTTTTCTACTAAGTCTTTAAAATCCAGTGTGTATTTTACATTAACATCTGAATTCAGTGCTAAATTTTCATTACAGTACTTGATTTGTAGTTAGATTTCATAAAATTTACAGTTGAAAAAGTAGATTCCCATACTTAGGTTTCTCTAAACATACTTAACTGTTTCCCAATAACTGAATCAAATATCAATTTCTAAACTTAAATTTATTTAAATTAAATTTAAATTTTAGCTCCTCAATTTAAATCTGAAATTTAGCTATATTTCAGATGTTCAGTGGCTACATGTGGCTAGTGGCTATGATATCGGACAATGCATATGTAGATCATTTTTATCACCCTCCAAAATTTCCTTGATCACTTTTGCAATCAGTTCCCACCAATCCACCTTTGACCCCAGTCAAACATTGTCATTCTAGAATTTCATATAAATAGAGTCATACAGTATGCGTTTTGTTTAGCTTATTTAACTCAGCAGGTTGTTTTTGAGGTTCATTTATTTTGCATGTATTAGTAGTGTGATTCTTTTTTTATGCCTAGTAGTATTCGATTATATTTCTGCATTCCAGCATATCAGTTTGTTTATTTATTCACCTGTTCTAGACATTTGGGTTGTTTCCATTGTTTTGCTGTTGTGAATAAAGCTGCTTAAAAGTCTTTGGATAAACATATATTTTCATTTCTCTTGGTTAAATACCTGGGAGTGGAATGAGTGAGTCATATATTAAGTAAAAATTTACTATTAGAAACTACCAAGTTGTTTCCCAAAATGATTGTATCATTTTATATCCCTACCAGCAAGGCATGAGAACTCCAGTTGCTCTGTATCCTCCTTAATACCTGGTATTGTCAGATTTTAGTTTTAGCCGTTTGAGTGAATATGTATTGTGGCTTTAATCTGCATACAACTGATTACTCAGGTTGTTGAGCATCTTTTCATGTTCATATTGACCTTTCTTATACCTTTTGTTAAAGTCAAACCTTCGTTCAGACCTTTTGTATAAATTTTATTTGGGTTGTCTTATTGAGTTTTAAGTGTTCTTTACTCTAGGTAGAAGTCTTTGTCAGATACATGTTTTAGAAATATTGTTTTCCTAGTCTGTGGCTTGCCTTTTCATTTTTTAGCAGTATCTTTTAAAGAGCAAAAGTTTTACTTTGATAAAGTCTAATTTGTAAAAAATATTTTTTAAATTGTGCTTTTGGTATGGTATATAAACTGTGTTTGTCTAACCCAAGGTCTCAAACTGTTCCTTTCATATTTTCTTTTACAACTTTCAGTTTTAGGCATTTATAGGTCTGTGATCCATTTTAAGTTAATTTTTATATATAGTGTTAGATATGAATTGAGGTTCTTGGTTTTATTTATTATTTTTGTATATAGATGTCCAGTTCTGGCACCATTTATTGCAAAGACTGTCCACATTCCGTTTAATTGCCTTTACACCTTTGTCAGAAATCAATTATATATGTGTGGGTCTATTTCTGTGCTTTCTATTCTGCTCTATTGATCTGTGTATCTATCTTTTTGCCAACACAACCCTATTTTGACTTTATGGTTAAGTCTTGAAATTACATGGTGTGAATCCTCAGACTTAATGTCTTTTTAAAGATTGTTTTAACTATTCTAGTTCTTTACTTTCTTTGTCTTTCTGTATAAATTTTAGAATCAGCCTGTTAATTTCTAGAAAAACTCTGCTGGGGTTTTGATTGGTATCATATTGAATCTATGGGTTCTTTTGGGGAGGATGGACATCTTTGCAATAATGAGTCTTCCAATCCATGAACATCGTATATTTCTTCATTTATTTAGGTCTTTGATTTCTTTCATCAATGCTCTGGTTTTTAAAGACAATTTGATACTTTATATTTTCCTAGAAATTTTCAGTTTCATAGACTTTCAAGGTTATTAATATGTTGTCCTTGTATCATTCTTTTCTATATCTTCCATTTCATTTCATCTTTTTCATTTTCACCTCTTTACGTCTCTTTTATAATCCTTTTTTTAAATTTTTAAATTTTATTTATTTTTTTGTACAGCAGGTTCTTATTAGTTACCCATTTTATACATATTAGTGTATATATGTCAATCCCAATCTCCCAATTCATCCCCCCCCCCACCACCACTTTCCCCCCTTGGTGTCCATACGTTTGTTCTCTACATCTGTGTCTCTATTTCTGCCCTGCAAACCAGTTCATCTGTACCATTTTTCTAGGCTTCACATACATGCATTAATATAGAGCATTTCTTTTTCTCTTTCTGACTTACTTCACTCTGTATGACAGTCTCTATGTCCATCCATGTCTCTACAAATGACCCAGTTTCATTCCTTTTTATGGCTGAGTAATATTCCATTGTATATATGTACCACAACTTCTTTATGCATTCCTCTGTTGATGGACATTTAGGTTGCATTGCTTCTATGTCCTGGCTATTGTAAATAGTGCTGCAATGAACATTGGGGTGCATGTGTCTTTTTGAATTATGGTTTTCTCTGGGTATATGCTGGGTCATGTGGTAGTTCTATTTTTAGTCTTTTAAGGAATCTCCATACTATTCTCCATAGTGGCTGTATCAATTTGCATTCCCACCAACAATGCATGAGGGTTCCCTTTTCTCCACACCCTCTCCAGCATTTATTGTTTGTAGATTTTTTGATGGTGGCCATTCTGACAGGTGTGAGGGATACCTCACTGTAGTTTTGATTTGCATTTCTCTAATAATTACTGATGTTGAGCATCTTTTCATGTGTTTGTTGGCCATCTGTATGTCTTCTTTGGAGAAATGTCTCTTTAGGTCTTCTGTCCATTTTTTAACTGGGTTATTTATTTTTTTGCTATTGAGCTCCGTGAGCTGTTTGTGTATTTTAGACATTAATCCTTCGTCCGTTGATTCATTTGCAAATGTTTTCTCCCATTCTCAGGGTTGTCTTTTCGTCTTGTTTGTAGTTTCCTTTGCTTTGCAAAAGCTTTTAAGTTTCAGTGGGTCCCATTTGTTTATTTTTGTTTTTATTTCCATTCCTCTAGGAGGTGGATCAAAAAAGATCTTGCTGTGATTTATGTCACAGAGTGTTCTTCCTTTGTTTTCCTCTAAGAGTTTTATAGTGTCCGGTCTTACATTTAGGCCTCTGATCCATTTTGAGTTTATTTTTGTGTTTGGTGTTAGGGAGTGTTCTAATTTCATTCTTTTACATGTAGCTGTCCAGTTTTCCCAGCATCTCTTATTGAAGAGACTGTCTTTTCTCCATTATATATCCTTGCCTCCTTTGTCATAGATTAGTTGAGCATAGGTGCATGGGCTTATCTCTGGGCTTTCTATCCTGTTCCATTGATCTATATTTCTGTTTTTGTGCCAGTACCATACTGTCTTGATTACTGTAGCTTTGTAGTATAGCCCGAAGTCAGGGAGTCTGATTCCTCCAGCTCCATATTTTTCCCTCATGACTGCTTTGGCTATTCAGGGTCTTTTGTGTCTGCATACAAATTTTAAGATTTTTTTTCTAGTTCTGTAAAAAATGCCATTGGTAGTTTGATAGGGATTGCATTGAATCTGTAGATTGCTTTGGGTAGTATTGTCTTTTTCACAATATTGATTCTTCCAATCCAAGAACATGGTATATCTCTCCATCTGTTGGTATCATCTTTAATTTCTTTCAACAGTGTCTTATAGTTTTCTGCATACAGGTCTTTTTTCTTCCTAGGTAGGTTTATTCCTGGGTATTTTATTCTTTTTGTTGTCATGGTAAATGGGAGTGTTCCTTTCATTTCTCTTTCAGGCTTTTCATCATTACTGTAAGGAATGCAAGAGATTTATGTGCATTAATTTTGTATCCTGCAACTTTACCAAATTCATTGATTAGCTCTAGTAGTTTTCTGGTGGCATCTTTAGGATTCTCTATGTATAGTATCATGTCATCTGCAAACAGTGACAGTTTTACTTCTTTTCCAAATTGTATTCCTTTTTCTTCTCTGATAGCTGTGGTTAGGACTTCAAAAACTCTGTTGAATAATAGTGGCGAAAGTGGACATCCTTGTCTTGTTCCTGATCTTAGAGGAAATGCTTTCAGTTTTTCACCATTGAGAATGATGTTTGCTGTGGCATTGTTGTATATGGCCTTTATTATGTTGAGGTAGGTCCCCTCTGTGCCCACTTTCTGGAGAGTTTTTATCATAATGGGTGTTGAATTTTGTCAAAAGCTTTTTCTGCATCTATTGAGATGATCATATGGTTTTTTCCTTCAGTTTGTTAATATGGTGTATCACATTGATTGATTTGCATATACTGCAGAATGCTTGCATCCCTGGGATAAATCCCACTTGATCATGGTGTATGATCCTTTTAATGTGTTGTTGGAGTCTATTTGCTAATATTTGTTGAGGATTTTTGCATCTGTATTCATCAGTGATATTGGTCTGTAGTTTTCTTTTTTTTAGTATGTTTGTCTGGTTTTGGTGTCAGGGTGATGGTGGCCTCATAGAATGAGTTTGGGAGTGTTCCTTTCTCTGCCATTTTTTGGAAGAGTTTGAGAAGGATGGGTGTTAACTCTTCTCTAAATGTTTGATAGAATTCACCTGTGAAGCCATCTGGTCCTGGACTTCTGTTTGTTGGAAGATTTTAAATCAGAGTTTCAATTTCATTACTTGTGATTGGTCTGTTCATATTTTCTATTTCTTCCTGGTTCAGTCTTGGAAGGTTATACCTTTCTAAGAATGTGTCCATTTCTTCCAGGTTGTCCATTTTATTGGCATAGAGTTTGTTTTAGTAGTGTCTTAAGATGCTTTGAATTTCTGTGGTGTCTGTTGTAACTTCTCCTTCTTCATTTCTAATTTTTTTTTTTTTTTTTTGTGGTACGTGGGCCTCTCACTGTTGTGGCCTCTCCCGTTGCAGAGCACAGGCTCTGGACGCGCAGGCTCAGCGGCCATAGCTCACAGGCCCAGCCGCTCTGCGGCATGTGGGATTCTCCCGGACGGGGACACGAACCTGCGTCCCCTGTATCGACAGGTGGACTCTCAACCACTGCGCCACCAGGGAAGCCCTCATTTCTAATTTTATTGATTTGAGTCCTCTCCCTCTTTTTCTTGATGAGTCTGGCTAATGCTTTATCAATTTTGTTTATCTTCTCAAAGAACCAACTTTTAGTTTTATTGATCTTTGCTGCTGTTTTCTTTGTTTCTATTTCATTTATTTCTGCTCTGATCTTTATGATTTCTTTCCTTCTACTAACTTTGGGTTTTGTTTGTTCTTCTTCCTCTAGTTCCTTTAGGATGTTAGATTGTTTATTTGAGATTTTTCTTGTTTCTTGAGGTAGGCTTGTATTGCTATGAACTGCCCTCTTGCAGCTGCTTTTGCTGCATCCCATAGATTTTGGATTGTCATGTTTTCGTTGTAATTTATCTCTAGGTATGTTTTGATTTCTTCAGTGATCTCGGTTATTTAGTAACATATTGTTTAGCCTTCATGTGTTTGTGTTTTTTACGTTTTTTTCCCTGTAATTGATTTCTGATCTCTTATTGTTGTGGTCAGAAAAGATGCTTGATGTGATTTCAATTTTCTTAAATTTACTGAGGCTTGATTTGTGACCCAAGATGTGATCTATCCTGGAGACTGTTCCATGTGCACTTGAGAAGAAAGTGTAATCTGCTGTTTTTGGATGGAGTGTCCTATAAATGTCAATTAAATCTATCTGGTCTATTTTGTGATTTAAAGCTTGTGTTTCCTTATTACTTTTCTCTTTGGATGATCTGTCCATTGGTGTTAGTGAGGTGTTGAAGTCCCCCACTATTATTGTGTTACTGTCTATTTCCTCTTTTATAGCTGTTAGCAGTTGCCTTATATATTGAGGTCCTCCTATGTTGGGTACATATATATTTATAATTGTTATATCTTCTTCTTGGATTGATCCCTTGATCATTATGTAGTGTCCTTCTTTGTCTCTTGTAACATTCTTTATTTAAAGTCCATTTCATCTCATATGAGTATTGCTACTCCAGCTTTCATTTGATTTCCATTTGCATGGAATATCTTTTTCCATCCCCTCACTTTCAGTCTGTATGTGTCCATAGGTCTGAAATGGGTCTCTTGTAGACAGCATATATATGGGTCTTGTTTTTGTATCCATTCAGTGAGCCTGTGTCTTTTGGTTGGAGTATTCAATCCATTCACGTTTAAGGTAATTATTGATATATATGTTCCTATTCCCATTTTCTTAATTGTTATGGGTTTGTTTTTGTAGGTCCTTTCCTTCGCTTGTGTTTCCCACTTAGAGAAGTTCCTTTAGCATTTGTTGTAGAGCTGTTTTGCTGGTCCTGAATTCTGTTAGCTTTTGCTTCTCTGTAAAGCTTTTGATTTCTCCATCAAATCTGAATGAGATCCTTGCTGGGTAGAGTACTCTTGGTTGTAGGTTCTTCCCTTTCATCACTTTAAATATATCCTGCCACTCCATTCTGGCTTGTAGAGTTTCTGCTGAGAAATCAAGTGCTAACCTTATGGGAGTTCCCTTGTATGTTATTTGTTGTTTATCCCTTGCTGCTTTCAATAATTTTTCTTTGTCTTCAGTTTTTGCCAATTTGATTACTGTGTGTCTCGGCGTGTTTCTCCTTGGGTTTATCCTGTATGGGACTCTCTGCACTTCCTGGACTTGGGTGGCAATCTCCTTTCCCATGTTAGGGAAGTTTTCGACTATAATCTCTTCAAATATTTTCTTGGGTCCTTTCTCTCTCTCTTCTCCTTCTGGACCCCTATAATGTGAATGTTGTTGGGTTTAATGGTGTCCCAGAGGTCTCTTAGGCTGTCTTCATTTCTTTTCATTCTTTTTTCTTTATTCTGTTCCACAGCAGTGAATTCCACCATTCTGTCTTCCAGGTCACTTATCCATTCTTCTGCCTCAGTTTTTCTGCTACTGATTCCTTCTGGTGTATTTTTCATTTCAGTTATTGTGTTGTTCATCTCTGTTTGTTTGTTCTTTAATTCTTCTAGATCTTTGTTAAACATTTCTTGCGTCTTCTCGATCTTTGCCTCCATTCTTTTTCCGAGGTCCTGGATCATCTTCACTATCATTATTCTGAATTCTTTTTCTGGAAGGTTGCCTATCTCCACTTCATTTAGTCGTTTTTCTGGGGTTTTATCTTGTTGCTTCATCTGGTACAAAGTCCTCTGCCTTTTCATTTTGTCTATCTTTCTGTGAATGTAGTTTTCCTTCCCCAGGCTGCAGAATTGTAGTTCTTCTTGCTTCTGCTGTCTGCCATCTGGTGGATGAGGCTATCTAAGAGGCTTGTCACTGTCGTATAGTTTTCTGTGTACAGGTCTTTTGCCTCCTTAGGTAGGTTTATTCCTAGGTATTTTATTCTTTTTGTTGCAGTGGTAAATGGAATTGTTTCCTTAATTTCTCTTTCTGATCTTTTGTTGTTAGTGTATAGGAATGAAGAGATTTCTGTGCCTTAATTTTGTATCCTACGACTTTACTAAATTCATTGATTATCTCTTGTAGTTTTCTGGTAGCATCTTTTTTTTTTTTTTTTTTTTGCGGTACGCGGGCCTCTTACTGTTGTGGCCTCTCCCGTTGTGGAGCACAGGCTCCGGACATGCAGGCCCAGCCGCCATGGCTCATGGGCCTAGCTGCTCTGCGGCATGTGGGATCTTCCTGGACCGGGGCATGAACCTGTGTCCCCTGCATCGGCAGGTAGACTCTCAACCACTGCGCCACCAGGGAAGCCCTCTGGTAGCATCTTTAGGATTTTCTATGTATAGTATCATGTCATCTGAAAACAGTGACAGTTTTTCTTCTTCTTTGCCAATCTGGATTCCTTTTATTTCTTTTTTTCTCTGATTGCTGTGGCTAAGACTCCAAAACTATGTTAAATAATAGTAGCGAGAGTGGGCACTCTTGTCTTGTTCCTGATTTTACAGGAAACACTTTCAGTTTTTCACCATTGAGAATGATGTTTGCTGTGGGTTTGTCATATATGGCCTTTATTATTTTGAGGTAGGGTCCCTCTATGCCCTTCTGGAGAGTTTTATCATGAATCGGTGTTGAATTTTGTTGAAAGCCTTTTCTGCATCTATTGAGATGATTATATGGTTTTTATTCTTCAGTTTGTTAATATGGTGTATCACATTGATTGATTTGCATATATTGAAGAATCCTTGCATCCCTGGGAAAAATCACACTTGATCATGGTGTATGATTTTTTAATGTGTTGTTGGATTCGGTTTGCCTGATTTTTGCCTCTATGTTCATCGGTGATATTGGCCTGTAATTTTCTTTTTTTGTGATAAATTGTCTGGTTTTGCTATTAGGGTGATGGTGGCCTCATAGATGAGTTTGAGAGTATTCCTCCCTCTAATATTTCGGAAGAGTTTGTGAAGCATCGGTGTTAGCTCTTTTCTAAATGTTTGATAGAATTCTCCTGTGAAGCCCTCTGGTCCTGAACTTTTGTTTGTTGGAAGATTTTAAATCATAGTTTCAATTTCATTACTTGTGATTGGTCTATTCATATTTGCTATTTCTCTGAGCTTCCTGGACTTGATTGACTATTTCCTTTCCCATGTTAGGGAAGTTTTTGACTACAGTCTCTTCACATATTTTTTCAGACCCGTTCTCTTTGTCCCCTTCTTCTGAGTCCCCTATAATTTGAATGTTGGAACGTTTAATGTTGTCCCAGGGGTCTCTGAGACTGTCTTCAATTCTTTTCATTTCTCTTTTCTTTATTCTGCTCTGCAGCAGTTGTTTGCACCATTCTTTCTTCCAGCTCACTTATCCATTCTTGTGCCTCAGTTATTCTGCTATTGATTCCTTCTAGTGTATTTTTAATTTCAGTTATTGTGTTGTTCATCACTGTTTGTTTGTTCTTTAGTTCTTCTAGGTCCTTATTAAATGTTTCTTGTATTTTGTCCACTCTCTTTCTGAGATTTTGGATTACCTTTACTGTCACTACTCTGAATTCTTTTTCAGGTAGCTTGCCTATTTCCTCTTCATTTCTTTCGTCTTGTGGGTTTTTATCTTGCTCCTTCATCTGCAATATATTTCTCTCTCTTCTTATTTTGTCTAACTTACTGTGTTTGGGGTCTCCTTTCTGCAGGTTGCAGGGTCGTAGTTCCTCTTGCTTCTGGTGTCTGCCCCCAGTGGGCGAGGTTAGTCCAGTGGTTTGTGTAGGCTTCCTTGTGGGAGGGACTGGTGCCTTCGTTCTGGTGGGTGGAGCTGGATCTCATCACGCAGATGGGCAGGGCCACATCACTTGGTGTGTTCTTGGGGTGTCTGTGGGCTTAGTACGACTTTACGCAGCCTGTCTGCTGATGCGTGGGTTTGTGTTCCTGTCTTGCTTGTTGTTTGGTGTGGGGCATTCAGCACTGGAGCCTGCAGGCATTTGGGTGCAGCTGGGTCTTGGATTTGAGATGTAGACCTCCAGGAGACCTCTTGCCATTTAATATTGCCTGGGACTGGGAATTCTCTGGCATTCCAGTGTACTGGACTCAGCGCTCCCACACCAGAGGCTCAGGCCCCAAACCTGGCCTGGGAACCAAGACCCCACAAGCCACATGGCTTGGCAGTAAGAGGGTGGGGAAAAAAAAAAGGGCAGGAAGAAAACAAATGAAAACTGAAGACAGATAGCAAAGATAAAAACAAGCAAACAACAACAACAACTAAGAACAAACAAACAAATGAAGAAACAGACAAAGCCCCAGACAGATGGTAAAAGCAGAACCAAACAAAAACAAAGAAACAAACACAAAACGTACAAAAAAAGAAACAAAAACACAGTAAACAAAAAACAAGAGGGCTTCCCTGGTGGCGCAGTGGTTGAGAGTCCGCCTGCCGATGCAGGGGACACGGGTTCGTGCCCCGGTCTGGGAAGATCCCACATGCTGCGGAGCGGCTGGGCCCGTGAGTCATGGCCGCTGAGCCTGCGCGTCCGGAGCCTGTGCTCCGCAACGGGAGAGGCCACAGCAGTGAGAGGCCTGCGTACCGCAAAAAAAAACCAAAACAAAACAAGAGAACAAGCAGACAAACAAAAGAACCCCAAAATGAAATCAAACAATTAAAAACAAAATTGACAAAAAAATAAAAACCAAACAGGAGCAGAATGCAAACTGAAGGAAAAAGCAAAGAAAACAAAACAAGCACACAAAGATAATTTTTAAAAGATAAAGATAAGAACAAATAGAACAAAGCAAAAAAGATTTAAACAAAACAGAACAAAGGAAAAAAAAGAAAAGGGAAAAACACAGAACAAAAAAGTAATGTAGAAAGAGAAATATAAAAAAATTAAAATATATTTTAGAAGTTTTTAAAAACTCAAATAAAAATAAAAACAATAATAATAAAACAGCAACAGAACAAAACATTTAAAAAAATAGTAATCATTATATTTTCCTGGGTCTCAGCTTTCAGCATCCTTGCCCCCCACCATGAGTCACAGCCAGCACTTGGCTCCCCAGGAGGCCCTCTACAACCTCTAGTTAGGTCTCTGGTCCCACTGTGGGCACTCTGGGGGCAGCTCGGGCTCTGACCTGGCCCACCTCCTGTACGTACTAGTCTGCAGCTGCTAGAGCTAGACCGGTTTCATTTGTGGGAACACTCATTGTCCATCCAGGTATTCTGTAGATGCAGGGTTTACCAAGCTGATCACGAGGACTTCATCTGAGGCTTGTGCAGCTTCACAGGAAGACTTTTGTTCCTCTTCCTTAGTCACCCTGCCCTGGGGCTCAACTGTGGTTTTAGCCTCACCTCTGCATGTGAGCCACCCACAGGAGTCTGCTCCTGAGGCTGCCCTGGAGCACTTGGGTCTGCCCTGGTGAGGACAGGGTGCGGAGGTGGCATGACTGCCTGGGTCACAAGGGCTCTGGTGGCGACAGGTGCATGGGAAAGCCAGAGGCCACAGGAGTGATAGATCCAGCCTTAGCGCCTGGCAGCTGGCATGAGAAGGTCAGCCCTGGAGGGAGCTTTTCTTAGCCCTGGCCACAGGCGTGAGAAGGTCCTCTTTAACTTTTTATGTCATTTTATATTATATGTGACTCTTGTTAAGAGCACATAGCTGTTTCTTGGTTTTTTAGTCCAATGCGGGAGTTTGTTTTTAAGTAGATGAATTTGATGTACTTGTTTCTATTACAATTATGTTTGGCCCTTTTCTTCTGTTTGTGTGTTTATTTATTTATTTTTAAACATAGTGGGTTTTTTTGGCTGTGTTAGGTCTTCATTGCTGTGCGCGGGCTTTCTCTAGTTGCTGTGAGTGGGGGCTACTCTTTTGTTGCGGTGTGCAGGCTTCTCATTGTGGTGGCTTCTCTTGTTGCGGCGCACAAGCTCTAGGCACATGGGCTTCAGTAGTTGTGGCACACAGGCTCAGTAGTTGTGGCGCATGGGCCCAAGAGCGCGTGGGCTCGGTAGTTGTGGCTTGCAGGCTCTAGGGCATGCAGGCTTCAGTAGTTGTGGTGCACAGGCTCAGTAGTTGTGACAGGCTCTAGAGCACAGGCTCAGTAGTTGTTGCGCACGGGCTTAGTTGCTCTGCGGCGTGTGGGATCAAACCCGTGTCCCTGCATTGGCAGGCAGATTCTTAACGGGAGTCCCTCTTCTGTTTATTTTGTTCTGATGATTTCCTTCATGGTTTTATTTTATTTTGTCTTGTCTTTTAGTTCTTTCATTCTTTTCCTTCTTCTGTGAAAATGTGGAAATTATTCTGTTTCTTTTCTATTAGTGAAATTTACTTTTTAAAAAATGAAGCTTTATTTATTTGTTTATGAACCTTCGAAATGCTACCAAGTCCCTTCACGATCTGGTCTCTGCCTAATTCTCCTGTGACCATGTCTTCTCATTCTCCCTTTTCCACACATTTACATTCTATTGTCTAAACCAAACTACTTTAGATTCCTTAACACATTGCTGTATTCTCTGGGTGATTCACCCTTGATGTTTAGGCTAAACTTCTTTAAGAAGCTTCTGCCCCTGTATCACTTCTCCTAGGCCTGTCCTTACACCCCTACTCACCCTCTAGATTGTAGAGCTTAGGTTGTGGTATCCCTTGCATACCTCTGTGGGAGCACTTACCACTGTGTGTAACATCTGTTTGTCTCTGGCTGTACTATAAGACTCTTTTTTTATATATATATATAAATTTATTTATTTTATTCATTTATTTTTGGCTGCATTGGGTCTTCGCTGCTGCACGTGGGCTTTTTCTAGTTGCAGCGAGCAGGGGCTACTCTTTGTTGCAGTGCACAGGCTTCTCATTGCAGTGGCTTCTCTTGCTGCTGAGCACAGGCTCTAGGTGCACGGGCTTCAGTAGTTGTAGCATGCAGGCTCAGTAGTTGTGGCTCACGGGCTTAGCTGCTCCCCGGCATGTGGGATCTTCCTGGACCAGGGCTTGAACCCATGTCCCCTGCATTGGCAGGTGGATTCTTAACCACTGTGCCACCAGGGAAGCCCACTATAAGACTCTTGAGAGCAGAGACCAGGTTTTCCATTTTATATCCCCAGAATCTAGCAACAGTATACATTAGGCTCCCAGTAAATATTTTCTAAATGAATAAGAAAAATCTGAGAAATATTTTTGCTGTTTAGAGTCATTGGGTCATAGAATTGCTGGCAGACCCCATAGATAGGCCCAAAGAATGAGGAGTGACTTATTAAAAGCCATGTAGCTGAGAACACAATTTTCTGCCAAGAGATATTTAGTCCTATTTTCCCATGTGAAATTTTTTAGTGTGTGAAGAACATAAAACAGTCTACACGATGGTTGTGAGCCTGATCTTCAAGGTTCCAGGGAAGCCAGGCATCAGCTCTAGGCCTGGGCTCACTGCCCTCTTTGGCCTGTGGCCATGCTGGGCTTCAGAGCAGAAGCCAACTCAAGTGCCCGCACTTCAGTTTATCCCCCTTGGGAATACTTCACCCTTTCAACTCTTCTTCCATCATACTCCTAGGTGTTTCAGGGTTATGGTTTGGTTATTCATTTCTTATAACCTTTCTACTCAAGTTTCAAAGAAGTCCTTCATGTAGATTTGTAGTTGAGTTTCAGCTTTTGTTTCTGGGGACTGTTCAGAGGTCTAGTACCCCTTACCTCACAAGCTTTTCCCCTCTGGTTTGCCCTTCCACCCCAGTGTCAGTTTAGTTGTCAGGTGACTTCTTTTCATTCCTGCGTTAAGAGTGCCTGGATTTCACAGTGCCTGACAGAATCAATAAGGAAAAAAGGGCTATTTTTTTTGTTTGTTTTTTTCTCTCTCTCTGCCAAAGGATAGATGAAGACATTTTGGAAAAGGAGAAAAGATTGCTGAGGTGATATTTTAAAATGGAACTCATGCTGTGGAAAAAGCAGCAGGTAGCCGTCCTAGAGTATAGGAACTCAAAAAAAAAAAAGATTTCTCATTTGGTTGTAGCGTTTTGATAAGGAAAGGGAAAAGATGAGGTGAGGGTGGGACCTGCAGGGCCTCTTAGGCAGTGGAGAACTGTGTACTGAAAGGGAGAGCCAGAGTCCCTGTGTGTGTGTCAGGCATCTTGGTCTCATTCTTTTCGTTTGGTAGTCAAGAGTTAGGGTACAGAGAGGATATTTGGATGGTCTTTGGCTAGCAGCAGGAGAGTTCAGATATGAACATGAACCAAGTGGTATTAATAAGACTAGATTATACCTATGGGGGTATAGCCATTTTAGAATTTGGCAGGAAATGAGGGTGGAGCTATAAAAATGCCCTCATTGCCCCTGGATTGGGACTGGTTTGCCATTTCTTTGTACTTGGTTACAGATGCCTGTCTTTGGTAAGATTTTGCTACAAATAGAAGATTTCAGTATACTAGGTTTAATTATAGACTGTACTCCAAATGTTTGCTTCTTGCCTCCACAAACCACTTTTTAACAGTATGTCCTTGTATCAAATGGTTCAGTGTTCTTTAAGAAACAACAAAGCCAGTGGGAGACAGAAAAACTGCATTGTCAGTTTCCTTGGAAATGTTGACATGAAGCTTATTACTTCTGTTGTAAAACCCTGTTCCATTTAGAAAAAGAAGAGACCACCGTGATCCCAAGGGGTGTGTACAATTACAGCTTGGGGTTGTGTAACAGAAATACAGTGAACCCATTCTGGTTATTAACTGTATAGGCAAAAAAAAAAAAGGAAAGGAAAGAGAAGGGTACATAGATACATCCATTTCAGAAGCCATCAGTTCTTTTTTCCTATGAGTTTTTTTTTTTTAGTAAGATTTTCCTTAATCTAAAGAAAATTGTCTCTGACAAAGAAAACAAATAAAGTGGTGATGGTATACCATTTGCAAAGTAAGTCTTTGCAGGCCCAATTCTGGGCTGTAAGTTTGTACCAAAGCATATAGGTAGGTAGGCCAGCCTGGGGAATTGTTTTTAACCTTGAAATTTTATTCCCTTGGTTTTGTTCTTTATTGGTTTTGTTCCTAATGAACATGTGAAGATCCAAACTCTATCGCAGTTTTATTCTTGTGATCCTTTACAAAAGGTTTTGTTGTTGCTGTGGTGGTGGTGGTGGTGCCTTTAAATTCTAGAACCTTTTCTTCTGACCTTCAGTCTCCAGATTCAACTGCAAGAGCAAAATGATAATGCAGATCTTTTAGAATTCAGCTGTGCTTCCTAATGGGGCTGTAGCCAGTTTTTGCTCCAAGTTGCACACACAGATCTTGCTGTTGTTTGTCCAGCAAACATCCCTTTCCCCACTCACTGAATATTGCCATTCTCACTTAGATCAGTAATAGGAGTCTGTACCTGATCTCTAGGAATCAGAAAGATGCTTCAAAAGTACAAAGTAATGCTTCCAGCGGCCCTCCAGGCTGGTGTTACCTCTATAAATGGGAAAGTGCTGTGGCAGAGAAGGCAGATTAAACTGAACCAAGATTACCTGACAGGAAATGGTGTAGGACCTATCTTTGAGCCCTTCCATCAGCTTAGACTCATCCTGCCATCATCACAAGCATGATAACAAACATATTTATCATATTCGAATGTTTCCTTGTGCCCCTTAGTAACCCATAACCCCTCTCCCCTATTTCAGTGTTTTCAGGCAACTATTGATTTGCTTTCTGTCCATTATAGGTTAGTTTGCATTTTCTAGAATTTTGTGTGAATGGAATTATAGTATTTACTCTTTTTTTAGTTGGGCCTGTTTAACTCACTATAATTATTTTGAGATTCTGCCATGTGTATCAATAGTTTGTCCCTATTTCTTTGTTGGATAGTATTCCATTTTCTGAATATATCACAGTTTGTTTATTCACTTGTTGATGGCCATTCAGATTTTCAGTTTTTTTGCTTTTAAGAACAAAGCTACTATTAATATTCATGTACAAATCTTTGGGTGGACATTTACTGTGATATTAGTACAGCCACCACAGCTTTCTCTTGATTAGTGTTAGTATAGTATATCTTTTAATGTGATTGTTAACATGGTGGTTTATAGTTAAGTTTAAATCTCCCCTCTTGTGGATTGTTTTTATTTTTCCCATCTCTTTTTCTGGTTCCCATTTTTGCTTTGTCTGCCTTCTTTTAGATTCACGGTATTTTTTTATTATTCCATACTATTTTCTTACGTGGCTTATTAGCTCTTCCTCTTTGCCTTTTTAATGGTTGTTTTAAGGTTTATAGGGTACATCTTTAACTCTTCACAGTCTGTCTTCAAGTAGTGTTATATCATTTCAGCTATAGTGTAAGAACCTTACAACTCTACGTTTCCATTTCTCCCTCCTGATTTTTGTGCTCCTGTTGTCACACGTTTTACTTCTACATATGGTATAAACCCCATTATATACTGTTGCTCTTTTTCTTTAAGTGCTCAATTATCTTTTGGATTTTTTTGGTTTTTTTTTTATTCTTGGCTGCGTTGGGTCTCCGTTGCTACGCGCGGGCTTTCTCTAGTTGCGGCGAGTGGGGGCTACTTTTTGTTGTGGTGCACGGGCTTCTCGTTGTGGTGGCTTCTCTTGTTGTGGAGCATAGGCTCTAGGCACGTGAGCTTTGGTAGTTGCAGCATGTGGGCTCAGTAGTTGTGGCACATGGGCTTAATTGCTCCGAGGCATGTGGGTTCTTCCCGGACCAGGGCTTGAACCCGTGTCCCCTGCATTGGCAGGAGGATTCTTAACCACTGCGCCACCAGGGAAGTCCCCTGGGTTTTTTTTTTAATTAGTTAATTAATTAATTACGCTGTGGCATGTGGGATCTTCATTGCAGCACGCGGGATCTTTCATTGTGGCTCACAGGCTCTTCATTGTGGCTCACAGGCTTCTCTCTAATTGTGGTGCACAGGCTCCAGAGTGCACGGGCTCCATAGTTGCGACACACGGGCTTAGTTGCCCCGCGGCATGTGGGATCTTAGTTCTCCAACCAGAGATCAAACCCATGTCCCCTGCATTGGAAGGCAGATTCTTAACCACTGGATCACCAGGGAAGTCCATAAGTGGTCAATTATCTTTTAAAGAGATTTTTTTTAAAGTAAGAAGAAAGTCTTTTGTATCTACCCACATATTTGCCATTGCCAGGGCTCTTCATTCCATTGTGTAGATCCAGATTTCCATCTTGTATCAGTTTTTTTCTTCCTAAATGATTTCCTTCAACATCTCTTGTAGTGCTGGTCTATTGGTGATGATTTCTGTCAACTTGTGTATGTCTGAAAAATTACTTGCCTTCACCTTTGAATGATATTTTCACCAGATATAGCATTCTAGGTTAATAGGCTTTTTTTTTTTTTTCTTTCAGTACTCTGAGTGTTGCTGCACTGTCTTCTGGATTGCTTAGTTTGCAATGAGAGGTCTGCTTTCATTCTTATATGTTCTTCTATATGTAATGTGTCTTTTTTTCTGGATGTTTATAGGATTTTCTCTTTATCATTGATTTTGAATAATTTATGATGTCCCTTGGTGTTGTTTTCTTCATGTCTCTTGTGTTTGGTGTTCATTGAGCTTCTTGGATCTGTGAGTTTATAGTTTTCATCAAATATGGAAATTTTTCAATCATCATATTTTCAAATATTTCTTTTTGCCCCCATCCTCCTTTCAGGAACTCCAGTTACATGTACAGTTGGCCCTTGAACAACACACGTTTGAACTACATGAATCGACTTATACACAGATTTTTTTTCAATAGTAAATACTACAGTACTACATAATCTACTGTCGGTTGAGTCTGTGGATACAGAGGAACTGTGTATGTGGAGGAACCATGGCTATGGGGGGCCAAGTATAAGATACGTAGATTTTTGACTGTGCACAGGGTTGGTGTCCCAATCCCCACGTTGTTCAAGGGTGAACTGTATATTAGGCTAAGTACAGCTCACTGGTGATCTATTCATTTCTTCAGGCTTTTTTTTCTTTCTGTTTTCTTTTAGATAGTTTCTAACGTTATGTATTTGAGCTTACTCTTCTTCTACAGTGTGTAATCTGCAGTTAATCTCATCCAGTGTGTTTTTCATCAGACATTGTATTTTTCTTCTCTAGATGTTCAGCTTGGGTCTTTTTTATATCTTCCCTGTTTCTAGTTAACATGCTTAAGCTTTTCTCTATCTTCTTGAATACATCATATGTAGTTATAATAACTGTTTTAACGTCCTTGTCTTCTAATTCTGTCATTTCTATTATTTTTACTAATGATTTTTTTTCTCTTTATGGTTAATGTTTTCCTATCTCTTTGAATGTCTGAATGCTTAATTTTTTTTTACTGAAATTTAGATTTTGTGAATTTGGATTTCTTTTTGGTATACTTATAAATATTCCTGTGTGGGTGTGTTGGTGTATGTGTGTGCTTCTTTATTTTTATTTTATTTTTAAATTTTATTGGAGTATAGTTGATTTACAGTGTTGTTAGTAAATATTCTTGAACTTTGTTCTAGATTCTAGTTAAATTAATTGGAAATAGTTGTTCCTTTTGAGGCTTACTTTTAAGCTTACTATGAGGTGCGACCAGACTAGCATTTAGTCTATGGCAAATTTAACTCATTACTAAAGTAGTACCCTTCTGAGTACTTTACCTGCTGCACTGGGAATTCACCAGGCTTTTCCACTGCAACTGGTGGGAACACAAACTATTCCTGGCCCCTGTGAGCTCTAGGGATTGTTTCCCCTTCTTCTTTAAGGTGCTTCTTTTCTACAGCTTTGGTTAGTTTCCTCATGCATATTCTAATCAATACTGAACTGAAGACTCAGCCGGTACCCTCTTCAGATCTCTGTGCAGCTCTTGTTTCTGGTACCCTGCTCTGTGAACTCCAGCCACAGTGGTCTCCCCAGACTCCTCACTGTGCCTCCTCCCTGCCCTGAGGCATAGAAATTCTCTCCTACCAGCCAACTGGGCTCATTGCATGTGTTTCCCTCTCTCAGGGATTACTTCCTGTGCTACCTGATGTAAAGTGTCTGAAAACCATTGTTTTGCATATTTTATCCTTTCATTTTTTTGTTTTAGGCATGGGAGGGGATGTAAATCCAGTCCCTGTTACTCCATCTTGACCCAAAGTGGAAGTCTAACAGTATATTATATACTAAAAAAAAAAATACATTCTAAACTATATTTTCTTACCATTTATTGCTGGTAGATAGTAATGCAATTAACTTTTGTGTTTTGATATTTTATTAACAACTTTGCTGTGTCATGTATTGGTCAGCTTTTGTTGCAATAACAATCCCCAAATCTCAGGGACTCTCGATGGCAAATGTTTGTTTTTTACTCCTGGTACATCTGTCACTGGCCATCCGAAGCTCTGCTTTACATCTTTATTTGAGGATTCAGGCTGAAGGAGCAGTGTTTAATGGGACATGACTCTCTCATGGCAGAGGGAAAAGACTGGATAATGCAATAAATCTTAAAACTTCTCTAAAGACACATATATTACTTACACTCACATCTAATTGGCCATTAAAAGTCACATGGCCAAACCTGATGTCTGTGGTGGGAGGAGGGTGTATAAGCAGTGATGTGTTAGAGCTGGCTCATATAGGCTCATGAAAACTGCTTGTACACCTCTCTTTCCAACACTGTGTTTAGTGATCATGTTGGTGACTTGAAATATACTATGATGGGAGCATTTACACCACGTAAATTGGCAAACACAACAAATCAGCACTTTTTTTCTGGAGAGCTAGCTGAACTTTTAGTTTCAAACCACTGGGTATATGCCTCTTTTAGAGAGTAGTGGTTAATAGTTGGAAACAAGATTATTTTCTATCATATATCTTTTTAGTAATTTGTTAACTTGTGTGTGTGTTTAAATTTTACTAGCTATGACCTCTAGTGTAGCATTGAGTATGAGTAGTGATAAAGGGCAAACTTGTCTTGTTCCTGGTGTTAAAGGAAATGCATTTTGCCATCGAGTATAATATTTGCTGTAAGTTTTTTGGAGACAGCATTTATCAGATTAAGGAAACTTCTCTAATTGTCACAGATTTCACATAATTGATCAATCAATTTTATCAAATGCTTTTCCTACATTTATTGAAATAATCTTTTAATATTAATATAGTGAAAATTGCATTAATGGATATTCTGATATTGAACTAACCTTGCATTCCTGGAATGAGCCCATCTTTTTTATGTTTTCTAGGATTCTGTATATTACTTATGAATATTATACCTATATGTATGAATGAGCTTGGCCTGTAATTTTACTCTCTCAGAAAAGTTTTGCTGTCAGAGGTTGTTAATTGTTTGTTTTAGCCTTATTAAATGAGTTGAATAATTTTCCTTATTTTTCTGTTTTCTATATGAGTTTAAGTAAAATTGGAACTATTTTGCTCTTGAATGCTTAGTATAACTTGATAGTGATACCTTCTGGACCTTGAGTTTTCTTTGGGAGGAGATTTTTAACTAGCTCTCCATTCAGATTTTTTTGTTTTTCTTGAGCTGGGGAAAATATATTTTCCTAGGAATTGTCCATCTCACCTGTTTTCCAAGTTTATGGCATAGAATTATTCCTTTGTTCTGTTGTTCTTAATGTCTGCTGTATCTGTAGTTTTCTCCCTTTCTATTGATTACCATTATTATTTTTTGTGCCTTTTCTTTTTTTCTTGATCATTCTTGCTAGAGGTTTGTCAATTTTATTGATCTTTCTAAAGAACCAGATTGGACTTTGTTGATCCTCTTTGTTAGAGTTTGGCAATTAAAGACCTGCAGACCAAATCTGGCTGAGACCTGTTTTTTTATGGCCAGTAAGCTAAGAACCTAAGAATGGTTTTTATACCTTAAAAGCGTTAAAAATATTTTAACACACACACAAACACAAAGATGCCACAGAGACCATACGTGGCCCGTGAAACCTAAAATATTTTCTGTCTGACCCTTTTCATAAAATTTGCCAACCTGCCAGCCTGTGCTCTCTAGAGTCTTGGTTTTTTGGTCACTGATTATTTATCTTACTTCACTGTCTGCTCAGCCATTTTGCGCGAGGTTTCTCTGCATATCTAGCTCACCATAGTGCTAGAAACAAAAATCTTACCTCTGTTCTCTACATATTTGTTTCGTTTTCTGGCATAGGCAGTCAAGTAATGGTTGGTACCAGTAGTTTATAAGAAATGGATGGGAATAGCAATTGACAAAATGTATCAAGCAATACAGAAGACCACCATTATTCTATTTTAGTGGTGGAATATCTCTTAGCACTGCCATAGCACCAGTGTTCTTTGGCACTGTAGTTTGAGAGCAGCTATGAACTTAGTCATATTGATCTTACTGCCAAATTCATAGAAGTCCTGGACCCCGGAAAGTGATATTATATTTTGGGAGCTAAAAGGAACTTAATCATGTACATTGTAAAGCAAACAAAAATGATCTCATATGTCATTATCCAAATTTTTTACCAGAATAAGTTTATGGTTCACAGTATTTTTTAAAGAATGCCTATCACGTTTTTTCCCTCCTTAATTCCTCAGTCTCTTTTGGCCGGGGAGGGAGTAGACTTTACCTCTTTTACTCGTCCTTCAAATAAATTTTCCCCAAGGTTTAATCCCTCTTTTCTGCATATTTTCTGCCCCCTCTCAGGGTAATCTTCACATCATAGGTTCAATTACTAACCATAGATATAATTATTCTTATATATTTCCTTCTGATTTTAATCTCATTCCTGGACTTCAGACCCACAAGTCTAAGCTGAACATCACTGCCATGTCTCACAGGCACCTCAGGTTCGATCTAACTCAACTCTTTTCACTCATAGTCTGTTACTTTGCCTTTCTTATCAGTGTCTCTACCTCTAATGCATTTCCCCTCTTTCTTCTGCTTCTTCCCCTCTCCTCCCCCAATACTGTCCAACCCACTGTGGCAAGTGTGATCTTTCCAATACACAAAATCAGCAGGCTTCTTTTTTTTTTTTTTTTTTTTGCGGTACGCGGGCCTCTCACTGTTGTGGCCTCTCCCATTGCGGAGCACAGCCTCCGGACCCGCAGGCTCAGCGGCCATGGCTCACGGGCCCAGCCGCTCCGCGGCATGTGGGATCTTCCCAGACCGGGGCACGAACCTGCGTCCCCTGCATCGGCAGGTGGACTCTCAACCACTGCGCCACCACGGAAGCTCAGCAGGCTTCATTTTTTACTGCTGCCCCTCGTGCTCTTTATATTCTAGCAGTACCATGCACCACTTCCCTGAATGTTCCATGCTTACTCATGCCTTTGCATGTGCTGCTGTTTCCTTCTGCTTGAAATACCCTTATCTTTTTTGCCTGTCTGGGAAAGACATGCAGTGAAGCTTGGTTCAGGCATCATCTGCTTTGTGAAGCCTCCCTGACTCATAGTCAGCCCTCCCTCCTGCATTCATGTTCTACTTTGTGTACACCTCCATTGTAGTACTTGGCTCTTCATTGTCTGCACGTCTGTCTCCCCTGTGAACTGAGGTCCTCAGAAGCATGAGCTGTGCCTCTCTCTACATCCTCAGCTTAATAACTGGCACCTATTAGATGCCTCATAAATATTACATTTGATGAAAGAGCAAAAAAATTATACTCAGAATGCATGTTCACTACAAAAGTATTTCTGTATAATAAAGAAGAATAAGCTAATTAAAGCAACAACGGAAACTTCCCACTCCTCACCTTCCCTTCTCATCAGAGGGCTCACCTGGGCAGAAGAGGGAGCAGTAGGTGACTCAGTCATTTCCCACAACCACCCATGTTATAGAGGCCAGCGTTCACATTGGTCCTGGCATGATCAACAACCTGATGAACCCAGCCAAGACTAAGATAAACTGCTTGTCCTCGAGTAGAATAAATATTTCAAATAAAGTCAACCCAAGAAAGGCCAAACAGCTATTGATTGCTAAAAGCCTGAACTTGAGCCCAGTGAGTATTCCAACGTTCACCTCCATCCAGCTTGCCTGATCAATATGCAATTACTGCCCCCTTTAAACGTGTCTTAACTGCTTACCTGAAGAAGGGTTTTACTTTTAAGATCTTTTGTTTGTTGAATTTGCTTAGGCAGGGAAAAAAAGAGACTTGGCGAAACCAGCGTCATTTACCTTTAGCATTTCAAACAATTCTGTTATATGTGAAATGTTTGAATGTATGCTGCATGGTAACGGAAGGTGCCCTGTTACATGACTGTAATTCATTTCAAGAGGACTTTTTCTGAGTGACTAAACAGTAAGGATATTGTATTTCAGTTTCCTAATTTCTGCTCACATGGTTATCTGCCCTAGCCATAACCTTTGTAAATTTAAGTTTGTAGAGTAGGGTGCTCAAGTCCAGCTGCAGTGAAAACGTATATATTATTTGTCTACTCTCCTTTTAGAATTTCATCTTGGTGCAAAAAATACCCTTCCTATTGAATTTAGAAATTTATTTACCCTGCTCCAGATATTTAAGATTTCGTGTCTCACAAATATGCCTTTCTCACACCACTGCAGTTATCAGAACTCTGTCGTTTTCACTTACGCTCTTGTCATATTCTCTTACATATGCTTACTGACCCCAAGCTCTGTCACTCCAGTCCCTTCATCACACTACTGCCAGGTTAAGCTTTCTAAAATCTATCTGTGTAGAGTCCTCCTTTTCTTGAACATTTCATGGCTTCTCAATGTCAACAGCATGGAGCCCAGGTTGCCTGGCAGCACATCTAGGGCCTGTCATGACCTGTTCCTGCCCACCTCCCCTTAGTCATCTTCTTAACCCCTGGTCTTTTTTTTTTTTTTTGCGGTACGCAGGCCTCCCACTGTTGTGGCCTCTTCCGTTGCGGAGCACAGACTCCGGATGCGCAGGCTCAGCGGCCACGGCTCACGGGCCCAGCCGCTCCGTGGCATGTGGGATCCTTCCGGACCAGGGCCCGAACCCGTGTCCCCTGCATCGGCAGGCGGACTCTCAACCACTGTGCCACCAGGGAAGCCCAACCCCTGGTCATTGAGAGCTACTTCCAGTTCCCCCAAGTGGCATGTTCTTACAGGCCTCCTATACCTTTGCCCGGGTCGCTTACCCACCACTGCCACCAATGTCATGGCTCTCCCTTCTCTTCCTGACAAACACTCATATTTCAGACTCAGTTCAGATGTCACCTTTCATTTGACACCTTCACAGATTTCTCCTTGATAAAGTTAATTATCTCTACCTCTCACCTCCTTGGAGTTAAATTTTCATTGCTTTGGGCTTTTTTTTTTTTTTTTTTTTTTTTTTTTGCGGTACGGGGACTTCTCACTGTTGTGGCATCTTCCGTTGCAGAGCACAGGCTCTGGACGCACAGGCTCAGCGGCCATGGGTCACGGGCTCAGCCGCTCCACGGCATGTGGGATCTTCCCAGACCAGGGCACGAACCTGTGTCCCCTGCATCAGCAGGCGGACTCTCAACCACTGCGCCACCAGGGAAGCCCCAGCTTTGGGCTTTTGAAATTATTTTTATTTACCTGTTCTTAAATTGGCTAAAGACAGGGAGCTTATAATTCCTAGCAGCTAGTGTAGTGCCTGCTGTATGGAGGCAAGTGCTTAGTAGAAGCCTTTTTTTTTTTCTGTTAAACTCAGTAGTTGGGTTGAATGTCATTTGTGAGTATCTTGGGTTGTTTTGATTGATTTGTTTATTCCCCATAGCAAGGGGAATAAAGGTAGGAATATTCACAATACGTCCTTGATCTTTTGAGGTTGGCACCAAGTAGGATGGCCAACTATCTCAGTTTGCCCAGGACTGAGGGGTTTCCCAGGATGTTGTACTTTCTTTTCAGTGCTAAAAATGGAACAGTCTCAGGTATACCAGCATGGTCTAGCACCAAAGGGCACTGTCAGCAGCTTTTTATCTACTCTCCTTTCCTCCACTCACTGGGACCCAATCCTGGCTGGCTGTTCTGACCCAGGATAGCATGCTTTGTCATCATTAACACTTTAATAGTGCATACAAAAATTAACTCAAAATAAATTAAAGATCCAAATGTAAGAACTAAAACTAGTAAGCTCTTAGAAGAAAACATAGGTGTAAATCTTCATGACACTGGGTTTGGCAGTGGTTTCCTTTTTTCTGACTGCACAACATGGCGTCCAGGATCTTAGTTCCCCGACCAGGGATTGAACCCAGGCCACTGCAGTGAAAGCACCAAGTCCTAACCACTGGACCACCAGGGAATTCCCTGGCCATGGTTTCTTAGCTATGACACCAAAAGCACAAACAGCAGAAGAAAAAAATAAGTTTTGTGCTTCAAAGGGCACTGTCAAGAAAGTGAAAAGATAGCGCCTAGAATGGAAGAAAGTATTTACAAATCATTTACCTGTTAAGGGACTTGTATCCAGAATAAAGAACTCATACAACTCAATAATAAAGATAGTTAAGCTAATTTAAAAATGGGCAAAGTATCTGAATAGACATTTTTTCAAAGAGGATATACGAATGGCCAATAAGTACATGAAAAGGTGCTTGACATCATTAGTTATCAGGGAAATGCAAATTAAAACCAGAGTGAGGTACCATTTCACACCCACTAGGGTGGCTAGAACCAAAAAGTCAGATGATAAGTGTTGACAAAGATGTGGAGAAATCAGAACACTTATATGCTGCCAATGGGAATCTTAAATGATGTAGCCCCACTTTGGAAAAGTCTGATGGTTCCTCAACAGGCTTAAACATAGAGTACCATATTCCCTAGCAGTTTCATTCCTAGGTATACATATACCGAAGAGAAATGAAAACATATATCCATACAAAAACACGTGCATGAATGTTGATAGCAGCATTATTCATAATAGCCAAAAGGTAAAAACACCCCAAATGTCCATGATGGATGAATGGATAGATAAATGGTGACATTTCCATACAGTGGACTATTATTCAAACATAGAAAAGAATGAACTACTGATACATGCTACAACATAGATGAACCTTGAAAACATTATACTAGGTGAAAGAAGTCAGTCACAAAAGACTAAGTATTGTATGATACCATTTAAATTGAAAAGTCCAGTGTAGGCAAATCCATAGAGACAGAAAGTAGATCAGTGATTGTTTAGGGCTAGCATGGAATGGGGAAGGTAGAGGGATGGTAGCTTAAGGGTAGAGGATCTCTTGTCAGGGTGATGAAAATGTTGTATAGTTGACTATGGTGATGGTGGCACATATCTGTGAATATTCTAAAATTCATTGAATTGTACATTTTGAATGGGTGAGTTGTATGGTATGTGAATTATATCTTGATAAAGCTGTTAAAAAGAAAGAAAAAGGAAGAATAGGTGATCCATAATCCTACCACCTTGAACATGTTCGTATCTTGATCTATTTCTTTCCAGTCTCTTTTAATGTATATATTTTACATAATTGAGATAATGCTTCATACAGAATTTTGAATATTATCTTTTGTGCTTATCATTCTGACTGTAAGAACTTGTTCATTCTACCACATACTCTCCTAATTGTTAACAAAGTGTGTAATATTCCATGTAGATATACTATAATGTAATAATTTTTTTTACTGGTGGACATTGTTTTGTTTTTATTTTTCTTTTTTCCGTTGTAATGAGTATTGCAGTAAATACACTTTCTTTTTTTTTTAAGACTACCACACACTCATGAAAACCTCTTCTGTTCCCAGAGAAAAGAAGATCTCCCGGAGCAGTGCCCTGAAAGTGCTGGACCATGCCATGATTGGACCCGAGGGCACAGACAATTGCCATAAGTTTGTTGATATTCTTGGCTTACGAACCATCTTTCCCCTTTTTATGAAATCTCCCAGGAAGATCAAGAAAGTGGGAACCACTGAGAAGGAGCATGAAGGTAGGGTTCACTGGAGAAGTCAGCCTAATGAAGATACATTAGGAGAAATGGGGGGCAATGAGAGCTACTTTGAAAAACTCTGTCATGCAGCTGAGGAGTTGACTCTTAGGCGGAAGTGTGCTACCTTTTTCTTTTTTATTTGCTTATTTTCTATGCCTGGAAAAGCAACCCAGAGACCCCTGATCACTGATGGCCTTTGTTGCACTGGTTCTCTGCTTGTTTGAATCCTAGTGGTTCCATTCCCTTCTGGCCTGTGAATAAGTCTGTGTGTGAAGGTTTTGTTTTCTTCACTATAATTTGTAGCGAGGAGTCTCTCTGATGGAAGACCCTTTTGAAAAGAGTAATGAGGTGGCAACACATGTCACCGCCAGAGTAGTGCTTTCATGTATTTCTGTATTAAAGTGTGATTCAGCCACCATTAGGAATTGCCGAAATAAACTACTTACAGCCCAGGTTCCCCTTTTTATGTTTCTCCTCCCTGATGGTGCATACTCCCAGCAAAATGCCATGAATTGCGGTGCTGTAAGCAGAGTAGTTACTGCTAGGCCATTCTCTTCCTGCTGTTGTCTAGTGGCCTGCTGCATCCCTCTCCCCAGTGAATAGCCGCAGTGCAACCTGGAAGGCCCTGGATTTATGAGCACTGACAGTTCTGTTAGAGGTTAACAGATACTTGCACCAGGGAATTTACATGGTTGGGTGGTTATTTTAAAGTATGGGGAGGGTGCTAAGAGGGGGACGAGGAGGTGGTGTGTGTGAAGGACGAGCACCTGGGCTGATTGGCTGGCTAATTTGGCTGTCTTGTCAGAAGTTAACATCTGTCCCATGGTTTGATTTTTTTTCATCATGATTAGTAGAACGGCATAGGTATCTGCAGGATCTTTTGCATTCCTTACCCTCCTAGGTAAAAGTCTGGGAGTTCCTGTCTATCACTTCTCAAATTGACTTGACTTAGTCTGTACCAACTTGGAGTGGCTAAAGGTGAAGGTGATGACTTCAGTGGTCACCTCCAGTGATACCTTCTCTGATGAAAGCAGCTCTCCAGAGACAGCAGGAAGTCTGGCAGGGGAAGAACTACGGACTAGAGATGTGAGAACATGTAGAGAGTTCAGTTCACCTCAAACCAGATACTGACCAAACACCAGCTATGAACATGTTAAGCCTACTGCTGATCTTTTTTCTTTCCTCAATGGAAATTCAGCAAAATGAGGCCATGGGAGAGGGAATGGGTGGTATTGGAGATCGAGGAGATAAAATTTTGGAGACAGTCACTATTCATTGAAAACCTGCCACATTCCTAGTTCTGCTGCATTATATGCTATCTTAGTTGGGCCTTACCCATGAAGTGGTATCCTTGTTTTTTAAGATAAGGAAGTCAGCTAAGAAAGGAACCAAGCTGCGGCTCTACAGCTAAATAGCTGTGTGACTTTAGACCCTTTGCTTAACTTCTCTCAACTGCGTTTTCCTTCCTGCTCTGTAAGATGCGGAAACTAGACTAGTGAATTAGAAGCTCTGATATCTGTACCTTAAGATCCTGAGGCGCAGGCCCTAGTTTTCAAGGCTTTGTCCTATAATCCAGGAAACTCCTTGAGGACTGTGGGTGGCTGACCTGCTGGGTTGTATTGAGAGGCTTGATGGTATATTTTGAGCATGCTTGAAGAAAGTGAAGGGAAACAGCCCTTAGCAGGCTCTTGCTCTGTGTGCATGGCGCTGAGAAGAGAAATGACAGATTCAGTGAGTAGCTGTTTTCCTTCTGAAAAATGTGCCTGGTGGCATGCTGGTAGCAGTACATTTGCTTTAGAGTACCCACATTAGGAATTTGATAACATTATATTAGTGAGGGCAGTGGATTGGGAAGACAGCTCCTGGAAGGCACGTTTGGACTGTAATGGCTGGTGAGGATGAGCTCTGCATCCTGAATACAGCGGCACCCAAAGAGTGACCCCCAAGGAGAAAACACAGCCCCGGCCCTTCTCCCACCCCTGCTCCTGCTCCTGCCCATGGTGGTGGGGTGAGGATGGAGGCAGGGCAAAGCAGGGGCACCTTGTGCAAGGTTTCTTGGTCCTGTCTTCTGGGTTGCTCTCCATGTGCTGACCTTTCTGAAGGAAGTAGACCAGGTTTGTGTGGTAAGCTAGAGCACGGTAGCTCAGACCATCAGAAATATTTGCAAACATGCCCAGCCCCAGGTTTCTACCATGCTCTTGCCTCCATCTGTAACAATTTTCTCTGACCTGTCTGCTTGCCTGCCTTATAGTCATCCTTCAAGTCCTTAGTGTTTGGGTTTTTTTTGCAGTACGCGGGCCTCTCACTGTTGTGGCCTCTCCCGTTGCGGAGCACAGGCTCCGGACGCGCAGGCCCAGCGGCCATGGCTCACGGGCCCAGCCGCTCCGCGGCATGTGGGATCCTCCCGGACCGGGGCACGAACCCGTGTCCCCTGCATCGGCAGGCGGACTCTCAACCGCTGCGCCACCAGGGAAGCCCTAGTCCTTAGTTTTGATGTCACTTTCTCAGGGAAACATAACATGAGCTCCTAGGCTTGAATAGACCCTCCTATTAAGTGGACTCTTGGACCCAGGACTTTGACTTCATAGTCCTTAAGATTATAGAACCAATAGTCTTGTCACCTCTGCGTCCCAGGGCCTAGTCCCGTGCTTGGCATGTGGTGGATACACAGTGTATATTTACTGACTGCATGAATGGATAACCACTTCCCTAAAAGACTGCTCATTAAAGACAGACATGGATTTGGGGCTCTCCCCAGAACCTTGCAAGGTTGAGTCAATACAGTTGACAGTTGTTGGTCATACACCTGGGGTGACCAGCTTGTTTGGAAGCAAAACAAGTGGGTTCCTAGCCTTAAGTTTTTCCTTGTCTCATGGGCTTAGAAATTATGGCAGAACTCCTCCCCCCTCCTTTAGAGCTATGCCTTTAAGAGACGTGTTATGGATGGAACTTCCTTATAGGTGAGGCCACCCTATGACAAGCTTCTTTTGGGAATCCAGCAACTCCTAATAAAGGACTATGGGCTGGGAATCAGCTTGCCCATCCAGAACCTCTGGAGGGCTGCCCTGTAAGCTTTCCTTTCTTGTCAGATTCAGGGGCTTGTCACATATCAGGGTTAAGTTCATCCTGGTCCAGTCTCAGCCCCTGTCATCTCTTAGAATCTTCCCCAAACTCGAATGGTAGCAATATAGCCTGGTGTGGTACAGAATGATCCACTGCTTGTCAACCACGTGATCTTGGTTTAATTCTTAAACTCTCCGAGCCTTACTTGAGCCTTAGGTAAAATGCTAGATCTACCACATAGGGTGGTTGTGAGGGTCAGGTGAGGTGACAGATATTAACTTAGCACAGACTCTAGAATAGAGTAGGCACTTCAAGAAGTGTAAGTTCTCTCCTCTACTAAATCTGTCTCCAGTTCTGCCCACCCTGACCTTAGTCACATATACCCATTCTTCTAAGACGTCACTGGGAAGCCAGGCAAAGAGACTGCCTACACCTTGGGTGTGGGAGGATTGGGAGAGTGTGGGTTTTATTGGCCTGCGGTCTAATTGATCTAATCGCTGTATGATTGCTGCATGAGAATGGGCAAACTCATTCTTGACGGGAATGTCAGGAGTCATGATATGCTAAATAGTGGAGCGGCATAAAAACAACATGTTCCTAAAGCCAAGAAAAGAGCTTTGAGAGAGGACAGTCTCTAGATTAAGCTGGCTCTAGAGAGGAGGGAAGAAGCAGAAACCACCCTTATAACCTAGAATTGTGGGTAATGTAGTTCCTCTTTTGTGAGTTGGGGTGGAGAAGGAAAAGAATTAAAATTGAAATCCATTCAGTTTTGCATAATAAAACCTTCTGAAATAGATCAGGGGAGGCACTTAGCTTGGGGGATGGGTTGGAAGGAAAAAATTTGCCCTTGGGTGCAATAGCATGATTGGCTGCCTCCTTGGTTTTATAAAGAATAGCACAGTATATGTTGTCTCCTTGGAATTAACTGCTTCAGAATATGAGGGAGGAAGAAAAGAGCTGGGATCCAGAAATGGCATTTGACCTTTACTTCTTGTCTCTTTTAAAAATTCTTATTAAAATAGGTCCAATTTTCCTTGTATTGCTTCATTAGGTAGGTGACTTATTGAGTTTATAGCAGTTCTAGTTAATTGCACTGTTTCAGCATGGTTCCCCTAGAGGCTATTATGAGCTTTAAGGGGGTGAGCTACCAAGCAGTGTGTAGGTGTGTGTGTGCATGCTAGGCGTATGCACACATTTTACCTCATCAACAATGACAGCAGTTGATAACAGGTCACTGCTTTAAAGAATACTTTTCTGTCATCTGCAGACAATTGTAGGTGATTCTCGTGGACTCCTTAAGTCAGGAGGTATACAGTTGCCTGGTGCTTCTTGGACTCCTAACAGTGAGGAATTGCAGACCAGAGCTCCCACCACCTACCAGGCTTAGGAGAGGGAAATAGCAAAACCTTTCCTGCAGTCAGAAAAGAAGGGAGTTTAGCCAACATAAGCAAAAAAGAAATATTTTTAATGTGTCCATGGTGGGCTGTGGTAATGACATGGCATCATTTGGGGCCAACTTTTACTGGGGCTCCTACTATGTTCAAAATTTAACAGACCTAACATGTGACAGGAATAAAACTGAATGCCTGTCCTGGGGGGAGCTGCTCTTTCCCAGCGTTCCAAATCTCCAGATCCTTTGCCTCAGCCTGTCCCTCAAGCATTCATTTTTGTCTGTCTGGATTGGCGGTGTCTTCCCCCAGTTCTTTTTTTTACTCCCCATACTCTCCTTGATCTCATCTACTACCTGTAGCTTTAACCTCTATCTCTTTGCCAGTGATTCCCAACTCTTCAGCCTTGTCTCTCATACAAGCTCTAATCAGCACAACTAAGTAACCAGAAGACAACTGCACCGGATACTCAAATTCAGCTCATTCAAAACTTTACTCATTCCTTCATCACCCAAGTCTCTTCTGCTTTTCCTGTCCTGGTAAATGGCACCCAAGGCAGAAATCAACACACCATGCTTAACTCTAATATTCCCCACATGCACAGGACAAGACTTGGGTTGGTGTCTTGGTTCTGCCATTTACTAGCTCTATGACTTTGGAAAAGTAGCTTAACCTCCCTGAGCCTGTATTTCCTCAATTGTAAATTTGGGATAATATTGGAATCTATTTCATAAGGCTGCTATGTGAGGATTAAATGAAATAATACAGATCAAATGATTAGCATAGTGCCTGCTTCATTAATATTAGTGGCTGGGTTGAGGATAGGTTTCCCTTTTGTGTTCCTCTTCCTTCTACTTTATTGGTAGTTTTCGAAGTACCCACAGAAAAAAATCCTTTTTCTCCCTGGATATGCCATTCATAGGGGTAGACCATAAACATGCCAGTCTTATGTGGAATGTAAGACAAAAACCTCTCCCAGAGAGGATGTACTAGGGATCCCCAGGTCCTCACTTCTCTACATCATGTAAACAGAGAATTCAAAGATTTCACCCCCTCCTTTTGTATTCCCCGAGCTTAAAAATCCCAAAGAGTTGGCTGTAGTCCTCAGAATAATGAACAAGTGAAGAGTAAATGGTATTTAATTTTAAGAGTAGCATTAAGCCATCTGCTACCAGGGACTTTATGTTAAACAAGGATGGAAATGTCTGGCTGTTGTTTTTTGTCACTATCTGAAAACCTTATAACTGAATAGTTCCTGGATCAATTTCTTTTATCTCCCTCCAGCTGCTTGTCTCATTCCTGACCTCAGATGACAAAATATAAGGATGCTGAAATAAGCAATGTGTTTGGACTTAGGGTTCCTCTCATCAGGCTTGAGGGGATGATTTTGAGTGTTACACATCTGGTTTGCTAACTGGTTCCAGTCATATAAGGATTAACCCACGGGCCTTTCCCAAGTAGAGCACAGCATAGTTGTTTGCCACTGAGGAAGACGGTGAAACAAAGGATGTATTTACCATCCTGGAAAACTGCTCTTTTCTTTTGTGGGAGGAGGTTAGTGGCCAACTCACATTTTATTGAGCATCTTCGAGTATACTGAGGGCTTTACAGGTGTATATACTTTATGAATTAGGCATTTCTATCGTTTTTTTATAGATGAGTCTCAAAGAGTTTGTTAATTACCAAATACCTTCTAGCAAGTGAGTGACAAAAGCAGAATTTGAGCCTAGGTTTGCTTCTAAAGCTGCTTCTAACACCAAGGTGGCTCCAGCGGTCTTCTGGCTGGTGTCCAGAGGCAGCACAGGGTAGGGGGAGGAGGATCGTCTTTGTGGGAGACAAACCTGGCTTCAAATCCCAGCTCTACCCCCAAAATAGCTGGTGGCCTTAGACAAGTTATTCTTTCTGGACTTTGAATTCCTCTTCAATCAACAAGGCAGATAAAGCCTTTCTCAAATTGTTGTGTGAAGAATAATGATAATGAGCATCCTACATAGTCTCTAGCAAGTGGACATTTAATAAATGGTAAAATAGTTGCTGCATGTCAGCCTCCTTTCAAAAATAGTCATCCTTACCTCTCTCAGTTTTCATGTTTATGTGTAGGGAGCAAAACTCCTTGGCTTTCGTGGGTGTGAAGCCCAGTTGTGCACCAGGACTGCATATGTGGAGAGGCTGGGTCATAACAGGGCTACCAAGAGATGGGACAGCCAGTTTATCATGATGGCCTACTAATCTGGACCCTCAGTTATAATCCTGATTGTGCTGGTCCTGTCAAAATTCATCACCTTGAGTGAGGTCCTATACCCTTCTATTTCAGTTTGATGCTCTTGCAGAGGGTCTGTTTCTATGGATAAGAGCCCTAAAGGTAGGTCAGTGAGGCTTCATTCATTCTTTCATTAAACAAACCACTAGCCCCTTCTTTGTGCCAGGCTTGGTGTTGTAGATGGAAGGTGAACAAGCTCACAGTGCAGCTAGGGAGACATGGAAACCTGTATTTATATTACAAGGTAAAGTGGTAGAAGAGAGCATGGAGCAGGGGCTCGTAATCTAACCTAGGTGGTGAGAGAACAGGTGGAGGTTAGAAACAACTCCACCTTAGAAATGTGGTTCTTGAGCCAAACCTTAAGTCTGAGTTAGCCACGTGAAGGAATATCAAGTGAAAAAAGCAGCGTGTATAAAATAAAAGGTGGGAGGCACAGACCACAGTGAGCCTCAAACTAGTTGCCCCTCAGAACCATCTGGAAATCCGTTTAAAATGTAGCCTTCTGGGACATGTTCTCAGAGTTTCTGGTCCCACCAGTCTGCATAATGCTGGTGGATATGTAGTTTTATTAAGCTTGCCGTGAGTACCCTCTGAGACCAGTCTGGCACCAGCCCTTGGTAAAAAGAGCATGGAGCCAGATTAGATTAGTTAAGCAGGAGCCAGACCTTGAAGGACCCTGCGGAGCTGTTGTGAGGATTGACTGAGTTAATATATGTACAGTGCTTAGGGCAGTACCTGGCACATGGTAAGCATTCATTAATGTTAATAGTTATTGCTGTTCTTACAGTTATTTTATTGTGTTATAGTAAAAAAGGACTCCCCCAAATTTTTATAGGTCATAGGTAGAGTACTAATTTTAATTATTTTGACTATTTCAGCTAATTTAGCACAAACTCAATTTTGATATTGAAGGCCTGGGTGGAAAGGATGAAGGAGAAACATCTATCACTGTTTTTCTTTTGCGTTTTTCATTTTTCCAGGTAGAAACTTAGTTCTTTAGTGGTAGCATTAGCTGAATTCTTGTTTTGGATATAGAGTTTTCCACTGTTACATTTATTATTTTGTCAATATAACTCTGTTAGTTTTCATTTATAATCTTGATTAAGTTTTATAGAAATAGTTTAGTGTGCAGTGTATCTCCTTTATAGAAGTAAAACAAATACCAGGAATGTTGAAGCAGCAGTTGAGAAATAGCCAAACCTTTTTAGGTTATTTCTGTAGCATTAGGTGGTGCCAAAATGAGGAAGTAACTTAGGGGCTAGGCAGTAATTAACTGGTTTATTAAACTGGTTTATAATAACCTGGTTTATTAAAATTCAACACGTAATCTTTACTATGATATGCTTCCTAATGTTACCACTGGGGGCTTTTTTTGTTGAGTACTCTGGTAGGCAAAAACCTATCAGGTGAAAGCATTCATTATATCATTTCACCTAATCCTCACAAGAACCCTGTGAGCCATGGATTATTACCTACATTTTACAGGTGAGAACACTGAGGCATAAAGAAGTTGTCATTTTCCGAAGACACAGCTAGTGCATGGCCTTACTAGGATTTTAAGCTAAGATTTTTCCATGGTTTGTGAAAATTAAATCATATGCAGTGCTCTTCTACTTCTTCTTTTAATCATAAATCAGTGTTGCTTAGTAGTAGTGGGCCTAATTTAAACTGCTTGGTGTCTTTTCCTATTTGATTTCTTTTAAGTCATCAGTAGTCCTGCACCCAGTACCACGTAAACTCTCTCAATTCCAAACATTTTGCCCTGCCACACTTTGTTCACCTCTTCTTGGTTTCCGACTTTAGGGTGTATCTGTCCACTGATAGTCTACTCTCTTCTCGGTGGCCTCTCAGGCCTGAAGCTCAGCACTGCTTCAGCCTTCAATTTCTGTTCCTAAACATTCCCATCTGCTTACTTTGCAGTTGCCTGCCTTTTAAACACTTCACTCAGCACTCTGGCCTATTTTCTCCCTCTGTTGGCCCCCTTGAGAATGAGACATGAATCCATAGTTTTCAACCCTCACTGATGAGTATCAGTTGAAGAGCTTTGACAGAATACCCATGCCTGGGCCCCACCTCCAGGAATTCTGAGCATCGGAACGCCAAACATCTGTATTTTTTAAAAGCTCCAGAGCCTGTTGCTCAGCTAGTGCTGAGACCCACTAGCCAGAATGCTCAGAGCATAAGCCTTGGTAAGCGTACTTTTTACTTTCTCTCTGGGCCAAGAGAAGATTGTTGACATGGCGGGTCTTAGGGGAAACCTTGTTAAAAATATCTTTATTGCTTTTTCTGAGTGTGAATAATTAACCTAATGTAGAAAAGTCAAGCATTGTGGAAAAGAAGGGTGGGAAAGTTAAAATCACCCCCAATCTCACCACCCAGAGTTAATGACTAGAAACATCGTGGACACTATCCGTTCAAACATCTGTGTTATGGGTGGGGGTTGGATACATGTGCATATAATTTTGTATAAGTGGATCCATGGTGTATATGCTGTTTTGTAACCTGCTGTTTTTACTCAGTGTGTCTTGGGCATATTTGACAGGGATGAGTCTTTCAATACAATTAGGAAACTGGACTGTATATTTTTAGAAGGCAGGATAGATTTCAGGTTAAATGATTAGGTTGTAGAGGTGATAGCAGTTTGGAAAGGTAAGCTGTGCTTGGATGGTGATGTTGCCTCTTCCAAGTCTTGTTACTGTGCTGGGACTTCAGGATGGTAAGGAAAGGAGGTGTGGACTGAAGGCTAATACGTCTGAGTTCACTTGGTTATAGTATAAGGGAAGTGAAGATGCCTTTCAAATTTTTTTTTTAATGTGTGAATATTTTAATGTGTTAGACATGTTGGCATCTAACAGTAGATATAAGGTAGAAGGAGATAAACTGAAAATAAACCTGTATACATTTCACTGCTCATAAAGAATACAGTTACATGTGTGAGATATTTGTTAGTGTCCACCTTCCTGGACTTTTGTGATATTGGATGTGATTTTTGTACACAGCAGCTTGCAGGTTGCTGGGGAAGTGCTCTGTGTATTTAATCATGTTGCAATCTTACTTGTTTGTTCCTCTTATGGTAAGAAAATGTCTTTGGCTTGCTTTTATAGTCAGATTGATTTTGCTTATGGGTGTCCAGATGCTGATGAAATATAATTAGCATGAGAAGGAGGTTGAAAAGATGTTGACTACTCTTCTGGTAGCCAAACAAAGGATCCCCAAACAAATTATTCTCAGGTATCAGGTTAAAGTGAAGCATCTCTTTTCTCTCTAAGATTCAGGTTTATTAAAGGATCTATGTGTTGAGCTGGGGAGGTCACCCAGGGGATGCGGTTGGAGAACCTTGCTGTAACCATCATGGGGTGATTTTCTGCAGCTGAGCACCTCTGTTTGCCAAGAGTAGCTTTAAATCCCTTAAGTAGCCTATTAGAAAGGAGCCCTGGGCTGGGTTCAGAAGGTTTGGATTTGTGTTTCTACCATAGGCTCTGTGACTTCGGTAAGTCATTTACTCTCTGAACCTCAGTTTCCCCACCCTTAAAGAGGGAGATAATAATATTTCACAGTGTGTGAGAATTGGATATGATGGTGTATGGGGAAGTGTTTTTATATACTATAAGATTATGCACACGTACAATATGGTTGTGGTGTGTATTACATTCAGTGTTTTTCCCTTGTCTCTTCTATATTCCTTACATTTGTTTCCTTGTAACACTTTTCTTCCTTGTCTCTGGCTCCAAAGTAGAAAGCAAATGATGGTTAATTTGTTCCATATTTGCTGCAGGGTTACCATAAAATAAATTAAGCGTATCATTTTGATAATCACTAAAAACATGCCTACCACTTTCTTAAAAGTATCGATTACTAATAAGTCATGTCTGTGTTAAGTATGCCTGCTGGCTGGCAAACCCGTGGAATAACAGTGTTTGCTTTTCTCGTTAGCAGGCTGATTTTCCTGATGATGTGCCAGCCAGTCTGAGGTTACTGTTGACAATGATGGCTGTGGTGGTGTCTCACATTTACTGAGTATTTGCTGTGTTCCAATATATCCATGATGTCATTATCCCTAACATCAGCCCTTTGTGGAGTATCATTAGCCTGGTTTATTACTGAGGAAACAGCCCCCAAGAAGTTAAGCACTTTCTCAAATCGTGCACAGATTAAATTAATGTCTGCTAGAACCTAAAGTCTATGTTCTTGATCCTATGCTTTAGTCTCTTAAAGAGACAACTGAAAACCAGAGTTAAATGACTTTTAATCATCACCAAAGCAACCTTTAGTTATTTCTAGAAATAAAACAGGAAAATTTATAATACTTGCAAGGCAGGGCAGAAAAGCTCTATTACCAAGTTTTTTTGTATTATGTAAGGTGTGAATTTGGCAGGGGGGGCATATTTGTAATGTGGGATGTGAACATTTTTTATAACAACCTAAATTTTTGAAATAATGAATCTTGTTATAAAGTTTTTTCTATATGTTTTATATTAAGTTAGATGTGTTTTTCTAAGCTGTAAGCTTGGCATAGCTCTTAATAGTGTAGGGGAAAAGCTTATAGAACATGCAGACTGGAGTTCAAATCCCAGCTTTTACCAGTTGTGTAACTAAATTAGGTGTCCTGAGACTCAGTTTCCAGCGTGAAGGTGAGGGTGGTTTCCGCATACCAACAAAGAGTTCTCGAACACCAGCAGGCTGTCTTAGAATTCAGCCCAATTCTGACATTATAGACCTGGAGAAAGGAGCATTTTCCACAGGTTGAGGGCTCAGTCCTACAACTGCCCTACTCCCACTCCTTTTGGACACCATTCGCAAGTCCAGGTTGTTATCAGTACTTCTGATCAATTAATTGGTTATAAACCAGAAGTTTCCAAGACCTGCGCCTTGGGTTCTGTGCAGCTCACAGAACTCAGAGAAACATTTTACTTATCAGTATATTATAAAAAGATATAATTCAGGAACAGCCAAATGTAAGATATGAATAGGGCAAGGCATGGGGATAGGGTGCAGAACCTCCATGCCCGCCCTGTAGGCACGCCGCTCTCCCAGCACCTCGATAGCTCTCCACACCCCATCCTTTTGGGGTTTTTATGGAGCCTTCATTACATAGGCGTGATTGATTAAATCATTGGCCATTAGTGATTGATTCGATCTCTAGCCCCTCTCCCCTCCCAGATCTGGGGTTGGGACTGAAAGTTGCAATCCTCCAATCACTCTCATCTCTTGGTTGGTTCTCCTGGCAACATAACATTAACATAACAAGAGACACCGTTGTAGCTTTCATCACTTAGAAAATTCCAAGGGTTTTAGGAGCTCTTTGCCAGAAATGGGGACAAGGACCAAATATAATAGTTCTTATTATAAATCACAATATCACATTTGGCACATTAGTTAACTTCATTGATCTCAGATATACTGCATCTACAACAGTGCTTCTCAGTGTTTATACTGCCGACAGATTATCTGGGGATCTTTTAAAAACACAATCTGCTCCAGTAGGTCTAGGGTGAGGCCTGAAGTTGTGTGTTGATAACCAGCCCCCAGGTGGTGCCGCTGCTGCTGGTCCTCTGACCACACTGAGTAGCAGGGATCTATAAAACTGACAGGGACAGGGTGAAGGGACAAAGGAGGTGATTAAATAGTTAATCCCACTAGGGGACTGTAAGTAGAGAAAAACTATAGGAGACCCCTTGATCACTCAAGAAATCAGGTTTGCTTACGCACAAAACCAAGCAGGCTTGCTTAGCAACAAAACCGTGCAACAGAAGCGTGAGACATGCCCCGAAGCAATAAAACAGTGGTGGAAGGAGACCCACATCCTGCCCAGTGAGCTCAGTAAGTTATCTGTCTCTCAGATTCATTGTGGCATATAGTAGGTGCTTAACAAATGTTAGCCCTCTTCCCTTCTCCTTCCGACATGGCATTTATTTAAGAAGTACTTCTGGAAATGTGTATTCCCAGCATGTCTTATCTCTGTCAAAGTTCCAGGCTACAGAAGACATTTTGCAAGTAGTCAATTCAGGATTAAGCTTTAAAATGAGAGGTGCCCGCATCTGAGCATAGCTTGATGACTTAGGAGGTCATCTTGAGGTGTTTGCCCAGAACTAGGAGTCATTTAGGAAGTCTGTGAAAACCTTTGTAAGGTGGCCTTTCAAAGGAATCCTCGACTGACGTCTTCCATGAGTACATTCACTCTAAAGTTTTCTTCAGCCATTATTTGTTGAATACCTAATGGTGCCAGAAAGGAAAAGTGCCTTTCTGATTATTACTGTACTTATTCGTGTCACGCTGGAGAATAAAATCTCTGTTTTCCAATCCCTGTGCCAACATATGTCCTACTATCTTACACACAGTTTCCAGGAGCTACCAGGGTGAGGTCTGAGGCTTCCCAGGAGCAGGAAGACTTCCTGTAGTCCTCGTGGGGGTGTCTCACTGAGCAGGGAAAAGCACGAAGCCAGGCTGAGGGGAGTTCTGGGATACCACTGCCAGCAGGGACAGTGATGATGAAGCAGGCTGGGGAATTCTTTCCTTGGGAGTGCATCTTGGATTCCACAGTGGTAAACAAGTAGGATTTGTTTCAGAGAAATTACTTTGAAGTCAGTTTTTTCCAGAAACCATCTGCTTTGTATAAAGCAAGGGACATTGACATTCAATTTATAGCTGTGTTCAAAATGGGCTCCCTGCTTATTTTTTACAGCTCAGTTTTCTAAGAAGTACCCCAGAAATTTGGGTGCTAGTAAATTTAGTTTACCACTAAAAAGGCAGATTTGGGGCAGTGGAGAGAAAACTGGTCAGATCAGTCTCTGGCTCTTACTAGCTCTGAGAACTTGGATAAAACATATAACCTCTCTGGGCCTTACTTTTTCTCATCTGTAAAATGGGGAGAATAATTCACTCCAAGTGTGGTCATGAACATAAAATGAGAAAGAGTATGTGAAGCACCTAGCACAGTAAGCTGGCATGTAACACTAATAAATGGTTATTTTCCTCTTAAGAAAGACCCATTGGGGAGTCCCCTTGTGGCCTAGTGGTTAGGACTTCGGGTTTCACTGCCATGGCCCCGGGTTCAGTCCCTGGTTCGGGAACTGAGATCCCACAAGCTGAGCAGGCAAAAAAGAAGAAAGAGAGAGAGAGAAAGGAAGGAAGGGAGGGAAGGAAGGGAGGGAAGGAAGGAAGGAAGGGAGGGAAGAAGGGAGGAAGACCCGTCGGGAAAGGCACGTAAATCTCTCAGACCCTTAGTTCTTTATTTGTACAACTGTAAAATGGTTGCACTGAGTATATGGAAAAATTAGCTTGTGAGAAAATGATGATGGCAAAGTACTCCATATATCTGCCAATTGTTGATTATATCTTGTTCGTAAAACACAATATGGACTCTGTCTTCCCAGATGCCGTGTGTTTTTTAGGATTAGCCAGGTTCCTTTATCTCCTCCCTATTATGAGTCTAATACGTGTTAGAATATGTTCCTGAAGCAACTTCGCAGAGATGACGGCGTGTTTTCCCGGTAGTTTTTGTGTGTGCAAGATTATAGAATGGTTTAGTTCGTTAGTCTCACAATGGAAATGAAAGAACTGTGTTAGTGCAGCACTGAAATTCCTTCTGTACTTTCACTGCTGTATTACTGGCTGATGGAAAAAGGGTTAAGAAGTCAGACTTCAAGAAAATGAACATAAGGCCGCCTTGGGTCTGCGAGCAGGTTTTTCTGGTTTCTGTGGAAATCAGCGAAGCCCTGGAGTCTGGAGGAAGAGTGTGTGGAGCCCAACAGTTGGTGAGGCTGCAGCAGCTTAAAAGAGGACTTTACTGCTAAATGTGGGAAGAATAGGAGGAGGAGCGGTGGCTGTTTGAAGAGTGCAAAGGCAGGACTGGTGAATAAGATGAAAGTCATGCAGAGGTAGGTTTAGATCATTCCCTGAAGGCCCTGGAAACAGGTTTTTCTTTCTTTCTTTTTTGTTCCCCCTAAACTGAATTTCTGATCTGAAGCAGGCATCCAGGGATGGCTTTCAGAGGAGTGTGAAAATACCTCCCTTGCTTTGGGGCTGTGATGATCAGCTCTCCTGAGCCAAGGCAGGTTGATGCTTGGAAAGTGGGAAATTGGAATAGCGAAGAAATCACTGAGGAAGGGGAGAATGTGGGAGAATTCTGGCACTTAGGTTTAACCTCAAGTATATCCAAATCCATGTTATGACAGGGTTCTGCTGTGCTTTCCTAACCTTTTAGGCTTATTTGAGAATACAGTAAGCTAACCATTGAAAAGGACTCTTTAAAAAAATAAAAGCCACATTACAAATACTCATAGTGATTGTCTCATTTTAGGATCTAAAGATTTTTTAATGTTTTTTGTAGGGCGTGGGTGGAGAGAGGAGTGGTAACTGTATAATTTACCTTTTTAAACCTGAAAGAGCTTCTAGGCCACAGAGTCAGTTTAATTTAGATGAAATACTCCTAAGTGATGTGCTAAAGGAAAGTAAACTCTAACCAGCCACACCTGACATTCAGGTGGCTTCATCAAGGGGGCTTACGAAAGGACTCAGGCTGGTGAGTCAGAAACCACACATCTGAGCCGTCTCATACCAGTTCTTCAGAATACGGCTGCTGGGTGTGAGTGCTGCTTATGTGAGTGTTGCTGGGAATGCAGAGAGGAAGCAAAGGTGCTGAAACTCCAGGCATGCACTTCTGCCATTACGAGGATGAGGGTTAATTTTTTTAATTAAAAAAAAAAAAGGTTGTATCAGTCCTTCCAGCCAGGTTCTCCAGAATATAATGGAAAAGTGTCCTGAGGAGATCCTTCAAGACAGATGAAAAGAGGGGAATGTACCTTTCACCAGCAGTTACTCCTGGTTCTAGGATTTTCCCCACTGGGATGTGTGGCTGGTTCCAAAAATGAGTGAGACTGCACACTCAGCTTTCTTGGGGTAAATACCTGACTCTCAGGATGCAGTCTGTCTTTGGACTTCCTGGAAAAGAACTTACTGAATTAGTATATCAGTTAGGAATTGCAGTTGGTTGCTAGTAACAGAGACTCGAAATCACAGTGGTTTAAACAAAATAGAACACATTGAGGTTTATTTCTGTCTCATGTAAAGTCAGCCCAGAGGTCAGCAGGACTGGACTGGCACTTTCACAGTGTCAGCCCGAGCCCGGCTTCCTGCTGTCATTCTCTTCCTTATCACAGGGCCAGGGATGTTTGCTTGCTTGTTAATGCGCCCCAGCCACCTATAAAATGCCTGGCTTCCATTTTCAGGATTGCCTCATGGTCTTAGATGGTTCCTAGAGTTTTAGTTACTATGTCTACATTCTAATCCACAGAAGAGCAAAAGGGAAGGGAGCAGGGCAGAAGGGGTCATGGCCGTTCCTGGAAGTCCCAAATACCAGTTCATCTTAAGTCTTGACCCAAAGTTAGTCACACAGTCATACCTAGCTATAAGGGAAGTGGTGGTTTGTTTGTTATTGTTTGTTTTTTTAAGCTGGGCATATTACCAAGTAAATATAGGTTCTTTTAGTAAGAAATAAGAAGAGAAATTGGGTAGGTAGCTGGCAGTCTCTACCAGTCAGGATGCTGCCACTTGGTATAGAACACCTTTCTTGGGCAGAGCTTGTCTAGGCCATCTCAGTGTGGTACTCCCCAGAACCAGTATCATTCCCCAATCCACACTGCCTCTGCTGGAGTGATAGGGTTGGTTTCACTGACAAAGCACCTTGTAGGAGCCATAGAAAACTACAGATTGGAATCATTTTCCAAGGAGACAGTTGCGTACGCACGTGGCAGACACTTAGAGTTCCATGGACCTCTCCTTTAGCCCATCTAAGATATGGGCCTTCCCTGATATATGAACATTAGACTTTTAGGGAACTTCATGCTTTCAGCTCAAGCCCTGAGTTGGGAGAATTAGATGCCACATCCCTCCGTTTTTGTTTTTGTTTTTGTTTTTGTTTCACTCTGAGTTCTTGGAGAATAATTGTGTAGCAGAAAGAAGCATTTCTTGGGCATACATATCCCTTTCTTGCTGTAAGGCCCATTTTCCCACAGATTCAAATCCGTAAATTAGTTAAGCTAGCACTTAAACACTTTCTTAAATCCATAGTGCTACTGGAACTCTGAAAGGAAGGAAAGAAATCCCATGGGGAAGTGGAACTAAATTTTTAAAAAGCAACACCTGTCATACTGCTTTGTAGCCAGTAGATGCTTAGACACTTTGTAGAATCTCACTGCAACTGAAAAATGAGAATACTGAATTAATTTTGGCTGTATTTCAGGTTAAATGGGTTTCAGTGGGCCTGTTTCAATGGAAAATGCATTCAAAATTGCAAACAACAAACATACTAAAAACTACTTTTTGGAAAAATGGCCTTCAGGAGTCTCATCATTTATATTCCAAGTTCACATCTCACTTACCACGCTGTTTAGTTAGGATGTCAAATTCAGTGTTAGTTGAATCTCTGGCACAAGGCTAGACACTGAGGTGTGTCAGTGAATAAGATGGACCATGCCTTGGAGGAGCTTACCATCTGTTGGGGAGGTTCACATAGCAAAAGCGGTTTCAGTACTGCGTCATCAGTACTCATAGGGCCAGCAGTGTAGGAGAGTTTACGGCAGCTCCCCACAGCCTTCCAGGCGTCAGGTATTTTGAAAACTTTTATCAAATGAAACTATCTCATGATTTTATTTATATTACTACTGAGGCTGAATGCTTTTTTAATATGCTTATTGGGTATTTTTTAACTCTTGAGGAAAAGAATCAAGTTTTATTATAGTGGAACTAATGAGGTTACTTCCTAATTAGCTGTGAAACCCTGGGAGGCAAATTTCTTTTCCTAGCTGAGTCTCTAGTCTCTTATCTGTAAAATGGGGAGGATAATAAACATGGTTCAAAGGATTGTTGTAAGAATTAAATAAAGTAATACATGCAGAGCACACATAGGCACATAATAGGTTTACAATAAATTTTGCCTCTTTATGTCCCCAGTCTCTAGCCCAGTGCCTGCCAGGGTTCAGTAAATGTTTGTGAAGAATAGGAATATATGTATTTTGTGTATGTGTTAAAAGGGACTATATATAGATGCTTAACACAGATCCATCTGTCTTGAAAAGAGTGTTTGACTTGCATCAATATTCAACTGGAGTGGCTGAGTGCACATGCATGACTCTTCTTGGGTTACCACATCCCCTGCTAGGCAGATGTCCATTATAATGAAATGTAAAAAGGGAAAAAATAATAATAAAGGGAGAGCAGTGTGATGTTATGGCTTTATTTGACAGGGCCTCCTGCTGCTTCAGCTGCCGGTGCCAGGCATGGAACAGATTAATCTGTATTCCAACACACCAGTGCTGAAGTCAAGATCGATCTAATTAGGGTATTTTAAACATCCTGTTTGCATCTAGAGTCTTACCAGAAAGCAGGATGTCTCTCCATCTGGGGGAGCTCAGGGGGAGGTGGGCAGCAAGGTTCAGCAATAAAACAGAGATGGCTTTCATTTTAGAAATGAGGGAAGATCACTTCTGTGAGATTTCATTAAAACAAAAGAGCTAATGGCCTTAAACAAAGGCAGCTCTTCAGCATGGCCTTGAATTTTAAAGTGGCCCTGCAAGATCTTGCCATGACATGGGCTGCTGGTTGAAGTACGGGGACCATTTCCATCCTAAGAATAGAACTCTGGCTGACCCATATCTTTCTTAACCATTTGGGCTGCTGGAAGGAGGTGCAGGCTCTGAAGCTGGGTGGGCAGATCAGCCCTGAATTCATTCCCCAATGAGCCATGCTGGGCCAGTATTTAAATGCCAGGCCATTAGGGTGTTGGTTAGGGTCCACTTTCCATAGTCCAGCATGTACATTTATCTATTATCTGCACCCCTCCCCCACCTTTCCAACCTAATCACCTTTTGTCCCCCTTCCCTCCCACCACACTGGTCTCCTCCCAGTTCATTGCCTGTACCCTGTACGTTTCAACTTAATGCCTTTGCTTCACGCTTGTCCATCTGTTTGGAATAATGTTGTTCCCATTGCCCCTTCTCCTGCCGAGGCTCTTCTCTTACCTGCTTCTGTTCTTCAAGGCTCCGCTCAAGTGCCATCTTGCCTACCAGCCTTCCCAGATATCCTCACTGGAAGAGTATTTGCCTCATTAGTAGTTTCTGCCCCTTCCCCATTCACTATCACTTTCTGTCAAGTAATTTTAGACATAGTATACCTCAGTCACCTAGCGGGCAGGATTGTCTCATTGTCTCAGTCCCCAAACACTGTATCTTATATGTTGTAGGATTCTATCTTACGAATAAATGAATAAATCAGTGTCAGTTCCTGTCCCAAAGATAGTCCTGTGGCCCAGCTCAGCTGGTTAATGCCTCCTTTTCCTTTCTGGTAAATATAATCTTCCCCTGCCTCATGGGACCAAAACTCCAACAGAGATGCAAGTGGGACACCTCTGAAATCCAGAGGCACAGAAGGATGAGGAAGTCACATTTGGGGATTATTACTGTGCACCTTGTCACCTTCTTCCCTCTGTTCCCTACCTCCACCCCAGTCCTCACCTTGGGAGACTTGCTAATATAAATAGTAGTCCATTTGTCCCAGGATTCGAGAATGTGGTCCAAATATGTGCTTCAAGAATTAAGTGTGCTCCTAGAACCCAAAATTCTAGCTTCTGTCTACCAGCTTTGCCATAGAAAACTTGGGGTTGTGAGCTCACATTTACTTGCCAGTGTAACACCTCCAGCCCTGCCCATAAGATGATGAGGATGAGCTTCTCTAGAGTGGACCATCTTCTTTCATCTCTACGGTCCCAGTACTAAGTACATTACCTGGCACACAGTAGGTACTCAGAAGTTTGAGTAAAGGAATGGCTGGTGTATGTACCACTTGGTGCCCTGTAATTACTTGTCCTGTGGTTATAAAACTCATAAAGGAGAGTGTCTTTTTCATTTCCTCTGCAGATCATGTGTTGTGTTTTCAGTTCTTGCAGCAAGATCAAAAGGCAAGGACCATCTCTGCTTAGATGTGCTGTGTCCTTCAGCTTACTGATAAATAGCCACTGCCCACCTCAGGGCTGTTTGCAGGTCTCCCAGAATCTTGTATTATTTGGCTTTATAGGCAACCACACATAAGGTCTTTATTTTAATTTATTGTGGGATTAAAGAGTCTGAGTGAAGTTGGCCTTGTTCCATTTTAGAGTTAGAACAAATCTCGAGTTGTAGAAAATAGCCCTACCAGCTGAGAAAGTCAAGCCATCTAAGTTCCTATTTATCTCAGCAGGGGCTAGTTAGAATAGCCCAGGCTGACTGAAACATGTTCAGTTGCCAACATGTGATCAGGATGCAGTACGGAAGGAGTGAGGTGGCGATCTCTGGCAGGTGCCTCAGTGAGAGAATCTCTTGTGATGCTCTTTTTCAATGCAGCAGATCTCAAACTAATGTCTGTTGAGTGCCTACTGTGTACATATCTCATTTGATACAATGGATTTAATAGATAGAAGGGACAGCCGCATTTTACAAATAAGAGAACTGAGGCTCGGAGATTAAACAGTATGCCAGCGGTTTAGCTTAACCAGCTAGTGAGTGTCAGAGGCAAGATTTGAATCCAAGTCTGTCTGATCCTGAAGCCCCACATAATTAATTAATTCACTTGGCGTTTCTGGAGGAGGTCCCTGGAGTTAGTCCTCTCAGTGTACCTCTCAGCAGTAGGACACTGATAGGCCTAGTTGTTTATAGGCCCGTCTGGATGAATAACTCTCCTCACAGGGAGAGGTGACGTTAGCCTATTGGGGTTTGGACCATACTTTTTTAAGGATGAGGATGGGAAATGCACTTCCATCTCATTCTTTACAAAAGTGGCACATACTGCAGGAGGCTGGTTAGAGTGATTGCCACAGTCTGGTTGTGCCATTCTGGAAAGACCTCTGATCTATACTAGATCTTGGGTTCTTAACCCAAGAGCCATCCCTAAGAGATGGGAACGCTCTGAAACTTCATGGAAATGTGGCATTCGTATCTATATATACGGGAGGGAATAGCATGCATAAGGGTTCATCAGATTCTCAAAAGTGTTTGTCATGATTTTAAGAAGGAAAAAATAAGGAGTGGGGGGACAAATTGCAGATCTAGATTTCAGTGGCCTAGAAAGGTACTTTTGACTGGAAGCAGCAAATCACATCCTTTATCAGGGCTTTTGTTTCTATACTCGAAATCTCAGAGGAGTTGAACCAAAGATTTCTAATTCTCCTTTCAGCTCTGAAAATTACAGAATTCTGATTGACCCTAGAGAATCAAACTTTTAGCCCCCATTGCATATATCCAGGGGGGTCTAACCCATTGCTAATCACTCTGGAGAGGCCCTGAAGCTGGGGGAAGGTTTGAGCTGGGGGAAGAATGGGCCAGAGCCACTCCTCTAGGCAGTTTCACTAATTAGTGTCTGAGGCAGTCAGTTGTCTGACTGTTGAGCAAGGCACCCAGCAGGAAGGGACTCACACTGGCACACAGTTTCAATACTGGCTCTCTAATTCTCCACCAAGATCCCTGCCTCCTTACCTAGTGACTTCAAAGTGTAGATTTGCGTGACCTTCCCCTGTGGATTCCTTTAATGTGTGTGCGTGTGCGTGCATATGTTCTGCTCTTCCTGGGTCCTGCCTTAGAGGTTGTTCTCTGCAGTGGGGCCACCACATCCACCCTGTCTATATTGACAGCTCCATAGCCATCCTTCACCTCCATTTTATCCTGTCGAAATGACAGAGCAGCTGAGCGGTGTTGGCCAGCAGATAAACCTGTTATCTCCCCTGCTCTCTGTGCCAGCAGCTCTCCCCATCTCCTTGGTGCGTGAGAAATTGACACCACCTTGGGCTGAAATCTGTTCCCAGGGAAGCTACATTTATTAGTGGCTAATGAAAGCATGTGTGTGTGTGTGTGTGTGTTTGCACTCATGTGTATGCGCAAAACTTAGGGTGAATGAAGTGTTTTCCTATCTGGCAGGCACCAGTGACCTACGACCAGCCACAGCACCCAGAGAGAGAGATGCAAAGAATATAGGCAGATTCAGGTCTGCCTATGACAACCTGTCCTTCACTTAAAATCCCAAACTAATAGGTATATGTCATTTGTTCTTAGTATACCACTGCAATTGATCAAGGTATCTCCTGTTCCAGGCTGGGATGAGCTGTGGAAATACATGCTAATATGATCTAGTTCCAGAAAAAATGATTCTCCTCTATATTATATTTTCCTCTTTGAAAATCACAGCTCCTGACACTCTCTCTGTGCCACCAGCACCCCACATCCCATCTTGTTGAGGTATATAAAGAACATTCTCTTGGGAATTCCCTGATGGTCCAGTGGTTAGGACTCTGCGCTCTCACTTCCAGAGCCTGGGTTCAATCCTTGGTCGGGGAACTAAGATTGCACAAGCCGCGCAGCGTGGCCCCCCCACCCCCCCAAAAAAATAAAAGAACATTCTCTTGCAACTCCTCATCCATTTTAATCAGGAAGATTAAGTGGGAGAATTATTGAGAAGTTTTGGTTTAGTATTTGTGGAACTGCCCAGAACTCAAAGTCACTTCTTTATTTGGACTCTGCTAGAAATTGCTTCTGGAAAGGGTAATTCAGTAAGAGAGAAAAGAAGGGTGTTATTCATGTCTTACCTCCATATGGCCTTTCGCTTCACTTTCCTCTCGTTAAAACTATTGACTTTTTTGTTAATCCACATTTACATAGTGCCTGTCTTTTGGACACAGTGAGCCCCCCCATGAAGCACATTTTCAGGTTTTACATGGTTTAGTTTCTGATCTCTTTTATCATAAAAGTTTTTTCTTTAAAAGCTTTGATGGTTACCTTTTATATGTGGGAGCCTGTAACCTAGTAGGAAAAGCTTCCATTTTGGAGCCAGACAACATGGGTTCAAATCTAAGTTCCCACCACTCTCTCAAGGACATGACCTACTAAGTAAATTGATTAACTTCTCTGACACTTGGATTCTGCATAATAAATCAGAAATGAGAATAGTACCTTTTGCATAGCTTAGTAGTGAAGATTCAATGAGAAAATTGTGTACAGACTCAAGCCTACTGTTATTGATACACAATAAATTGGTGACAGTTATTATTGTACCCTGCTTACTTTCATACCAGAATTTGAAGCAACTTACAGCAAAACAATATGGTGATACTAAATCTTAGCTTCGAGTAAGAATTTGTTGAAAGACAGATGTCAAACTGGGGGAAATATTTGCAGTGTAGGAGACAAAAAGGTAATATTCTTAATTTACAAAGAGCTCATAGAAATCAAAATGGGCAAAGGATAAGGCCGGGCAGTTCACACAGAGAGCAATACAAATGGTCAGTAAACATCAGAAAAGGTGTTTGATCTTATTCATAATAAAAATAAAAACATGCTAACCGAAAGAAGATCCCATTTTTCACCTACAAGGTTGTCATAATTTCTAAGTTGGATAATATCCAATCTGAGTGAGGATATGGGAAAACAGATACTCTTTTACACTATGTATGTAAAATTATACTTCCACTCTCAGTGTGTATGTATGATATATGTGTATGTGCATGTAAGTATTTCCCAGCACATTCTGGTTAATTAACTTACTTAAGGTCATGCCCTTGAGCAAGTACTTAAGGTCATGCCCTTGAGCAAGTGGTAGGAGTTTAGATTTGAACCTATGTTGTCTGACTCCAAAATGTAAGCTTTTCCTACTAAGTTACATGCTTCCCACATATAAAAGGTAATCATCAAAGCTTTTTGTATGTACAAAACACAGAGATACACACACATACACATACTGAGAGTGGAAGTTAATTGGTACAACCTTCTTGGAAGACAATTTGTCAATGTCTTTCAACATTTTATATGTCAATAGCTTTTGATTCACCACTTCCACTTCTAGGAATTTGCCATAAGAATATATGTGCAAAAGTGTATCCATGCCAGAAATAAAGGTATACGTGCCAGGATACGTGTACATGGACGTTCATTGCAGCATTGTTTCTAATAGCAAAAACAACAAACAACGCCAAACTGGAACCCACGTAATATCCATGACTGGGGCATTAGTTAAATTATGATAAATAAGTTCAGTGGAATTCCTGACAGCCATTAAAAAAAAAAGTATGTGCTGATATGGAAAAATATAGTAGAGAATATATGTGTGTATATATTTACACACATGTATGTATATATACATACATGTGTGTGTATGTATATATATTGTTTTTCCCCTCCTGTAAGTGTACACAAGATACTAGTAGTTTTTTGTCCTTTGGGAGAGATGAACAGGGTAGTGAGAGGAGTATGGGAAAAGAAATATTAGTACGTGCTCAATAAATATTTGTTGAGGACATTCATACCTTTTTGTATAGTTTGGTTTTTACCATATGCATCCATTCCTTTTACTTTAAAATCCATTGGTGGAGGATGGAGAGAGTCAATAATAAAGTAGTGAAAGAAATTGACTCCTGTGGTTGAGCATGGACTCACCTTTGAGCTTCTTAACAGCCAAGGCAAAGAGGTAACTCAGGTAAAAAGCACAAAAAATTTATCAGGAAAGAGAAACATTATCTTGATCTCTAAAAGGAATCTAGCAGCCAAGGATTGGTCTAAACTCATATCTAGTCTTATCTGTCTACAGCTTAAAATTCATTGGTGGATCCTTGTCTCTTTTTTCTCCAGCCTTTCCCCACCTGACTGGCCTCTCCTCCTGCATGTGTATGTGATACGCCATCCAAACCAGCCTTTGCATATATTGTTCCTTCTGCCTGGAGTGCTCTATCTTCTCTATCTAGTTGTCAGCCATGGCTTTTTAGTTTTGTTTTGTTTTAAGATTTTCAGTTGTTTGTTACCTCCAGTGGGAATTCCTCTAGGTCAGCTATACCTTGTCTGTGCTCCCCAGATCCCCTCTGCCTACCTCAGTGATGGAACTTGTCACACTGCACTGTAATTATTGTTTTGTTTTCCCCACTAAACACAGAGCTCCTTAAGGTTAGGGATACTATGTTGTTTGGAGGCCCTGATAACCAAGTGCTTGCCAGGCACAGAGGTAAGTGGTCAGTGAATGATTGAGTGAGTAATCTGAAATTTGGGTTCTACCTCTTTCACCAGTTAGCTGTGTGGACAAGTCACTTCTCTCTGGGCCTTGATTTGTCTATAGGTACAATAAGAGATTTGGCCTAGATAATCTATGAGAACTCTCTGGCTGATTTTTTTTTTTCTTCCTCTGTGGTTGTCAGATTGTCATATATATACATGGAAGTTGTTAGCAGTTGTCATGCTGAGTAATTTCAAAGTTTCAAAACTAAGCTTGTTAAAATTCACTGCATTTTTTATGGCCTGTCCCACATCTGTTCACCAGCTTGAAGAGATCAGAGCCACATCCAGTTGCTTGGCCCAAGATTGCAGAACTGATTATGTCCCCCACTCTTCCTTCCTCTAATCTTCTCTCCTTGACATACACAGAAGTTTGTTCTTTTTGTTGTTTTTGCCTGATGTGAGCCTCCAAAGACGTCCCTTCTTATTATACTTTGTCACCCTGAGCTGAGCTGTCTTGGTTCCTTACCCTAGGTTCATGATGGTTTTTGCCTTCCTGTGAAGGCAGGTCCTATTCTGTCCACTCGCCACTTTCTGCCCTCATCTCACCCTACTCCTGTTCCGTGCCCCTTCCTTTTTATGAAGGTGGAGCTTATACCAGCTCAATCCCAGCTTTACATCGGAAGTTAGAAGAAAGATATTGGGGAGAACTTGGGGTCTTGAGAAGGTATAATACCTCTCTCCACAGCATATTTTAGAAAAAATTTATACTTAAAAAAGTGAATCTACTGACTAGAGATATTTTATTCAAACTGATGGCTCCCTAAGAAAAAGTCATCCACTTACTCCCAAATGCAAAATATCTTTAAGGACCATTTTGTAACTGATGGTTTGAGAGCATATTACCAATGCAAGGGTGCTATTACTCTGAACTTGGGATAGGCACTATATACAAAAGGTGAAAGCTATTCAAAGGCATTTGAAAAATACCCAGAGTTCAAGAGTGATTTGTTTGTCTGGTCCCACCACCACCACCACCAAAAACTTGTATTGAGAGCCTGCTTTCTTCCCATTTATTCAGCAGGTATTTCTAAAGCACCTACTATGTGCTAGACATTGTTGTGGGACCAGGGATATACCAATGAACAAAGCAGACTAAAATCCCTTCCTTCAAGGAGCTTATATTCTAATTGAAGGGTGGCAGTGAACAAAACAAATAATTAATTATACAGTATTTTAGAAGATAATGCATGCCGAAGAGAAGAATAAAGCAGTTAAGACTTGGAAATCAGTGGTGTTGGAGCCCTGCATTTTTAAATAGGGTGGTCAAGAAAAAGCCTCATTGAGAAGATGACAGTTGAGTAAAACTAGATGTGAAGATTGAGCCATGCAGATAGTCTGGTGAGGAGCATCTCAGGCAAGGAAAACAGGAAGTACAGAGGCCCCAGGGCAGAAGCCTGTCTGACGTTAGAAACAGCATTTAGTCTGAGTGAGTGGGGAGCCATCAGAGGGTTTTACACAGAAGAATGATAGGGTCTGACTTAGGTTTTAACCTAAAGGATCATTCTGACTGCTCTATGGAGATCAGGCCAAAGCCGGCAAGGGTGGAAGCAGAGAGCCCCACAAGCAGGCTGCTGAGTATTCCAAGCAAGAGGTGATGGTGCTGTGGACCAGTGTAATGGCAGTGGGGGTAGCAGTAAGAAGACATGGAGTCCTGGGTGTAATTTGAAACTACAGCTGACAAGGTTTCTGTGGGACGTGTGAGAAAGAAGAGAATCAAGGATATCGCCACTGTTTTTGGCTTGAGAAACTGGAGGACCTGGTTGCCATTAACTCAGTGGAACAAACTGGGGACAGGCCTGAGGAGGGAGGTCAGGAGCTTGGTTCCAAAACCATGTTCAGTCCTGCTAGACAACCAAGTGGAGAGAGCAGGTAGACAGGTGAATTCATGAGCCTGTGTTCAGAAAACAGGACTGGCCTATAGACACAAGTTTGGGAGTTGTCAGCATGTAAATGGTCTTTAAAGCTGTGGGACTAGATGAGATCCCCAGGGAGGTGAAAGTGGCTAGAAGAAGGAGTAGGAGGTAGAAATAGAAGTCTAAAGACTGAATAACTCTAGCATTAAGAGATTGGGGAAATGAAGTAGTGAGGAATGCTTCTCTAAGTGAGGAAAATGACTTTTTGAGAACTCAAACTTTGGCATTTGAAGATGTTCGGTCAGTTTTCAAACAGAATATTTGTTGCCCACACTGTGAGCATTTTATTTCAAAACAAACTTTACTCTGCCATCTCCTTTTCAACATCATTATCCTTGGTTTTTTAAAATCCTTTTTAAAGAAAAGAACCTCTTTACAGCTGAAGCCTATGATATACCCTTCAATTACCCTTTTCTTCCCTGGCTAGAAGAATAGTATCTCATAATAGAAGCCTATAGGTTATGTGGACTGAAAAAACATTGTTATCCTTTTGAAGTCCTTACTGTCCTGCTGTCTTTAAACTTGAGGTAGAGATTTTAGGTGCACCAGAATGTAAGTGATAGCACTGGAACCCTTTCATATTTCTTATTTAATTCTCAGATATTTACCTGGGAAAGTTATAAGGTAATTTGAGAATATGGTAGAACATGTCTTATTTGTTCGTTATGTGCTCACCTCATGGTTAGTATTCATACTCTATTTACCGGTTATTTCTGTAAATGGGGGGATTAGTTTGAGGTTCTGTTGCAGACAATAAAACTCAATTAATTATAGGCAGAACAGAAATTCTAACTTAGTTTTGATTCACTTGCTCAAGTTGTCTTTGGGGATATAATCCCTTTTGAATACGTTTCTTGCACCGTATGTGAAAATCAGTTCCGTTTTCCATTGACACAATTTAGGTTCTTGTCTTATTAAGCAATAGCAGCAGTCAGGGAAGACCTACTTATTCCTCCTTCAGTAGAACCAGACCAGGCTTGAAGAGAGGTAATAATTACTGCTCTGATCACAGCATGTTCTCCTTTCTCCTTCCCAACCCAGAGCATGTCTGTTCAATCCTGGCTTCCCTCCTGCGGAACCTGAGAGGGCAGCAGCGGACCCGGCTTCTGAATAAATTCACTGAAAATGACAGTGAGAAGGTGGGTGCTTGTTGGACTGTAAAGATGGGACTGGGACCAGCGGGAATAGAATCACTATCTCCCTGATGCGATCTGAGGAGTGCTGGGTTAAGTGTTCCTGCCCCAAAATATCTTCTCCAGCATCCGGGCTCCATTGGTTTGGATGTCAAAGGTTTTTCTGCCTCTCATCTCCTAATGCATCACCCTTGACCCCAAATATTTTGAAACCATTTCTGTACGCAACAGTGTACCATTATGGATCATTAAGATGAGGAGGAAAAGATCAGGTCAGTGCTTTAAAAATTCTTAATATGCAATGAAACCATTTGTTACCATGTAAGTAATACAAATAAGTGCAATTGTTGTTTGCAAAAAAAAAAAAAAAAAAGAAAGAAAGAAGAAGAGGCCATTGGGTTAGGACACAGAACATCTTAGCGATCATGTCGCCCTGGTGACATTACCTAATGTCTGTGCATCAGCTTCCTCACCTTTAAAATTAGGGTTGCCGTCTATCCTGCCTGCCTGCCTTATCACGCTTCCCAACGTTTAAGGAAAGAGTGGATATGAGAATACTTTGTAAACTGAAATATATAAGATCTTAGGGTCATCATTGTTAACCAGGGAAGGTTTGGGCACAGTCTTCCTGACTGTCTGATGCTGTGTTGAAGCAACACCTACTATTAATCAATACGAGCTCCTGGGTAAATACCAGGGTTGCCAAGAACCATAGTGGTGCCAACCCAGTAAAAAGAGAGGTTAGAAGTTTAGGCTGGCTTCACAGTGTTCCTTCAATCTTTTGGAAGTCTTAGGGAAAAAATGAAACTTTCAAGCCCACTCAGTATTCCTCAGGCCATGTTTGAAGCATGACTTTTGCTAAGTTTGAAACTGATTTTTAGGTTATTGCTAAGCAAAAGTCAGGGGCTTTTTTTAAGTTGTGAAGGAGTTTTTCTTGCACTCTCTTCTGACTGAAAAGCAACAAAAGAGATTTTACTTAGACCGTTTTTTAAAAAAAGATCAGCTCTGGGGCAGAATCTGAACATGAAAGGTTTCAGTTTGACAAAAGAAATTTCTGTATAGTTCTAAGTGAATATCAAGTATGTAACTTCATGCTTCTTCTCTGTGCAAGATGGGACTTGAATTTTTATTCGTTTGTTTTTAACAACGTGAATTCAGGGGAGACCTAGAAGGGCTGGGAATGCATAGCGTCGTTCGGGAATGGCCTGTGTTCAAACTGCATCCATGCTAAGTGTTTGCTTTGTTCTGCCCGAGCTGTTTGATCCCTTCCTGATGTGTTCCGCAGCAAAGCTCATATCCAGAGTGAGAAGTGGTAGAGTGGCTCTCCCTTTGTGGGGAGTGACAGTAAGACGAATAGGAGCTCCCGTGTTCTCTTGCCTTGGTATACTCTTTCTTTCTCACTCATGCCTGTGAAGTATCTCTCTTTCAGGTTGACAGGCTGATGGAATTGCATTTTAAATATCTGGATGCAATGCAGGTGGCCGACAAGAAGATTGAAGGGGAAAAACACGTACGTATCCCTGCCTATCTTTTGCCAGCTATTGACTTGCACTCCATTGGGTCCCTTGTGCACCTCGTATCTCCCCACAGGACAGGCAAGGGCAAAGGTGCCATCTACCTTTGTGTGCCACCTAACATGTCGTAAGAGCTGAGCAGATGACAGTCCGCCAGTGGTTATAACTGCCCTTTTAACAGGAGTGAAGTCCCTGAAGAGGATGGATGTGTACAATTGATCCCGGTCTGACCTGGGAGTCTGGGTGGTAGCACAAGTACCCTTGATAAGAGCTTCTCTTCGAAAATCTGACCAAAGCACAGTGCTGTGACTTGGTACCACAGTGGCAGAGTGTGTCTTGGCACACACACTTGCTGGCTTCTGTAGTCATAGGGAGGCACTGGAAGGAAACTGTGAGGTCATTGAATACAGTTCCCTCATTTGCAGATGAAACCTGGAGACCTAGAGAAGGGAGCTCAAAGCTCTGCAGCACGGCCTGCAAACCGGGTCAGAGTGACTGAGCCACATTGTCTGTTGAGGTGGTTGCTGAGGGAGATGAAACCTGCTAGATGTTTTTTCTTGACAAGCCATACTTACCTAGGGTGTTATCCTACCTCCTGTATTTTTCATCTGCTCCTATTTTGTTCTCTGCTATCTCTGTCCTCAGTTGATTTCTCATCTGTCCCTTTAATCGGGGCAGGTTTTCATATTGGTTAATGTCTGATTTGTATTCTCTCTTTTTGTTTTTGGCTGCGTTGGGTCTTTGTTGCTGCGTGTGGGCTTTCTCTGGTTGCGGCGAGCAGGGGCTACTCTTCGTTGTGGTGCGCGGGCTTCTCATTGCAGTGGCTTCTCTTGTGGAGGAGCACGGGCTTCCATAGTTGCAGCACATGGGCTCAGTAGTTGCAGCACCTGGGCTCTAGGGTGCTCGGGCTCAGTAGTTGTGGCACACAGGCTCAGTAGTTGTGGCTCGTGGGCTCTAGAGCACAGGCTCAGTAGTTGTGGTGCACGGGCTTAGTTGCTCTATGGCATGTGGGGTCTTCCCGGACCAGGGATCAAACCCATGTCCCCTGCATTGGCAGGCAGATTCTTAACCACTGCACCACCAGGGAAGTACCCTCAGTCTATGGTCATGTTGCACAATGATCCTTCTTTTGCTTTTTTCAAAGTCTGTAGTAGAGCCCATTTTCTTCGTGATCTGGATTTGCTATATCACTCTATTTTCTTTTCACTCTTCTTGCCTTAAAGACACACTGGAGGCTTTTGAGCCTCACTGGTGGGAGAACCTGCTTCAGCACCCCTCCCGTCTGTGTTGGGGCAGGCCAGCCATGAGGCAGAGCTGTGTACATTGGGAATTACACTAGCATCTTCCCTCAAGTTGTGCCTCAGGCCAGGGTGAGAGACTAGAGCTTGGGGAAAACAGTGACCTTGTTGTCTGTGCCCTTCTAAGCCACCCATTCCCTTTCACAAACTATACCTTCATTTATGAATACCAGTAGATAGGTAACCATATGTATCATTCTTGTGATTTCCCTGTGCTCTCTAAACCTAGTAAGTCCTCAGATGTTTGTTGATTGATTGAATTGATTGACTGGGGCTTTCTTCTTTAATGTGGTGATACTATTACAGGGTAAATGGCAGAGACTCTGACTTCTGAGGCTGGACTTCAGATACCAGCATGTTCCACACACAGTCCTTTCATTCCACACACCTCACCCCCTTTATTTTATTCTTTGATTAAACTTTCCTCTTCCCTTTTTTCCTCCATTCACAGTAACTTGTACATGGTCGACACTTAGTGCTTGTTAAAGTGCCAAAGTATATATTCTTCATCTTTGACTGAATGATAATCAGAAACAAATTGAACTTTCCCTAGACTTTTGTAGGGAAACAGCCATGGGACAATTAGAACTCCTGCTCTGACGGAATTCCCCAAGTTATCTGCTGAAGGAGATTTTTAGGGCTGGTTGAAGGCGCACCTGGGAGTCCGAGGGCTAGGATTTTAGTGCGGGCATGCACCTCACAATCACTGCCTCGCCACACCTTGTCACTGCGCCTTGTGTAGCCCCAGATTCTTAGCCATAATGTGGCATCAGCAAAGGCGGTCTCTCAAATCCCCTCCAACTTAACGTTTTCCCTCAGATTCAGGTGAGCATACTTTGGTAACTGCCATTTTTTGAAAATGAAATGGGTTAAAAGCACAATGAGAGGTTGATCAGCGACTGTCTTCATGGAGTGCCAGCAGCAGCCTAGTAGAAAGGTGCGCATGAGGTAGGGGGTCAGATAAGCCTGGATTTGAATTTGAGCTCTGCTGCTTCCTAGCTCTGAGACCTTGGGCAAATGAGTTGACCTCTCCGAGCTGTGATTTTCTCATCTGTAAAATGGCCATAACACCTCCCTTTCAGTGCTATCATGAAGACTAAGCATAAACTATGTATTTACTTTGCTCAATAAGTAAAAGCTACTGCTGTTGTTAGATTTTCCTAGCTTCCTTTGGAATTCCCATGTAACTTTTAAGTATGCCAGGCAGTCCTTTTCCTAAGAGCACCCTCCTTACCAGATAACCCAGAAGGAGTTGTCCTAGCAGACCAGAGCATTGGCACCGTCAGATGCTTCATCTGAGGTGAACCTGGAATAGACTTTGGTTTTTGTTTGTTTTTTTTTGGTGGAGGAGGGTGTTGTTTTCCTTTGTTTTTTGAGAGAGACCAGAGGAAGCTGTTGGGCATCAGGGAGCAGGAATCTAAGAAAAAAAAAAAAAGGTCATGAAGAACCTAGGGGTAAGACGGGAATAAAGACACAGACCTACTACAGAATGGACTTGAGGATATGGGGAGGGGGAAGGGTAAGCTGGGACAAAGTGAGAGAGTGGCATGGACATATATACACTACCAAACGTAAAATAGCTAGCTAGTGGGAAGCAGCCGCATAGCACAGGGAGATCAGCTCGGTGCTTTGTGACCACCTGGATCGGTGGGATAGGGAGTGTGGGAGGGAGGGAGACGCAAGAGGGGGGAAATATGGGAACATATGTATATGTATAACTGATTCACTTTGTTATAAAGCAGAAACTAACACACCATTGTAAAGCAATTATACTTCAATAAAGATGTTAAGAAAAAAAAGAAACTTGGGCTGCTTCCTACAAGATTATCTATTATCAGCATTGAAGAGGGTGTGAAATTGATTAGCACTGACGGAGAGTAATGGCTGCAGCCACTCGCCAGCATTCACGGTGCTTCTGTGTGCCACAGGCGCAGGGCCCCGCCGTTCCCTGACAAACACCTGTCTCCTTGATGCCAAGGCTGTTTTGCTGGGCACTGGCAAACGTTCCAACGCTATTAGTGCTCAGCAGCCTCAGTGTTGCTGGGAGAGTCGTGGCGGGGTGTGGGGGGGAGGGACGTGTTTGTGAGCAGCGCTCTCTGCCAGCACTCAGGCTCATCCTGCCAGATGAAGCCGCCTCACAGGTATGAAGTGACCTGGAGCAAACCACCTCATTTCGTCTCTCCTTCATGCAACCTACTCTCTTAAGTCTCTCTTAAACGATTTGTTGCCTCACCCCACCCCACCCCCGTTAAACTTGGATGTCCTACACCTACTGGGAATTCAGCAAATATTTGTTGACCTGAATTGAATACTTTTTTCTCAGGCATTTGATAACGTTGACTGTCATATCCATAATGAATAAATATCTCATATACTCTGCCAAGTCTGCAACAAAAAACACCTTAAATAACAGGGTCAGGTATTGACCAAGAGAAGGGGGATCAAGTATTGACATTTTTAGTGTCTCGGAGCCACTATCTTCCCTGCAAACTTCAGATTCCCATGGGCACGGTGCAAGTGTCCATGGTTTGCAGTTGACCAAAATTCACTGAAAAGAATCCAGTCATTTGGCAGATGTTTCTCAGGCACCTGCTCTGTGCAAGGCACTAAGCTAGGCACTGGCTGGGGGTGAACACAGGTGGAAGTGTCAAAAGAAGAATGGGCCCCAGGAGTACTGCTGCTGCTGCTGAGGGCTGGAAGAATCCAAGGAGCAGGGGGGAAGCCATCTGCACCTCGAGTCACCCCTAACAGTTTTGTGGATGAGGCAGAATTCAAGCTGAACCTTAAAAGGAGGAGACATATAAGCCATTTCCAGACTAGAGAGGAACAGGAGCAAAGGAGGGGCAGTGGGAAGCCAAGTTAAGTTTTGGGGCGAGTGATAAGTTATACTCCTGGGCAGAAGGTGTGAGGGGGAAGCATGGGCTTTAGAGCCAGGCTTCTTCTGGGTCTCCAACTGCGGGCAAATAGCCTAACTTCCCCAGCTTTATTTTCTTCTTTTCTGGTGTTTTGTTTTTAAGGTATACGTCCCAACCTGTGGGTCTGTGAGGAATTACATATTTAGGAATTTGGTGACATAGCTATAACACACGTGAAAGCTGCTTCCACAGGTCCTGGCCTGTAGAGGTGGCCAGAGAACCTTTAGTTTTCTTTTCTCTGTGAGCACTGTTTCTACCACCACCTCTCTGCACACATGATTCTCTTCCTTCCCTAATACTGCAAGATTTTGTGTGATCTGAGTCCCCTCTACTTCTCCCACTTCCTCTCCTGCTGCTGTGCGTTAACTTCCAGCTATATAGCCTTTGCATTTGCTTCTCCCCCTGTCCTGCCTCTTCTCACACTGGTGCCTCCTTCTAATTTCAGGTCTTAGCCTAAATGTCACCCCCCAGAGAGCTTTTCAGTGACACCCATATGTAAAGTAGTGTCCCCATGCCAGTGCTTCTTCGTAACCTGTAATTATTTTATATGTTTGTTTGCTCTCTGTCTCTACGACTCGAATCTCTTGTTCATCATATTCTTAGGACCTACATAGTGATTAACATGCAGTAAATGAAGGAGAACTACTCATGAGATAAAATTAATATTTGTCCATGGGTATTAAGGAAGATAGAGGGTCCTGAGTTTTCTACATTACATCTAAACTCTCATTTTAACCCTAATTTTTGTTTTCTCTGAATAGCCCCATCATCAAAAAAATATTTTTTACAACTGTGTAAATTCTGTGGCATACCTGTAGCTATATTAAACACAGAAAGATACTCCTATTTAGAAGAGTCTACAGGACAAACTGATAATTGTATACATACTCAGTTCAAGTCGCATTACCTACAGTAATCTGTAACTAGGAAAGAGTTTCACGTCTTGGGCAGTTGCCCAATGCTTTCACATTATATTCAGTGTCCATGCGACTTCAGGGCCACAGTGTATCTGAACATACCCTTGGGCTTCCTGGTTAACCTTTTAAAGGTCATGTAATTCTTAAGACTCTTCTAGTGAGCAGCAGTTCTCTGTGATCTATAAATACCCAAGGTGCTTGTCTCAGCAGATTTCACCTGACTCCCCAAGCAACAAAAAGCCCAGAAAATGCCAAGGTCCCTGTTGTTGGGAAGATATCCTGACTTCTCATGGGTTCCTTCTGGCTTCTGTTGGTTAAATGTACAGAAATGCCAGGCTTCTGAGTGTCAGAAGTAAGACATAATTATATAGATACTGGCAGGGATTTTAAAAGAAGGAGGAGAGCCTTGAAGAGAGGTTTTCCTTTTTTTAGTTCCTAGGAAAATTATTCTCAGCACGTTTATTCAATAAAGTGTTCTCGCCACATACTTTGCACCATAATGACTTACAAATTGTATGCTAATTTTGCCACAGTTAAATCATCCCAGGCTTTATCCTGGAAAGAGAAAGAGGGACTCCTTGTAATGAAGCAGTATCCACAGGCCGTGATGTCTGAAACAGACTTTGACTGTTTCCTTAGCATTTGAAACTCATTTAAGGATTTGTACAAAGGGGGTAAGGTGCAGGAATGAATGAGTGGGATTGGTGATCGTAAAGCACTGGTAGGTGTGTAGACAGTGGAAGTGTGAGACTGCTGTCAAGTCTTCTGCTAACTGCTGGAAGCTCCTGGGCAAGCCTAAGAAAAGGGAGTCCTGCTGAGAGTTCCTCTCAGCTGTTCTTGAAACAGTGGTTCCCAAACTTCTCAGTCTATAAACTTGGCAGAACACAGCTGACAGTCAGTAGAAGCCAGAGGTGGTGGGGCAGGGGATGCTATGGTGTTTTTCCCTGTCCTGCTTGCCTCTTTCCTAGATGCAGATTTAGCCACATGCCCCTTCACCCGCTCTCTCCTGCCTCCCTGCCCGCGCCCTTCCCGATCACAGTCATCCTTCCTACCATTGGAGGAGAAGTTCTGGCCCCCCACCTCTGACTCTTACCTTGCAGTGTAGCCTTGAGCACTCTGTTTTGCTTTTCTCATCCTCTCTGTCCTCTCTCCGTGGGGTCCACAGTCTCCCAACTTCATAGAAGCCCTGGTTCTCTCAAGGCTGGCTTATATGTTGTGAAAATTCAGGTGAACAGTCTAATAGTCTACTTGTTTGTTTGCTTATTTTTAGTGAATTTGGAAATGGATGGCCTACCTGTGATGGAGGCATCATGGTACCATAGGAGGAACATGAACCCAGGGGTCATACAGCCAAAGGTTAAATCCCAGCTCTGCCACACATAAATTCTGTTCTTTGGGGAAATGCCTTGCCCTGTGTGTGGATGTGTATTAGTTTTCATGATAGTTTTATTAGAGGGTCATTTTGAAAATTAATGAGATTGTTTGTAAAAACCTGGCACATGCTCATGTGTTAAGGCTGGCCTAACACGTAGTTTTCCCTTTGTGGGCAAACTCTGGCCTGATATCCTTGGATTCTTATTAGAACTGCTATCAGTTAGCTGTATATTCTCAAAAAAAAAAAAAAAATCCCTTTTACTAATTCTCCAGCCTCTGTTTCCCCTGCTGAAAGTGACCTGCAGTCCTAGGATCCTTCTCTAACAGTCTGCCCTATTTCAGAAGCTCTTGGAGGAAGATTCTGTTTTGCTGTTGCTTGTGCCTCCCCCAACTCCACATACCTATCTCTCCCTTTGCTTTGGAAGAAAAAAGGAAATTGGCCTTTTCTCAATGGTGGGGCAATTCCTGCCCATGACTACAGACAGTAACTGTGACCCCTGCTGGGTTTCTGAGTCATGTCCTCTCTCATTAAGAAAAGAGGGATTCCTATTGGCTTCATAGCAGCTTCTTTTATGACTGTCTCCTTCCATCAGCGAGGGGCAGCTCGCTGCCTGTCAGGGGCAGATGAGGAGTAGCATCCACACGCTCATTTGGAGGCTTGCGACTTGCCTGCGGAGAGAGATAGAGGCACCTGGAAAGGTAGTGATTTGGTAGTGCTCCCGAAGACAGATGAACATTTAAAGTGAGGATGTGGCTGGAGGAGGGTTAGAACACACACACACACACAGCCCTGCAGAAATGGCACCTTGATGCCACACGTACCACCTCCTTGTGTGTCTTTGGAGACGAAGCTGTTTATTTTAGCAGCCCCCAAACAGGCTTATGCTGCTGTGAATTGCAATCTGTTCTATTTAATGAGCTACTCACTGAATTACCATCTAAGTTTTTCATTCTAGCCCTCTCTTATGGAGTGAACAAAATAAAACCTTTCAGAGTGTCTTTTTTTTTTTGGTTTAACTCTCCCAAGTTGCATGTGGAATTTGCTGGTCTAGCTATAGATTCCCACCCCCGTCTTTTATTTTTTTAAAGTTTCTTCAATTTGTAAGGAAAAGACAGGCAAAGGAGCCAGACGACCTTACATTTAATGCTGCTGGTTTGCAGTAGTTCACAGATATGGCATAAAGAACTCATATGCTCATATGCTAATACCAGAAAAAGTCTATAAAACAAAGACTTTTTCCTTCTTTGAACTATGGAAGCGCTCATAGGCTTGGAGCCAGACTTGTGTGGGTTTTTATCCTGTCTCCAGCACTTAACTCAGCTCTGAGCTTTGTGACCTTTGGAGAGTTCTCCAACTCTTCTAAGCCTCCGTTTCTCATTTGAAAGTGAAAATAGTAATGCTTCTTACCTCTTGGGGTTTAAGGAACAATGAGAAATCCACGAAAGTGCTTATTAGCACAGTGCCTGGCAGACAGTAAGGACTCAGGAAATTGCGCTGTTATTATTCAATTTTTGCTGCCCATCCCTTGTCAGACTGAAAGGACTAACAGAAAAAGGTTTTGGAGTAGGAAATCATGTTCCAGTCAAGTCTCTAACCGAAACTCAGTGACAGTCATTTGACATCTATCTCAATTTTTCCATCTGTGAGATCTGAAAATGGTGTTTGCTGTACATACCCAACACCAGGCATATACAGCAAGTGAGGTTAATGCAGATCCGCAGCTTTGAAAAGTAAAAAATGCTGTATGTGGATGTTGAGTTGTCATTGCTTCACAGAGAAAACGGTCACCTTCACTCTTCTCAAATGTGAGAGTTGAATGAATTAACTTGTGGAAGACATCCTTTAAATCTTAACTCTCCTGTCATATTTCAAATACAATTCAATATATATATAGATTTTCACTTTGAAATTTTGTAAAGTACGATATCTTTACAATACTTAAGGAGGTTACTGAGTTTTTGGAATTTCTCTTTAATCTCTATTAATCATATTCCCATTTTTTTTACGTCTTTATTGGAGTATAATTGCTTTACAATGGTGTGTTAGTTTCTGCTTTATAACAAAGTGAATCAGTTATACATATACATATGTTCCCATATCTCTTCGCTCTTGCATCTCCCTTCCTCCCACCCTCCCTGTCCCACCCCTCTAGGTGGTCACAAAGCACCGAGCTGATCTCCCTGTGCTATGCGGCTTCTTCCCACTAGCTATCTATTTTACGTTTGGTAGTGTATATATGTCCATGCCACTCTCTCACTTTGTCACAGCTTACCCTTCCCCCTCCCCATATCCTCAAGTCCATTCTCTAGTAGGTCTGTGTCTTTATTCCTGTCTTACCCCTAGGTTCTTCATGACATTTTTTTTCTTAAATTCTGTATATATGTGTTAGCATACGGTATTTGTCTTTCTATTTCTGACTTACTTCACTCTGTATGACAGAGTCTCGGTCCATCCACCTCATTACAAATAGCTCAATTTCATTTCTTTTTATGGCTGAGTAATATTCCATTGTATATATGTGCCACATCTTCTTTATCCATTCATCCGATGATGGACACTTAGGTTGTTTCCATCTCTGGGCTATTGTAAATAGAGCTGCAATGAACATTTTGGTACATGACTCTTTTTGAATTATGGTTTTCTCAGGGTATATGCCCAGTAGTGGGATTGCTGGGTCATATGGTAGTTCTACTTGTAGTTTTTTAAGGAACCTCCATACTGTTCTCCATAGTGGCTGTACCAATTCACATTCCCACCAGCAGTGCAAGAGTGTTCCCTTTTCTGCACACCCTCTCCAGCATTTATTGTTGCTAGATTTTTTGCTGATGGCCATTCTGACTGGTGTGAGATGATATCTCATTGTAGTTTTGATTTGCATTTCTCTAATGACTAATGATGTTGAGCATTCTTCCATGTGTTTGTTGGCAACCTGTAGATCTTCTTTGGAGAAATGTCTGTTTAGGTCTTCTGCCCATTTTTGGATTGGGTTGTTTGTTTTTTTGTTATTGAGCTGCATGAGCTGCTTGTAAATTTTGGAGATTAATCCTTTGTCAGTTGCTTCATTTGCAAATATTTTCTCCCATTCTGAGGGTTGTCTTTTGGTCTTGTTTATGGTTTCCTTTGCTGTGCAAAAGCTTTGAAGTTTCATTAGGTACCATTTGTTTATTTTTGGTTTTATTCCCATTTCTCTAGGAGGTGGGTCAGAAAGGATCTTGCTGTGATTTATGTCATAGAGTGTTCTGCCTATGTTTTCCTCTAAGAGTTTGATAGTTTCTGGCCTTACATTTAGGTCTCTAATCCATTTTGAGCTTATTTTTGTGTATGGTGTTAAGGAGTGATCTAATCTCATACTTTTATATGTACCTGTCCAGTTTTCCCAGCATCACCTATTGAAGAGGCTGTCCTTTCTCCACTGTACATTCCTGCCTCCTTCATCAAAGATAAGGTGACCATATGTGCGTGGGTTTATCTCTGGCCTTTCTATCCTGTTCCATTGATCTATATTTCTGTTTTTGTGCCAGTACCATACTGTCTTGATTACTGTAGCTTTGTAGTATAGTCTGAAGTCAGGGAGCCTGATTCCTCCAGCTCCATTTTTCATTCTCAAGATTGCTTTGGCTACTCGGGGTCTTTTGTGTTTCCATACAAATTGTGAACTTTTTTGTTCTAGTTCTGTGGAAAATGCCAGTGGTATTTATTCTTTTTGTTGCAGTGGTAAATGGGAGTGTTTTCTTGATTTCACTTTCAGATTTTTCATCATTAGTGTATAGGAATGCCAGAGATTTCTGTGCATTAATTTTGTATCCTGCTACTTTCCCAAATTCATTGATTAGCTCTAGTAGTTTTCTGGTAGCATCTTTAGGATTCTCTATGTATAGTATCATGTCATCTGCAAACAGTGACAGCTTTACTTCTTTTCCGATTTGGATTCCTTTTATTTCCTTTTCTTCTCTGATTGCTGTGGCTAAAACTTCCAAAACTATGTTGAATAAGAGTGGTGAGAGTGGGCAACCTTGCCTTGTTCCTGATCTTAGTGGAAATGCTTTCAGTTTTTCACCATTGAGGATGATGTTGGCTGTGGGTTTGTCATATATGGCCTTTATTATGTTGAGGAAAGTTCCCTCTATGCCTACTTTCTGGAGGGTTTTTATCATAAATGGGTGTTGAATTTTCTCGAAAGCTTTCTCTGCATCTATTGAGATGATCATATGGTTTTTCTCCTTCAATTTGTTAATATGGTGTATCATGTTGATTGATTTGTGTATATTGAAGAATCCTTGCATTCCTGGAATAAACCCCACTTGATCATGGTGTATGATCCTTTTAATGTGCTGTTGGATTCTGTTTGCTAGTATTTTGTTGAGGATTTTTGCATCTATGTTCATCAGTGATATTGGCCTGTAGTTTTCTTTCTTTGTGACATCCTTGTCTGGTTTTGGTATCAGGGTGATGGTGGCCTCGTAGAATGAGTTTGGAAGTGTTCCTCCCTCTGCTATATTTTGGAAGAGTTTGAGAAGGACAGGTGTTAGCTCTTCTCTAAATGTTTGATAGAATTCGCCTGTGAAGCCATTTGGTCCTGGCCTTTTGTTTGTTGGAAGATTTTTAATCACAGTTTCAGTTTCAGTGCTTGTGATTCATCTGTTCATATTTTCTCTTTCTTCCTGATTCAGTCTTGGCAGGTTGTGCATTTCTAAGAATTTGTCCATTTCTTCCAGGTTTTCCATTTTATTGGCATAGAGTTGCTTGTAGTAATCTCTCATGATCTTTTGTATTTCTGCAGTGTCAGTTGTTACTTCTCCTTTTTCATTTCTAATTCTATTGATTTGAGTCTACTCCCTTTTTTTCTTGATGAGTCTGGCTAATGGTTTATCAATTTTGTTTATCTTCTCAAAGAACCAGCTTTTAGTTTTATTGATCTTTGCTGTCGTTTCCTTCATTTCTTTTTCATTTATTTCTGATCTGATTTTTATGATTTCTTTCCTTCTCCTGACTTTGGGGTTTTTTTGTTCTTCTTTCTCTAATTGCTTTAGGTGCAAGGTTAGGTTGTTTATTCGAGATGTTTCCTGTTTCTTAAGGTAGGATTGTATTGCTATAAACTTCCCTCTTAGAACTGCTTTTGCTTCATCCCATAGGTTTTGGGTCGTCGTGTCTCCATTGTCATTTGTTTCTAGGTATTTTTTGATTTCCTCTTTGATTTCTTCAGGGATCACTTTGTTAGTAAGTAGTGTATTGTTTAGCCTCCATGTGTTTGTATTTTTTACAGATCTTTTCCCGTAATTGATATCTAGTCTCATAGCGTTGTGGTCGGAAACGATACTTGATACAATTTCAATTTTCTTAAATTTACCAAGGCTTGATTTGTCACCTAAGATATGATCTATCCTGGAGAATGTTCCATGAGCACTTGAGGAAAATGTGTATTCTGTTGTTTTGGGATGGAATTTCCTATAAATATCAATTAAGTCCATCTTGTTTAATGTATCATTTAAAGCTTGTGTTTCCTTATTTATTTTCATTTTGGATGATCTGTCCATTGGTGAAAGTGGGGTGTTAAAGTCCCCTACTATGAATGTGTTACTGTCGATTTCCCCTTTTATGGCTGTTAGTATTTGCCTTATGTATTGAGGTGCTCCTATGTTGGGTGAATAAATATTTACAATTGTTATATCTTCTTCTTGGATCAATCCATTGATCATTATGTAGTGTCCTTCTTTGTCTCTTCTAATAGTCTTTATTTTAAAGTCTATTTTGTCTGATATGAGAATTGCTACTCCAGCTTTCTTTTGGTTTCCATTTGCATGGAATATCTTTTTCCATCCCCTCACTTTCAGTCTGTATGTGTCTCTAGGTCTGAAGTGGATCTCTTGTAGACAGCATATATATGGGTCTTGTTTTTGTATCCATTCATCCAGTCTGTGTCTTTTGGTGGGAGCATTTAATCCATTTACGTTTAAGGTAATTATCGATATGGATGTTCCTATTCCCATTTTCTTAATTGTTTTGGGTTTGTTATTGTAGGTCTTTTCCTTCTCTTGTGTTTCTTGCCTAGAGAAGATCCTTTAGCATTTGTTGTAAAGCTGGTTTGATGGTGCTGAACTCTCTCAGCTTTTGCTTGTCTGTAAAGGTTTTAATTTCTCCATCAAATCTGAATGAGATCCTTGCTGGGTAGAGTAATCTTGGTTGTAGGTTTTTCTCCTTCATCACTTTAAATATGTCCTGCCAGTCCCTTCTGGCTTGCAGAGTTTCTGCCGAAAGATCAGGTGTTAACCTTATGGGGATTCCCTTGTGTGTTATTTGTTGTTTTTCCCTTGCTGCTTTTAATATGTTTTCTTTGTATTTAATTTTTGACAGTTTGATTAATATGTGTCTTGGCATGTTTCTCCTTGGATTTATCCTGTATGGGACTCTCTGTGCTTCCTCGACTTGATTAACTATTTCCTTTCCCATATTAGGGAAGTTTTCAACTATAATCTCTTCAAATATTTTCTCAGTCCCTTTCTTTTTCTCTTCTTCTTCTGGAACCCCTATAATTCGAATGTTGGTGTGTTTAATGTTGTCCCAGAGATCTCTGAGACTGTCCTCAGTTCTTTTCATTCTTTTTTCTTTTTTCTGCTCTGCAGTAGTTATTTTCACTATTTTATCTTCCAGGTCACTTATCCGTTCTTCTGCCTCAGTTATTCTGCTATTGATCCCATCTAGAGTATTTTTAATTTCATTTATTGTGTTGTTCATTGTTGCTTGTTTCATCTTTAGTTCTTCTAGGTCCTTGTTAAATGTTTCTTGTATATTCTCCATTCTATTTCCAAGATTTTGGTTCATCTTTACTATCATTATTCTGAATTCTTTTTCAGGTACACTGCCTATTTCCTCTTCATTTGTTAGGTCTGGTGGGTTTTTATCTTGCTCCTTCATCTGCTGTGTGTTTTTCTGTCTTCTCATTTTGCTTATCTTACTGTGTTTGGGGTCTCCTTTTTGCAGGCTGCAGGTTGGTAGTTCCCATTGTTTTTGGTGTCTGTCCCCAGTGGCTAAAGTTGGTTCAGTGGGGTGTGTAGGCTTCCTGGAGGAGGGGACTAGTGCCTGTGTTCTGGTGGATGAGGCTGGATCTTGTCTTTCTGGTGGGCAGTCCACGTCTGGTGGTGTGTTTTGGGGTGTCTGTGGACTTATTATGATTTTAGGCAGCCCCTCTGCTAATGGGTGGGGTTGTGTTCCTGTCTTGCTAGTTGTTTGTCATATTGTGTCCAGCACTGTAGCTTGCTTGTCGTTGAGTGAAGCTGGGTGTTGGTGTTGAGATGGAGATCTCTAGGAGATTTTCGCCGTTTGATATTACGTGGAGCTGGCAGGTCTCTTGTGGACCAGTGTCCTGAAGTTGGCTCTCCCACCTCAGAGGCACAGCACTGACTCCTGGCTGCAGCACCAAGAGCCTTTCATCCACACGGCTCAGAATAAAAGGGAGAAAAAGTAGAAAGAAAGAAAGAGGATAAAATAAAGTAAGGTAAAATAAAATAAAGTTATTAAAATAAAAAAATTATTATTAAGAAAAAAATTTTTGTTTAAAGTAAAAAAAAAAAAAAAAAGCAGACAGACAGAACCCTAGGACAAATGGTGAAAGCAAAGCTATACAGACAAAATCTCACACAGAAGCATACACAATACACACTCACAAAAAGAGGAAAAGGGGAAAAAATAATATATCTTGCTCCCAAAATCCACCTCCTCCATTTGGGATGATTCCTTGTCTATTCAGGTAGTCCACAGATGCAGGGCACATCAAGTTGATTGTGGAGCTTTAATCCGCTGCTTCTGAGGCCGCTGGGAGAAATTTCCCATTCTCTTCTTTGTTCGCACAGCTCCCGGGGTTCAGCTTTGGATTTGGCCCCACCTCTGCGTGTAGGTTGCTGGAGGGCATCTGTTCTTCGCTCAGACAGGACGGGGTTAAAGGAGCAGCTGATTCCGGGGCTCTGGCTCACTCAGGCGCGGGAGAGGGAGGGGTACGGAGTGCGGGGCGAGCCTGCGGCGACAGAGGCCGGCATGACGTTGCACCAGCCTGAGGCGTGCCGTGCATTCTCTCGGGGAAGTTGTCCCTGGATCCCGGGACCTTGGCAGTGGCGGGCTGCACAGGCTCCCCGGAAGCGGGGTGTGGATAGTGACCTGTGCTCGCACACAGGCTTCTTGGCGGCAGCAGCAGCAGCCTTAGCGTCTCCTGCCCGTCTCCGGGTCCGCGCTGATAACCGCGGCTCAAGCCCGTCTCTGGAGCTCCTTTAAGCAGCGCTCATAATCCCCTCTCCTCGCGCACCAGGAAACAGAGAGGGAAGAAAAAGCCTCTTGCCTCTTCCGCAGGTCCAGACTTTTTCCCGGACTCCCTCCCGGCTAGCCGTGGTGCACTAACCCCTTCAGGCTGTGTTCACGCCGCCAGTCCTCTCCCTGCGCTCTGACCCCGACCTACCGAAGCCCGAGCCTCAGCTCCCAGCCCCGCCTGCCCCGGCGGGTGAGCAGACAAGCCTCTCGGGCTGGTGAGTGCCGGTCGGCACCAATCCTCTGTGCGGGAATCTCTCCACTTTGCCCTCTGCACCCCTGTGGCTGCGCTCTCCTCCACAGCGCCGAAGTTTCTCCCCTCCGCCTCCCGCAGTCTCCTCCCGCGAAGGGGCTTCCTAGTGTGTGGAAACCTTTCCTCCTTCACAGCTCCCTCCCACTGGTGCAGGTCCCGTCCCTATCCTTTTGTCTCTGTTTATTCTATTTTCTTTTGCCCTACCCAGGTACCTGGGGGGTTTCTTGCCTTTTGGGAGGTCTGAGGTCTTCTGCCCGCGTTCAGTAGGTGTTCTGTAGGAGTTGTTCCACGTGTAGGTGTATTTCTGATGTATCTGTGGGAAGGAAGGTGATCTCCACGTCTTACTCTTCTGCCATCTTCCCAATCCTCTCCCATATTCCCATTTTAAGAGCACTTGATTTGCCTGCCCAAATTGTTTTAAAATATCCTGTCTAATATAGTAGCAGATCCAGGGGTTGTCTCTTTCTTATAGGGAAGTTTAATTTATTGATGAGAGGACGAGCTAATTGTCAGTACTAAACATGTCCTGTTGAGGTGACAGTTTGTGTCTTCTACTTGAGGCATGTCTCCCAGTGGCTCTTCTGACTGTCTAGGAGCACTGTCAGTCAACAGCTCCCATCTGTCCATTTACCCATATGCAGGCAGAAACTCACTGCATCTGGTTATGAAGGTGCTTCAGTCCTAGATTTGCCACAGGTTATCAAAGCTAAAAGGAACCTTCAAGAAGGCCTGATCAGGGAAGACAGAAGTCAGCCCCCCTACACTCTCCAACCTGTGATTGGTGTAAACAGTGCTGACTGATTGCAGTGTTCTTCCTCTACTAAGCTCCAACTTGGCTGCACAACGCTTTTCCAATATGGTAATCTACAGCCATGACAGTGAATTAGAGTTGGCACTCAGGAACCCTATTTCCCTTCCCTGATCCAGCTTAGGCTTCTAATTTCCAAGCAAAGAAGCCAAGGCCAAGAAAAGTTAAATGACTTGCCTACAGACACTAGTAAGTTAGTATTAGAGTCGGGATCTGATCCCATTTGCTTAGTTCTTTAAGATGTCTAGGTCTTCCTCACGCACAGAAATACAAAGAACCATATCAAGTCCTTATCTCAAGATCAGATTTTTATCTAGTGTCTTAGAAACGGAGAAAAAGAGCCAAAAATGCATTAATCCATTTATAAGAAGTTGACTCTGTTCACACATTGTGAGACGGGTGGATAATAAAAGTGACGTACCATCCTACTTCTTTCTAAAACAGACCAGAACTTGAGAAGCCTAAAAGAACTGTACGCAAACTTCCTTATTTTCCATCAGAATAATACATAATCACCCTGCTTTTTTAAATTTCCCTTTAAACATGGAGTAAACATTTGTGCTCAGCTTCCGTGAATCCACTCAGCAGTAAATATTCCATGCCTCAGAGTTGTAACAGGCTAGATTAGGGACTATCCTGACAGCAGTCACCTTCTCTGTGTGCTGGTTTCTGTGATGCTTCTAAATCTGTCAGGGCACAAACTTTGTCTTAGAAGCCAGTCTGTGTTTCATCTTTGTGCCTGTTCAGTGCGGTGATGGTGACGCCTCTCTTGGAGATGAACTGTAATCATATCTCAGATGTACATTGGAAAATTTCACTTTCAAATCATGTGGCCTTGTGTCTAAAAGTAGAATGTCGAATTGCACGTTGTTAGAGTCTTGAAGTTCTGAGGAAAGAGGAAAAAATAGGATTTGTCAATGTTCTCTTGGGTCCAATCCTTTCCACATGACAGTATTTAGAGAAATTGGAAGGTACATTATGTCTGGTTAAAAGAAGATCAGATTGTGGGGAAGAGTATGAAAAAGAAAAAATCACCGGGGGCACTTCTGATGTAATTGGAGAAATTTAATTTTGCTAAACTCTATTTCTTAAGCCTTTCTGTTATTTAGTATCTTCCTTTGTTCTCCAAACAGCTCTAAAACGTATACCTACACAACCATGGTAGTAGGAAAAGAGCACATTCTTGGATTTGAATCCCAGTTCTCCTACCCACTAGCCTTAGGCAGGTTGCTCTGCCTGAGTCAGTTTCCTCATCTGAAATGGGGGTAACAATCCCTACCGCGTAATATTTGTGAGAAGTAAAGGAATCAGTATAGGTAAAGCACTTGGCACTATAATAAGCCCCCAGCAAACATTAGCTGCTCCTCCAAGGTGGGTAGATGGTGGTAGCAATGGCTATTATTCAGACTGCGTCACACAACGCCTGGTATGTCGTAATCAATCAAAAACTGTGATCTGCCGGTAGCTAGGATCTAATAAGCAAAGAAGCACTCCCTTCTTTCTCTTCTTTCTCTCTCTTAATGACAGTGATATTCCGCTCTTGTTCTCTTCCACCCTAGCCGAGTTGACCCATGCTATTGTTCCCTCTGTTTAGAATGTTCTTTCCAGCTTGTCAAATTCCTTCAGAATCCAGCTCAAATGTTACATTTCCCTTGAACTCTCCTGACTCCTCAAAACAAACTTAGTGTGTCCTTCTGGAGTCCCATGGCACTCAGTACAGTTTGAGAGGTCCTTCATAATAGCCATCACTACATTTTAAAAAGAAGTTTGTTCGTATTTGTTAACCTCATTAGACTTTAATCTCCTTGATTATGTAGACTGTCTTATTCCTTGATTATGTAGACTGTCTTATTTATCTTTGCCGCCCCTGGTACATCATGTAATACCTGGCCCATAGTTAGGTGTTCAGGCAATCTTTACCAGGTAGATGAATGAATATGTTTCTCTCCAAGTTCCCATGTTTGGAAACCTCTAAGGGTTTGGTCTCTGTCCTCTCCTCTGCTCCCCTCCCCTCCCCTCTTCTCTTCCCCATCTGATATACTTCTCACATAGGCTGATACTGTGGCCTCCGAGCTGTACACTCTGCCTGCCTCTCAACACTTTAAGCCGATGTGTCCATCATAGAGGTGTTGGCACATTCTCATTCACTTTCCTGCACAGTGTAGTCTGCAGCTCATCATATCTCACTTCTCTGGCCAGCATTTAAGCCTCCCACCAGCTAGCCCTCCAAGGCACTGTCCCTCCCCATTTCCTAATGTTTCCCCTCCTACCCCATCCACAGAAGTCTTAGCACACACAGCTCATTAATACAGCTGAACTTCTACCTGCATTTTTCCAATCCTGTTTCACAAATGCTTTTCAAGAGTCTGCTATGCAAAAAAGTACCATGCAAGGTGCTTTCTAGGGTACAAAGATGATTTAAAACTTTACAACTCTTGCTTTCAAGGAACCTACACAGGAAAGAGGCACACATCTGAGTAACTATTGCAGGACAGGGCATGGGAGGTGCCATAAAAGAGGTACAAATCCAAAACTTGGGGGGTTTGAGGATTGAAAAATCATAGCAAGTTAGAAAACATTGAGACGTTTTTAAAGATCTCAGGAGCAGTTTTGTAAGGAGCATCACGTTTTAGACTTTAAATACATTATGATAGAGATTGGGGATTGGGAAGAGTACCAACATTACAAGCAAAAGTGAAGGGGCCAGAAAAGGGAGGGCAGGCCTGTTTGTGCTGTGTGTATGGGTCGGGGGCTAGTGAGCAGAAAGTATGAACTGCATAAGGCATTTTGCATAAGGCTTCGGACCACAGGAAAGCCTTCATTCTTAGGGCATTCATCCTGCTATGTCTGCCAGTCAGGATCCTTGAAACCTTACCTAAAAGTCACTTCTTCCCAATGCCCTAACATCTTAACCAGCCCTGATTAGCACCCACCACTTGTAATTACTTTAAATTTGTGGGCGCACTGTATCCCTTTACTTTTTGGTCATTTTCTGTGTTACTGTGACCTTCCCGGATAGACAGTCAGCTTCTTGGTGACTAAGACCAGGGCATCCCCTTACCTCCATTTTCATTCCTTTTCTGCCTTAACTCAATGCTTAGAAAGGTGTTCTTGCCACTAGACACTTAGCAGGGTCCAGATCTGAACACTGTGCTTCATGTTATTCATTTCCACCTCAGAGGTGAATTAGACAGGATTCCTGCCCCCGGGGAGTCCATATTCTAGTAACTGGTAATTATGAGCAACTTACTTAACCTCTGTGTGCCTTGGATTCTAATTTGTACAGTGGGATTAATAATCCCTTCCCTGCTCTCTTTAAATTTGGTAATAAGGACCGTATACATAATAACACTTTAAACTCTGCAGCATTATAGAAATGTGAAGTATTAACAGCAAATGCTTTTTGCATGAGTGAAAGTCAAGAGTAATTCCTTCCTGGGCCCCCAGCTTCTGAACACTTAGGAGTTCTGGAGCAGGAAGTTATGATTATGAGCAAATGAGAAACTAAAGAGGCCCTTCTACTTGTAAACTCCTTGGACGTCAGTCTAGTGCTCCATGACTACCTCATGAACGTTAGCACTATTACCAGATTACCAAGGAATTTGCTACTAAACAAAGCTATGAATTAGTGGTGGTGATTTACTGGGCAGTACAAGGCCTGGCAAATCTAGAACCCTCTTTTGCCTCTCAGACAGAGGCCTTTGGGAGTGAGATGAAAAGTAGCCTTGTGTAGCTGCAGGCTGGCCCCCTGGGCAAATAAAGAAGCATGTTATCTGCATCTAAATAGTTTCTGAAGGATGCTGGTTGGAGATTGATGACCACAGTGGTAAATCCTTCGAGTTTGGGAGAGTGGAAAGCAGGGTCCCAAGGGCTTCTGTCAGTGACAGGAGCCTGAGTTGTCAGAGGGAACCATGGCCATAAAACCACTGACGGAATTAAGAAATGGATTGTTGTCATCAAAAGCATGTATTCAAGCACCTGTCTTCTTAGACCAGTCGCTAGTTGTGTAGAATGAGTCCCTCATCCAGTTCTGACCCCTGAGAGCTGACAGCCTAAAACGGAGATGTCTTTTTCCTTTCATTCACTGCATGGATGTTTACTGAGCTGGGGATGTAAAGACAAAATTCAGTCCCCACTTTCACAGAGCTCACAGTTCACCCTCATGAAATAAAGGGAGTTATAGAAACAGGGAGCTGATGATAACTGAAATCAGTGTGAATATGACGTGCCAGAAGAGGTCGTGTCATGGAGTGACCTGCAAGGGTGCTGTCAGGAATTTTGGAAAGGAGGAGTTTTTAGCTTTAAGTAATCAGGGAAGGCTCTGTAGGAGAGGTAGCTTAAAAATAGCGTTGGCTTGAGAGATACCCCAGAATCCCTAGGAAGGAAGGCCCTAAAGTCCCTGAGTTGGGAAGAAGAGCCCTCTTGGCAAAGGTGGTGATAATCCACTGGATGAGGGACTTTGGAGGTGGAGGGGAATGAAAATACTCTACAATGATTGTGATGGTGGTTACACAACTCTGACTATACTAATTGTATGGTATGTCAATTGTATCTCAATAAAGCTGTTTTTGTTTTTTTTAAAGAATCTACTAGAGAGGAATAGATATGGGGACAGCAAGTCTGATAGGTCTGGGGTTACAAAAGTTTAGGAAAGAGACTCCCATCACTCATTAGGACTTTGGCCTTGAGGGAGTATTGAACTTGTGGAATGAAATGGAAAGGTGGGCAGCATTTTGCATCTAACAAAATGTAAGCCAAAAGGGACACACAGATTGGGTACCTGTGCCATCACCAGGATACCAAGACAGAATTGTAGAGAAAGCAGCTCTCTTCCCTAGGTTAACTTGATTTGGAAGGGAAGGAGAGTTAAGTATGTCTGTAGAGAGGTTATTTATGGAGGCTGGAACGAAAGAGTAAAGAATGAGTAGAAGCAGATGAATAGATTTGTGTCCCCATCAGCTTATTTTTTCAGGTTGAATATGTTGATGAGATCATTTTGGCCCTGAGTAACTGTATAGGAAAAATGGACTTTAATCTTGACTCCCTGGACCAACAAGAGAACATAAGATACTTTAGAGTAATGGGAGAAGCAGGAGGCAAATCGAGGCAGAGTGGTTTTCTTTTGTTGCCGTAGTTGTAATTACTACTCTTCTGTGTATTATGGGTGGACTAGAAACCTATTCTTTCCTCCTTCACTCACTGTGTGGCTTGTATTCCCAAACGTTCATTCATTTCTAGGACATGGTGCGGCGTGGAGAAATCATAGACAATGACATTGAGGATGAGTTCTACCTCCGGCGCTTGGATGCAGGGCTTTTTGTTCTCCAGCACATCTGCTACATCATGGCAGAGATCTGCAATGCCAATGTGCCCCAGGTAGGAGGGGGCTGCCCCTGGATGGGCCCTTCCTTCCCTGACTCCTTGCTTGCCACCTGCTTAGGTAGAATGGAGTGAATCACACTCTCCTTGAATTCCTTCACTCTATGTGGGCCCTCTCTTTTAGGGATGGGGGTGAGGTGAATACTTTCAAAATGACGTATTCTGATGTCTACCAGGGCAAATGATGCTTTTTCTTTCTCTTTCCACTCTTCCCCTTCCTTATTAGATTCGCCAGAGGGTTCACCAAATCCTAAACATGCGTGGAAGCTCCATCAAAATTGTCAGGCACATCATCAAGGGTGAGTTGCACGTTGCTTGTGTCTGGGGCTCCAGGGAAATTAGACGATGCTTTCTGTCTCTGTCAATATCCCTGGAATTTGGTGCATAACATCCTCTGCACTGAAGGCTTAAGTGTGTTGTCCAGTTCAGAGTGTGTCCAGGTCATCTTGTCAGAATACCGGAGACTAACCTAGTTATTCTCTGCCTCTAACCCTCTAGTTCCAGAATTTTAAAAACACATAACAAACAAGGAGCACTAGGTGTTGGAAATTTAAAAACAAAACAAAAAAACACCAAACAAGAAATAAAGAAAAAAATCTAGTTCCAAGCTGCATGTAGCGGAAGGAAATTGCTTTCTTAGGGGAAAAAAACAAGGAACTAACAAGAACTACCTGGAATTAAGGCAGAAGGAAGTGAATCTGAGGCAGTGTGGTGTAGTAGAAAAAGCATGCCTGCTTTCCAGTGCTAGCTCTGCCTTCCGCCAGCTGTGTGAGCATGATCTAGAAGAAATTTTGCAAAGGTTCACAAGATACTTACATGATAGCATCCAGTGTATTGCCTGGCACACAGAAAGTGCTTGGGCGAATTTCCTTCACCTACCCCAACGGGTCTGTCAAATGCTGTTGTATCTTTGGCTGGGCCTGACTCAGCTGGAGTGGCTCCCAAGGGGCCTCCAGTCGGTGAGCATGCTCTCAATCAGCTCAGTGGTGCAGTTCCACCCTCGAGCCACTTAGCACAGACTAACACACATGGCGGCTGGAAGCCTGTATTGGCTTTTACAGTACTGATAATGGCAGAGTTCAGAGAGAGAGTCGTGATGGACGTAACTGCAGGCACATCATCTCTCTCTCTCTGATCCTTGTCCTGCGCACTTCTAAGATGAGAGATTAGGCTAGATTTACTCAGAGGGTTTGCCTGTAAGTGGCTTATAACTCCTGTTACATGTGGGAGATGAAATGTGGAGATAACTGATACATATAATAAAGTGAAGAGAAGTTAAGAGCCATGGGCTCTGGGATCTGGCTCCTGAAACAGAATCCTGGCTCTGCTGTTTACTGTGATACCTTGGGCAAGGTATCCAACTGCTCTGGGACCTCATAGACTAGGTAAAAGGATTAACTGAGATGATGTATGGAAAATCTCAATAAGTTCTTGGCAAATGTTAGCTATCGTGAGCATTACGCACTGTTATGGTGATGATTACCGTTAGCAGCCTTGTAAGTGAGGCACGGCGAAAACCCCATGGGAAGCCTTGTGGGAACAGTGACATTGAGCTGGGTCTTAGACATTCCAAAACAAAGGAACAGTGTGAGTGAAAACAGGACTGGAAATCACACGATCAGCACAGCCCTCCCAGGAGGGTGGGGATGGTAAATCCGTCGTGCCCATTTTGTAGATGGAGCCTTCAAGGCATTGGAATTTATTGTCTTCTCCCTCAGAAAGAGGAAAGGGGGAACTTGTTCATGAGCCTGGCCTAGCATCTTCCACAGTGGCATCATGGGTGCTCCCTCTTTCTCAGTGTCACATTCACATGAGTTACTGCTCAGAGTGTCATGCCACCTCCTCCCTAATGTGCAGCTGTGGTGATTTGCAACCCCAGCCTTTAAATGGCATTTACTTTCAACGCCCACATGTTCAATTAGAACTTTTTATTACTCTCAGCTCTACTCTCCTGCATTTAGGCTTCTCCCTGCACCTCCATTCCTGTGATCAAAACAGTGATCTGAGAAAGGAAAAGTGTTTTTAACAGGTGCTGACACGTAGTAGGTGGATGCTTTTCTTTCAGAGATCCTAACACATATACCTGAGGTTATTCAGGATTTTCAGTTGCTGTGAGCCAGCCTCTGTCTCCCTCAGATCCCAGTTTATTCCCCAAGTGCCTGTTAGAGCACTGGGTGCATACTGGGTGCTGAATAGACATTTGTTGATTGTCTGGGCAGGTGAGCAGGTGAGCAGCCTGCACAGATGCTGTGTTCATTCCCACCACTCTTGTTCCTCTCCCGTGTTGCTTTCTTTTCCCGCTCTGTCCAGACTCTCAGATCCCTCCTCCCAGACCCAGGTCCGGCCCTTCAGCTCTCTCGCCATCACCCTTCACAGCCAATCCATTAGTAAAGCTGCCACGTCTGCCTCCAGTCTCCATCCTGAATCAATCCACTTCTCTCCATGTGTTATTTCCCATCATAGCACCCAGTTTATTTCCTTCCTAGCCCTTATCACAGTCTGTAATTACTTTTATTTATGTCTTTGTTTCCTTGGTTTGTGTGTCTCATACATTAAAATGTAAGCTCCGTGACGTAGGGACATTGGCTCGTTCTCCGTGTCTCCTCAGCACCTAGAGCAATGCCAGGCACATAATGGACACCCGGTGAATATTTTAAACATTGTTGAATTAAACCCTACCCTTGCGTGAATTTAAATTGGCAAACGTTTACTGCGGCTCTCCTCAGGGCTCGGCACAGTGCTAATACTGTGCTACTAAGGTGTCACACAGCACCTGCCCTTATGGAGCTTAGCGTCTCCTGGGGAACATAGATGTAGAAATGACCAGCCATAGCCAAGCTAAGTGAAATACACACTCCAACAACTACTCAGCTGGCACTGCCGGGTGCCACGCTCTGTATCCAGTACTAGAGATACAAGGAAGAATAAATAAGCAAGATCCCTATTCTTGAGGGTTCATGGTCTAGCTGGGAGAGATACTCGAAACTAACTATGATGTGCTAGGTGCTGTGTTAAAGTTGTGAACAGCGTTAAGGGAGTGATAAGGGGGCAGTAATGGAGGCACAGGCCATACCAAGGAATCCCAGGGGAGGAGAGGCTGGTCCCAGGACTGGGAATGGTGTCCCAGAGGGAAAGGCACGTCCCAGGCAGAAGGAGCAAAGGTCCAACACAGGACATCAGTGGCCTTCATACGGACTCTGCCACATCAGTGGAGGCCAAGCAGGGGTGAGAGAAGCTGGAGCATTGGGTGGGGTTGGGAGTATTGCTGGGCAAGTCTCTCGAGTTCTGTTGGGTACACGGTGAGTTTGGGTTACGGGTAGCACCTGCATCCCTTTGTTGGCCAGCAGAGAGTAGACATTCTCATTGGGGCGGGAGAGGTGCTTGTTTGGACAATTTGAAGTCAGTAGTATGGAGGTGATATTTAAAGCCAGGAAATTAGATGTCATTGCCCAGGTCAAAGAAGTCCTCACAGGACGCTGACCACTGAAAACAAACAAAAGAAAGTGTTCTCTCCAGATGGAAGGTTAAGGTTATAATAAAGGGCTCATGCTGGCCCCAGGAAGCCCATCTGCCTGCGGTGTTGGGCGGTGGAGCTGTGCCACAGGCTGCCTCTCAGCAGCCCCTGAAAGTGGTGCAGTGAGCAAGCTCCGAGCAGTGCTGAGGTTGAAAAGGGGTGAGGCTACCGCAGGGCTGGATAGGGGTGGCATCTGGGCTCTGTTCAGGCCCACCTATTAAAAGCCTTCACGCCCTCCCCCTCCTGCCTGCACCCTTCATTCCATCACAATGCACGAAAAAACAAAGCCTCACAAAGAAAGCCAGCTCATCAGTCTGTCCTCTTTGATTTTAATTTTGTTTTTCAGTTTGAGTTGCTTCCTTTTTTTTTTTTTTTAACGTGCTAACTAGATGCAAGCTTCTTTCTTTGATTTTACGTCCTATATATGTCCTAAGTTTTGCCGGCAGGAGGGCAGCTGACGTATCCCTTGAGGTCCCAGGAAAACGCTGATGAGGCAAGCCCGGCAGGGGACCCTTCCCGTTATATTTCAGTCCCCTTTCTCACGATCTGCCTCCTTCCTTTTCTGTTGGGGGTGCCAAGAGAGCTGGGAAAAATTGATGGCTCATTAAAGTCCCTTGGTTTGCAGACTGCTTACTCAGTGCTCCCAAAGTCCAGCTTTCCCTGAACTGGCAGCAGCTCTGGCCTAAGGCCTCTGGTGCCCGCCTAGGGGACGGTGGTCTCTGTGCCAGAGAAGGACCACGCGCTCTGAAAGGGCAGTGACAGTCGTCCTGGCTTTTACCTTCTGGTGCCTGGCCCACGCCTGGCGCAGAGAAGGGGCTCAGCTAATGCTTATTGAGGGTACTGCTGAGGTGGTGCTTCAGGCTTCTTTGTGCTGTTCCAGAAATCCGGGACCAGTAGGTAGAGTGGTCTCTCCTGAGCACGTCCTCTGTGCCAGGCTTTTAATGTATGTTCTCTGGTTCTCACGACGGTCCTAAAAGCAGGATTACAGTCTCCATTTTGCAGATAAGGTAACCAAGACTTGTGGTTAAGGTTAAGGGATGTTACCCAAGTCACTATTAATGCTGGAAACTGGATCCAGACTCAGTCGGTCTTCCATCTGGCAGAAAGGAGAGCTCTAACTGTACCAATTGGCTGATACACTCCTACTGCATTTTAAGAAAGAAAATTCAGGGCATCCACCTTTACAGAGTACCCACTGGCATCACAGGGCACTAGGTGGGCTCCTTAGATGAGTGAGACACTTAGGAGGCCCTGTCCCCAGGGCAGTTCAGTGCCATCACATGTGAAATAAATAAGCACAACACAAAGCAGATGGAAGTCAGTGCTAAGATGTGGAGCGAGACTCAAGAAAGCATGGTTAATTCTGCTGCAGATTAAAAAGGAGCTTGAAGATCCAGAGAGGCTGCACAGAGGAGGAGGTGCTTGGGGTTTTTTTTTTTAATTGTGCTAAAATATGCACAGGAGTTACCATTTTAACCATTGCAGCTATCACCACCCCCTGTCCATAGAACTTATTTTCATCTTGCAAAACTGAAACTCTGTACCCAGGAAACACTTACTCCCCATTCCCTCCTCCCCCAGCCCCTGGCAACCACCCTTGTATATTCCGTTCCTGGGAGGTTGATGACTGTAAGTAAGGAGACGGCTTCCTGAAGCCTGTGAAGGACCTCCATATGCAGATGCAGAGGTACACTGAGTGGTTCTCTCCTTGGATATGGAGTAGGCACTGTGACCTGGGAATACTTCTTCGTATAAATACTTGTGCCAGGGGTTAGCATGAAAGCCTCTGGTGAGTCTCCTGGATGCTTTAGTCACTGGTGAAAGTTGTTGGAAGATCAGGTGGTGCTGGGCTGTTTGGCAGAGGAAAGCTTAGAGGATTACTGACTCAAAACTCTTGTCACTGGTGGCGAAAAGACTGAGCCAAAGACTTCAGAATGCTTTCAGAGATTGGCTCCCGGCCCTTTGATTTGCTTGTGTTCTTTATGGCTTGAAGTCTTCTCTCAGAAGCTCATAAACATGTATTTTCATATTGATTTCAGCTCTTGGTAAGCTGAGCTTTGCCTCTGTGATTTGAAAGCCGCAGAAGCTGATAGGGTTTCTCTTCCGGTGACACGTTGATGTGTGTGACTTGCACCAGGCCATGGCTGCTATGGCCTCTAGGGCTGGGAGGCAGGAAAGGACCCCGGAGGGGCTGTTTAACCTTAGGCAGCTACTTGCCCTCTCCCTAAGCCACAGTGTCTGTAAAATGAGGGTAATCTGCCTCAAAAGGTTGCTGTGGGAATTAGATGAGGTGCTGCAGGTAAAGTGCCTACATGTTGGCACGTAATAAGTGCCTGATAATGGTAGCTACCGTCACCGTTGTGATTCACATCCCAGCTCACACAGGAATAAGCAGAGCTGAGAGGCACAGGCCAGCAAGAATTCTGGCTCTCTGTAACTTGGGGTAAGTTAGTAGATAACCGGTTTGAGCCTTCCTTTATTCCTCTGTAAGAAACAAACCGAAAGTGAATACTGCTCCAAGGAAGGCTGAGGTTGAGATGCAGTTGGGGGCCTGAGACAGAATATTTGCTCAGTAAATGCAGGTTCCTTCCTTCCCTTCCTTGGCCTAATCCTTTCACCGGTGCTGGCAGGAAAGCCCATGGACCAGCACCCAGGCCATACTCCTCAGGGCCTGGTGGGGGTGGAAGGGGTAGGTGGTGCTTTTTCAAGCAGCTGAAAGGTCTGTGGGAAAATGGTCTATAGGGATGTGACCCTGTTAGCGCTGTAAGCAAAGGGTAAGTTTCCTTCTCCTCCTCCTTTAAGTAGGTTTCATTTTAATCAGATCTCTGATGAAGCTTATATCCCCAGTTGCAGCCCCAGCACAACATCCTCCTCCTAGAGAAGTGACATTAGTCCCTCCACACTCATCCTTGTCCTTAAGGACTCTCTGTTAGACCTCAAGGATTTTACTTTCCCAGTTTCTATTTTATGATTATTTCTATGTCTTCAAGGGTTTTCAGTGTAAAAATATTGGCGTTCCTCTTCTCCCCACTCACCCTTCCTCCTGCACTTTTTCAAGGGTGAGTGTTTAAGGCTTAAGGTCCAGGGATCTGAACCAGGCTTGTGAGCGTTGGTCCCAGTCTCCGTCCTCAAAGACAGTCCTTCCCCATCCTCCAGCCCGGGTGTCCCTCCCTCTTCCTCTTACCAAAAACAGAACAGCTTGTATTCCATGTCTGAATAGTAAACCTGCTGTCTAAAGTTTGCTTTAATATTTATGCATTCAGCACTGCTGCCTGTTTTTGATCTCCATCAAAGCCTTTATTGTAAGAGCATTTGAAAATGCTGGGGAAGTCGAGAAGGGAGTCTATGTGTACACCGTCTTTCTCACCCTCCAGCCCGACTCACGCTCTTCCTGTCTCCCCTCTCCCTCTCCCCTACCCTGAAGTTCTCCCTTCATCTGGCATCTCTCTTTTTCCTGCATTCTCTCCCTTTCTTACACACACACACACACACACACACACACACACACACACGTGTGCGCGTGTGCGCACAAAGAGGACTCTTTCCCAAGACCTCTGGGAGGAATCTGTTCAATATTTATAAACTGCTGCAGCAGCTTTAATAACCAGAGGTAGCTGGCGCCACCAAGGTTTGCTCCAAATAGGATTCTACTCTGGAAACAAAGAATGAGTTGGGGTAAGGGGTAGAGGGTGAGAGGTGAGGTACACAGTTGGTACCAGCTGCCACGGCCAGTGGGGGAGCACTCGGGGCTTGTCAGACCCGGTGGGCCTGGCCCTGTGGCTGGCTTGCTGCGGGACCCTGGCCGGTCACTTGTCCATGCAGTTGCAGTAGATTTCTGAGAGGCCTGCCAGCCCAGTGACCTGGCATGAGGGAGCATGGCCCCAGCAGCCCACTCCACATCTGTTCTGGCTGCTGAGGCCCCTTTACTCCAGGACATTCCCTCCAGAGCCTTACCTTTTTTTTTTTTTTTTTAAAACATCTTTATTGGAGTATAATTGCTTTACAATGGTGTGTTAGTTTCTGCTTTATTACAAAGTGAATCATCTATACATATACATATATCCGCATATCTCCTCCCTCTTTCGTCTCCCTCTCACCCTCCCTATCCCACCCCTCTAGGTGGTCACAAAGCACTGAAGAGCCTTACCTTTTATGAGGATGTTGTAGCCAGATGCCCTGCCACGGCTGGGCTGCTTTGGAGATTTTTTTCCCCAAAGGATGGGGAACAGGCAGGGTAAGATAACTGCCTAGGTAAGAGGATGCCACTTTGGGGACCGGCTCCCCAGCCCCACCCCCATGGCTTTTGACGTGCCTTTTTCACTCCTGACACATGTTCTTGGTTTGAATATCAGTTCCTCTACCATCCTAGACTTGGGCAGGTTGCTTCAGTTCTCTAATATGCATCAGTTTCCTCATCTCTAAACAGAGATGGTGCTCTTTGCCTTATAGGATTGCTGCAAAGATTATATGAGACAATATAGATAAATGCCTGGCACGTAAACAGTGTTCACCACATGTGAGGTCCCATTCCACTCTGTACAGGATAGCCCCTCTTCCAGATCCTACTAACTTCCTTCACAGCCCATCTCCAGAGAGCAGGTAATCTGACTGTTTCCTCCTTCCCCACATGTGGAGCAACAGAGGAGACTTGTCCATTGGGTGGGTGCTCTGTGTACAGCGGTGGCATGTGTTTTTCTAAGGCCTTTGGAGGGGTGATTCAGCAGGGGATTGATACAGACTTTGGTCCTCTACTCTGCGCATCCCTAGAAAGAGATTAGGTCCCTCCAGGGAAGTTGGCTTTACTTGGAAAAAAATCACTGCCCCAAAGGATCAGACTGTTTCTCCACTTCCCTCTCTCCTGGGTCTGAGAATACATTAGGAGAACAGTGTTAGTTCAGTCCGTTAAGACTCTTGCTTTCAGACCATGCCTCTGAGGGTATTAAATGCTATAATGGTCATTTCTCTCTCTCCTGGGGCAGCGACTAGATCATTCACATGTGAGTAAGAGATACCACTTACATACAGCCCCTAACCTTCTCCCGCAGCCCAGTTTCTGTTCTCCCATCACCCCAGCCCTCCCTTTAAGGAGACTTAATAGAAGGGATCACAGCCGTTTGCTGTTGGAGGTGATGGATGGGCCTAACAGAAGAGGATGATTTCCAGGGAGAGACACACAGCTGGCACATGTCTGAATCCCAAGTCCCGTTTTCCGGCACATGTCCAAAGTAATAAAGAGGATGGAGGAAAAATGAAGAAGTGGCAGGGGCAAGGTATTTCTCCATCATGGTGGGGGATGGGAGGTAGGGGAGGGTTTGCAGGCTTTCTTCCCTTTCCCCACTCTTTGTCTGATTTGGATGAGCAGATGTTTTATTATGCAGAAGCCTCTTGCAAGAGAGTTTTCTATTGTTCCATTTCAGGCCACCCCAGGCAGGGAGCTGGGGGCAGACCCGCAGGCACTCATTCCTGAGCCACTGCTTTGAGAGCTTATTCACAGCACCAGACTGGTAGTTGGCTCTCAGCCAAGCTCTGCTGGGAATTTAGCTGAAAGTAAGGCGAAAGCCCCTACCTTCATGAAGCTGTCAGTCTAGAGGGAGAGAGGGGACAAGTAGAAGATGATCTAGAAGTCAGGCCTGCGGTGGAGACAGAGGCCTGAGGACAGGAACAGGAGTCAGAGGTGAGCGGGCGGGGCTTTGCGGAGAAGGTGTCCTTGAAGGATGTGTGGTGTTTCCCCGAGAGAGATGTTGCTGGCCTGAGCAAAGCAGGCTCAGGCAGGGAGCTAGCGTATCTTGAACATCTGTTATTACAGGTTCTTTACATGCATTTGCTGAGGGGGAGACCACGCAAGGCCACCTAGGATTGTGAGTCAGAGTCAGGATACAAACACAGCCCACAGTGTTGCACCATCTCCTGTCTGAGGGCGGGGGCAGGGCACGGTCAGCACACAGAGGATTTGGCTCTCCGTCCCCCGTCCCCGTCCACTGTGCTCTGGGAGCCACCACAGGAAACCCAGGGCCCCACTCACCACACAGGCCCTGCACTCTCATCCCTAAGCTCCACACATCATTTCTGTGCCATATCGCACCCCTTCCCGCCTCCTAAAACCAGCTGACCACATAATCTGGGGGGGCCAGGACACTTCTGAGAATAAAATGGAGGTGTGTTAAGTACTCTGTTGGGATAACAGGGGAAACGGGACCGTATGTTTACCCACCTTACAACTCTTTGACTATGTTCTGTCATCAACATCATGTCCTGTATTCCCATCCTCTTTAGGCGTATTTCCTTTATCTTCCTGCTCTAACTAAAACTGTCTCTACCGGGGATGGATCCTCTCAAGTGGTACCTACTTTCTCCCACATGCCTTTTACCACTGGAGACGGAGGAGGGGCCTTCCACACTCCTCCTGGGCGTCTCTAGACCATTCTTTCTCCCTCCCTCTTTCCAAAAAACACCCATTTGTTTCAATCTCATGTCAGTGGACTGTACCCCAGCCCCCCTCCTTGGTGGTGCAGACACCTGTTCCCCTTATTCCCTGGAGGGATTCCAAGCTCCCTGTCACCCTCTCCACTACCCTGTCGTATTTCTTAGCAACTTCACTATCCACATCTCTTTCTCTCACGCCCCATTTCCAGTCTCTCAGTAAATCCTGCTGGATCCACCTTCAGAATACATCTACAATCTGAAGACTTCTCACCTCTACCATGACCTCCTTGGACCAAACCACCAATCAAATCACATCTCCTTCCTTCTGCCCTTGCCACCTTAAGGGTATCTTCCACACAGCAGCTAGAGTGAGCTGGCTAAAGTCAAATCATGTCATTCCTCTGCTTAAAACTCTCTTATAACTTCTCATCTCAGGGGAAAGTCCAAAGTCCTTACAGTGGCCCGACACGACCTGTGCCCCGCCCCTCCCCGGCTCTGAGCTCCTTGCTCACCGCAGAGGGTCCAGGCATACTCCCGGCTCAGCCCCTGCTCTGCTTGCCCCTCTGCCACTCGCTCCCAGATATTCCCCCACACACCTGCTTCAGGTCTTTAATCAAATCCCCCATCTCTGTGAGGCCTTCTGACAGCCACCGTATATATTTTATTTACCTTTCGGTTTGTCTTCCCCACTAGAAAGTAGGCTCCGCAAGTGCAGAGATTTTCACCTGTCCTGTTTTGATCAGGACTTTATCCCTGTTGCCTCAGATAGTGGTTCTCAAATGTGAGCAGCATGAGCACCGCCTGGAGGGCTTGTTCACACAGACTGCTGGGCCCCGTCCTCAGAGCTTCCTAATAAGTAGGTCTGAATTGGACCCCCAACTCTACATTTCTTTTTTTTTGGCTGCGCCACGCAGCTTGTGAGATCTTAGTTCCCCGACCAGGGATTGAACCCAGGCCCCGGCAGTGAAAGTGCCAAGTTCTCACCACTTCCCGCCGGGGAAGTCCCCAGCTCTGCATTTCTAACAGGTTCCTGCGTGATGTCGCTGCTGTTGGTTGGGGTTCCCGCTCTGAGAACCACTGGGTCTGGGCAGCACCTGCCCGTAATAGCATCCACTGTGTGTGTTAAGTGAAGAAAGGCTGCAGCTAGGAGGGGAATGCGGGCAGGGACAGGGGAGTTGGGCCCTTTCCCCCGTGGGCCTTGAATGCAAGACCAAGGAGTTTGCACACAACTGCCACCGTGGCTGCCACTGGAGGCATTAGAGCAGCACACACCCCACGGGAGCTGGGGTTCAGGGAGAGGCATGATGTGACCCGGCCACGAAGGACCCCACGCCTCAGATTCATGCCTAACCCTGCCTTTGTCTCCCCAGAGTATGCGGAGAACATCGGGGATGGCCGGAGCCCAGAGTTCCGGGACAGCGAGCAGAAGCGCATCCTGGGCTTGCTGGAGAACTTCTAGCGGCCCCTGGCCCTGGGCAGCAGGGACTCTCTCTGGGCCTCCCCCAGAAACAGTTTTTACGGAGCTCGATGTGACTTTTGGACAAATAAAAGCTAGTTTTGGTATTCCTGGGCTGGTGTTCTCTGTACCTTCTAACCTTTACCCAACACCTTTCCCAGCAGTGCTCACAGAACGCGTCTGAGGAAGCTTAGTGGTTGGCCTCCCCCTTCCAGTGAGGAAACTGAGGCTCTGAGAGCAGATGAGTGATAAAGTGGCCACTGTGGCTGCCCGGGGGGTTGCGGTGAGGCTGCCCATCTGCAGCTGGGAAGGGGAAGGCATGGACTGGGGACCTCTCTGGGGCTTCCGGCCCTGACACGAAGAGCCTGGGCATGTAACACGAGGTACGTGGCTCGTGCAAAAGCACCCTGGGGAGGGCTTCCTGGCACTGCGAGGCGGCCCGCAGAGCATACAGTCCTCAGAGCAGCGGTCTGAACCCCGGCCACATGTCAGAGTCACTCTGGTTGGAAGGGGGCTTAAAAATACATATCAGTGTTGAGCCCTACCCCAGAATGATGAAATCGGAATGTTCAGTGAGGCCCAGGTCCTGGTACTGTCCTAAGCCCCCAGGTGGTTCCTAGTGTCAGGGTGAGAGCTACCACTTTAGAGTAGACAGGGCGTCCAAATCCAGCTGCATTGTTTACCAGCTGTGGCAGTTTGGATAAGTGACTTCACCTTCTTGAATCTCACTTCCTTCATCTGCAGAGTGGGGGTAATAATACCCATTTGGTGATTTCTTTTGTCCTTCCCTCACATGTCTGTGGCTTCAGAATTGCAGTCTCACCCCTTTTACAGGGACTGTGAGAAAGCTGGTCTCCTCCTCTACAGAAGTCAGCGGTCCTTTAGTGTGTTTTTATTCTGTCACAGAGCATAGAGTCCTCGTTGAGTGAGGAGTGGGAGGACAGCCGACTTAGAATGAAGTGTTTAGCCAGGGTCAGCAGGCCAGCTGCGAGGGACACCGCATGCTCTGTGCTGTGCCCGTGGCCACCATTCAGTCAGAGCAGCTCTGGCTGCTCAGTGAGCCCCCAGGGACAGGGCTCCAGGCGGCCACTACCGTCTGGCCAGAGTTGACATGCCAGGAGAAACTGTTCGCCATCCCAGGCAGCGCCCCAGGGGAACTCGTATTAAGATGGCACCTGTATCACCCCGGATTGGGCTGGTGACGGAGCAGTGAGTGAGGCAGGCCCTACCCTCTCGGTGCTCACGTCCAGCCTGGCGGGAAGATGGACGGTGTGCCTGTTATCACCATGAGGTAAGCATTCCCCAGGGAGGCATCTTGAGCCTGCTCCAGGGCCCATTACAGAATCAGAGTTGCCCTACAGTCACATATGGATTTAGTTATTTTTTAATTTCACTTTTCTGTAATTATAATAGCGACCATGTATCAAACAGCTGCTATGTGCACTCACTTTACGTCCGTTCTCTCTAACCTGCACAGCAGCCCTGCTGGCATCATTATCCCCGGTTTACTGAAGCCAAAAGAGAGGTCCCAGAGAGTAAGTAACTTGTGCAAGGCCCTGGGACCAGTACGCACGGAGCCGGCATTCAAAGCGAGGTCTGACTCCACAGCCCGTGCTCTGCCCACCCTTGAGCTGCCTCTGTTCAGGAGACAATCACAGGTCCCTGACTGATACAGTCCACTTCGATCTGTTCCACTGTCCATATGGGATTTAATGAATTCACAACGAATGTAACCTATAGAATCTTAAATTTTTTTTAATTTATTTTTTATTGAAATATAGTTGATTTACAATGTTGTGTTAGTTTCTGGTGTACAGCAAAATGATTGTTCCCTGTGCTATACAGTCGGACCTTGTTTATCCATCCTATATATAATAGTGAGCTTCTGCTAATCCCCAACTCCCAACCCATCCCTCCCCCACCCCTCCTCCCCCTCGGCAACCACAAGTCTGTTCTCTATGCCTATGAGTCTGTTTCTGTTTCATAAATAAGTTCAGAATCTTAAATTTTTTGAACTAAGGTTTGTACTTAGATCATTAGTCCTTCAGCTTTATTTTCTTTTTAAATTTTGTTTTTACCCAGGTAATGCTTGTACATGGTACGGAAGTTCAAATTTTAACAATAGGTATGCAGAGAGGAGTCTCCCTTCCCATTTCCCACCTGCCCCCAGGCCTCCCTATCCCCGGAAGAAACTGCTGTCACCTGATTATCCATCCAGAGAAGTTCTGTCCAGCAGTTTTCCAGCTGTGTTCTACCTGAGCCCCAGGCTTCCCACAAGTGCATCAGAAGCCAACATAGAAGAGAAGGTGGGTAGGGCTTCAGGCCACTGACCTCCTCAACTACAGTCCCCCCTACTTTGTTTTTTTTTTTTTCCAAAATGTGAGACAAGGTAGTATTATATAATTGCAAGCAATATAGTATTAATTAATTTATTTTTGCTGTGTTGGGTCTTCGTTTCTGTGCGAGGGATTTCTCTAGTTGTGGCAAGCGGGGGCCACTCTTCATCGCGGTGCACGGGCCTCTCACTATCGCGGCCTCTCTTATTGCGGAGCACAGGCTCCAGACGCGCAGGCTCAGTAGTTGTGGCTCACGGGCCTAGTTGCTCCGTGGCGTGTGGGATCTTCCCAGACCAGGGCTCGAACCCGTGTCCCCTGCATTGGCAGGCAGATTCCCAACCACTGCGCCACCAGGGAAGCCCCCCCCCACACTTTGCCCTGCTTCCTATGTTAGACTGCCTCCTGAGAGTTTGTTTTTCTAATAAGTCCCTGTACTAAAAGCAAGTTTGAACTCACACCTTCACTTTCAAATGAGGATGAGGTCCCCTTTTCCATCAGTTTTGTGATGGGAGGGTTTGGGGGGAATGTAAGGTACAATCCCTTAGGATTCAGAAAGAGCGTACGGTTCCAGGGGTTGGGAGACCAAGGAGACGGGACGAGGAGAAATCTCTAAACTCAGCTAACTTTAACAACCCGCCACTCAAGGCTGAGAAAAGCTTTAAGAACAAGTGAGAGATCCTCATCATTAATCTTGCTCACCCTCAGGCTCGAGGGATGTGGTCCTACCTCTTGCGTCTGCTCAGGGCTGAGATTCTGCCTTACCAAGCAGCCCCACCCCTCCAGGAGGACTTCTTGGGCTCAGATAAAGGCCCCATTTGCCCTGTGGTTCTGAACGCGACTTCTGCGTCCGCCACTCATGGGCTTCCCAAGCTCTCCCCTTCAAACAAAGCCCCTTCGTGTCCATCCTTGTGTCCATAGCTGAGTCCGGGACATGGCACCCCAGCCAGGCGGTATTCCTTTTCCTATCTAAACACGGCACTAAAATAGTCTTTCAGCACTGTTAGCCAGAATTTCTTCTGAGGGAAATGAGGATTTCATTTTCCTCCTCCTCTGCAGCTTGCTGCTCTGCTCACGGTGGTCGGCCTGAATTCAGCGGCGTCAAGATGGGCCGTGTCTAATTTAGAGAAATTTGCATGCAGGCTGCATTCCTTCTTTATCTGGGGGAAATGCATCGTCAGGGAAGCTGGAAGGCAACCTTCAGTCACCCTCACAGCAGCACCAGTGCCCAGGTGGCATCTCCTGCCGTTACCAAAGCGTCAATTTAGTGCCAACAGGGAGACCAAACTCGCTTTCCTAAAGGCAAAAACTTGATTAGATTTTCTTACTCCACAGTAGAGATAAAAGTGGAGCCACATTTTTCAATCTGTCTTGCTCCCCGGTACACATGGAAAGTGGTTGGTATCACAGAGGTGGGCCTTCGTTATCTGTGCCGAGAAAATGGCAAGCGCTCCTCCAGTCACCTTTCCCTTGTTAGGTAACACATGCCCTTGGCATAAACTTCAGAAGGTACATAAGGAGATTCAGTGCATAAGTCTCCCTGCCAGCTGCGTCTCCGGCCCACCCAGGCCCCTCCCCAGAAGCAGCCAGTGCTAATGAGCTGGAGTATCCTTTCGGAGGCAGTCTTCAGTGTCTTCAAGTGAATAAAATATAGTCAGTACAAACGGTGGCATCTCCTGGTCTCTGGTCTGCACCTTGCTTTTCACTCTACATCTACCCAACGCACAGAGCCCCCCCCCCCCACTCCTTTAATAGCCGAGCTCCATTGCAGAGCGGTACCGTAATTCAGTTAATCCCGTTAATGGACATTTAGGTTGTCTTCGATCTTTGGCTATTACAATGCCGCAGTGAACATCCTTGTATAGAACGTCATTTCACACATGTGTGAGTTTAAATTCCCAAGCAGAATTGCTAAGTCAGAGGGGATATGCAATTTTCACCGTGATGCATATTGTCACGTTGCCCTCCTTCCATCAGTGGTGTATGTGAGGGCTGCCCCACACCCTCCGTGGCCGTGTTAGCTGTCTTCATCTCTGCCTCTCTGATCGGGGAGTGGAGTTTACTGTCTTAATTTGCATTTCTCTTATGAGTGAAGTCATTCGGTGTTTCGGAAGAATGGATTTATTGAGTGTGTGCCATATTAGCTGATACTCATTGAAGCTCTTGCTATAAGCTCGTCAAATTAGCACATTTAACCCTCGTTCATGAGGTGTAGGTACTTTTATTATCAATCCATTTCCCAGATGAGGAAAGCAGATCGAGAGGGTCAGTGGCTTACAAAGTGACAGAGCTGGGAGGGGAACAGCAAAGTGGTTTCAAAGCCCACACTCTTGACCCCAGAGCCACACTGTCCCCCAACTACGTGGCAGAGGAGGGGCTCCGCCCTATCGCACTGGAAGCAGAAGCCCCAGAGAAGCAGCCGGCTCAGCCTCGTAACTGAATCCCCCAGCGGCCCTGCAGGGTCCCTGCTTTCTCCCTGTGTCTCTCACGCCACATCTGAGCAGTGGCTGCAACACTCACCTGCGTGAGGGCCCCGGGGCCAGGCTCCCTGGCTGCTCTTCCCTGGAAGAAGGTTAGGCTTTCCCACCGCAGCAGCGAGGAGGAGAAGCCACTTACAGGCACGCTTGGAGCGAGGCTCCTTGCCTGCCGTTCACATCATCGCCTCCTCTGCCCACCCACCAGTTCACACCCCTCACCCAGCACCTCCCTGCTCCTCGCTCCGCGTCCCACGTTGCCTCCTGCCATTCACCTCCCGGGAAGCGTTTGCTGAGCGCCCACTCTGTGCCAGGCCCCATTCTGGGCTCTGGAACTGTGCCCCCCAGATTGAAAGGCAGTGTGAACCACCCCCCCACGGTAGCCGAACAGGGTGTCACGAGAGAGCGATGATGGGCTTCAAGAGAGGTGAGGGGCAGAGAGGGGCCCCCAAACCTAGCAGGGGAGATTGGGAGAGATGGGACCCAGCACCATAACTGTGTCTTGAGTGACTTTCACGGACTTTCAGGGTCCTTAGGATGGCCGTGAGTCTCAACACCCAAGAGGTATCAATAGAAAGTCATTGGAGGCAGAGGGAACTGCGCAGGTAAAGGAACAGGGCCATGACAATGCAGGGGGCCTTTGGAGATGAGGGGGTTTTCACAGTTACCTCACTGGATAGGCCCTGGCTACCCTGAGGCCAGCGAGGCCGGGGTTGAGTGAGCTTCTGGCTGTGGCAGAACCTGACAGAACCACATACGTGGTGATTTCCTAGGAGTTCGGGGGTCAGGTTTGTCCAGAGTCACAGCTTGTTCTAGTTAAGTCTCCAGTCCCTGAGTGATGGAGAAACAGATTCCATTGGATGGTGATGAAGCCTCCATTCTGACCCCTCAAGCAAGATCTGGCCTCGCACGTCATGCAGAAAGTGCCCAGGACCCAGATACACTGATATTAGCTGAGCAAGGAGCAAGGCCACCACCCCTAAGGCAGCGGGAAGGCTGCAGGAGGCTTCCCACAGCCCCTGGGAAGAGGCTCTGCTCTAAAGCCCTAGAGAGCAGCTGGGGAAGAGCCACCAGAGGCAGGTCTTCAGAAACCAGGCCGTGATCTGGCCACAGCTGAGGAAGGTTCCAGCCCGGCTCCAGCCCCTGAGGCCTCAGTAAGGCCACCCATCCAGGAAACACCCAGATGGAGGACAGCAGGGGACCAGGGGCAGGAGCCTCCAGCCCACCCTCTGTGAGACATGAGCCTCACCCTCTCAGAATCTCAGCTGTCCTTCATCTGGGGACTGAGAGGGTCTCTGAGGGCCCAGCCCGGGGAACTCCACACCTGTGACCACCTCATGGTGCCTGGGAGTTCATCACCTACCTCCCCCACACCATTTACTGAACACCCACCAGAGCTGGAAACAAAACAGACATTGTCCCTGCTCTCCAGGAGCTCACGTCCTCGTCCTCGTGGGACAGACTGAAGGACAATAAACAAGTAAACAAATACGTAGAGTGATTACTGTCAAGGAGCAAACTCAGTGCAAAATGATAGAGACTAGTTAATGGGGGACCCTGAAGATGGGTGGTCTGCGAAGTCCTCCTCAATGAGGTGCCTTTGAGCTAAGCTCTGAATGATGTCAAGGAGCTGGGCAGCCCAAGAGCCGGAAAGAGGGTTCTAAGCAAAGGCACAGGTGCAAAGGTCCTGAGGCAGAGAGAGAGCACCGTCATTCTCCAGAAAATAGCCGAAAGAAGCCACTTTGGACCCATGCGTGAGGCAGGGCTGGTGGAGGATAAGGCCAGAGAGGTGGGCAGGGGCCAGGTCCTGCTGGGCCTAGAGGGCCACTGAGGGGTTTTGAGCATGGAAGGGATGCGATCTGGTTTTGAAAAGATCCCTTTGACGGCTTGATGGAGCTCACACTGTGGAGCCCAGCATGGAAGCAGGAGACCCAAGAAGAGGAGATACTGGCGCTTTGGACCGGGAAGAGGTAGTGGGTTAGAGACAGGGGGTTAGGGATGTGGCTGAGGCAGAGCCAGCCGGTCACTCTATAGGGAGGGGCCCCCTGCCCTGTGGAGGCTTCCCCCAGCACTGAGGAGTGGGAGCAAGTTCACGGCCCGGCAGGAGTCAGGTGGGGCCGCCACAGGGCTGCTCAGTAACAAATATCTTTAATGAATAAATAGAAGTGCTTTTAGGGCTGATGGAGTCATATCATTTCCACCTGCCGTAAAATTTCATCAGAAGCAGGTGCTGCAGGGAGAGAGGAGTGGCTGCAATCAACGTGCCCACCCACCCTCAGGCCCTGCCTCCACTCTGAGCTGACGCAGCCCCACGCCCTGGAGAATCCAGACCCAGACCCCTCTCCCCAGGCCTTCCTGGGGCCCAGGGGAGTCTGGTCCTTCCCTGCGCCAGCCCCACAGCTTGAACAGACAAGAGGGAGCACTGGGCAGGGACATATATCTTGCCATTAAAATCCAGGGGCTTCAGTCTCCTTAGCTGGGAAATGGGCACAAAAATTCCGGCCCCCACTTTTCCCCCCTCCCCTGGACACGAGGACTTTACTCTCTCCTCATCTAAAGCAGATTGGGTGGGTTTCAGAGGAAGCAGCGATCAACACTGCTGAACTCCTGGAACGACAGAGCTGGGGGGAAGCAGAACTTGGGGTCAGATGTTTTACAAATGAGAGAACAGAGGCCCCAAGAAAGTAGGTGACTGTCCTAAAATCACACAGGATCTGCAGAGCCAGCCATCCAAAACTACCCTAGTGCCAGCTACATTATAGCGCCAGCGAAACGCCTGCCTCCTCGAATCCTCCCCACGTCCGTGCGATGTGGAAACTATCGTCGTACCATTTTGCAGATGAAAACACTGAGGCCCAGAGAGGGCTAGGGCCCAGGTCACCCCTTCAGTTAGAGACAGCCAGATGAGGGTCCAGCTCTCCAGCCTCTCACCACAGGCTTTTTCTGCTTCATTCAAGCGTGGTAGGGCTGAGATTGTTTTCTTGAGGCCTTTGAAGGACTGGGGTGGAAATTTTGCTGAGTGCCTACTACATGCCGGGTAGTCTCTGAACTGAAGGCCACTGTCCCCAGCACCTTGCTGCATCCCTGTAGCATCCTCCAAGGTGCCACGCTCACCTCCATTTTACAAATAAGAAAAGGAAGTACAGAGAGATCAAGGAATTTGCCCAAGGTCACACAACCGTGTCACTGATGCTGGCCATGGCTGCCAGCACTTAAACAACTGGAGATCCTCAGGCCCCTCCTTTGGCCCCAATGCCACCCTCCCCCAGCCAGTGGGTGTAAGGCCAGGAAGCCTGGCCAAATGAACAGACCCAGCCGGCAGCCTGCCTGGGCCTGTGGTTATCAGTTAAGCTCATTAAGTGGCCATGGCAGGACATGGCCTGTGCCAGCTGCCTTCCTCCCTACCCCCAACCTTGCTCCGGCCCTCTTGGGAGCAAGGCCTGAGGACAGGTTCTTGCTTTTAGCAGCTGCAAGCAAAAGTCTCTCTGTAATTGGGAAAGATTAAAAGATGCACAAACAAGTTTCACCAGGCTGGCCTCGTGGACCCACAAGGGCAGTGAACACAGGGCGTGGATGCTGGAGACAGGCTACCTGGGTTCAAATCTAATCCTGCTTCTCCCCAGCTGTGTGACCCTGGGTGAGTCACTTCACCTGCCTAACTCAGTTTCCTCATCTATAAAATGGGGCGATCATACTATACAATACTACTCACTGTCTAGACCAGCAACAAGCTGATACACAGGAAGCGCTTGAGCACCTATAATGTGCTGATCAGTGGTCATATCATCCTCCCTGATATCCTTATCTTATTGGGTGTTCTTGTTCACCTTCCCCACTGGACTGGGAGCTGACTCATCTTTGTTTATACCTTCCAGAATGAAGGAGAAAACCCATGAGGGCATCAATCCATCCATCAGCGAACACCCAAGCCAAGGAAGGTCCTTTAGGAACAAAGAGTGAGCAATGTATTTTATACAAGTGCTTTTTTTTTTTTTTGGCTGCTTTGGGTCTTCATTTCTGCTTGCAGACTTTCTCTAGTTGTGGCAAGCGGGGGCTACTCTTCATTGCCATGTGTGAGCTTCTCCTTGCGGTGGCTTCTCTTGTTGCAGAGCACGGGCTCTAGGTGCATAGGCTTCAGTAGTTGTGGCTCGCGGGCTCTAGAGCGCAGGCTCAGTAGTTGTGGCGCATGGGCTTGGTTGCTCCGCAACATGTGGGATCTTCCCGGACCAGGGCTCGAACCCGTGTCCCCTGCATTGGCAGATGGATTCTTTTTATTTTTTTTAATTTAATTTTATTTATTTTTTATACAGCAGGTTCTTATTAGCGTCTATTTTATACATACTGGTGTATATATGTCAATCCCAATCTCCCAATTCATCCGACCACCACCACCCACCGCTTCCCCCCTTGGTGTCCATACGTTTGTTCTCTACATCTGTGTCTCTATTTCTGTCCTGCAAACCGGTTCATCTGTACCATTTTTCTAGGTTGGCAGGTGGATTCTTAACCACTGCGCCACCAGGGAAGTCCCAACAAGTGCTCTTTAAGGGGTTGGGGAATTGAACCGAAGTGCCATGGGTGGGCCTGAGCTACTGTCCAGCCGCTGCTTACAGCCCGCACTGATGTCCCCGACCCCAGGCCCTTGTCCACGCCCTTCCTTCTCTGTAACCTGCCCCACTTCCCACTTCCCCAAACTCCTGTTGACCCTACTCATTCCTTGAGACTGGCTCCCTATCTGGGAAGCAGGAGCACAGGTCCTGCCCTTGGGGGGCTCCCAGCCTCCTGGGAGAGACAGAGGCAGATATAACCCCCATCAGCCAGAGTGTGATAAGCAGAGGTGCCGAGAACCCCACACACTCTGCCCTCAGCCCTGAGCCCCGCCAGCGCCTCTTCCACCCCCTCTCTGCCCTCCCCAGACCCCCAGTGAGCTTCCCCTGAGCCCACTTCTCCCCACCTGCCCTATGAACTGACTGAGGGTGGGAGCCGCGTTTCATCCATTTCTGCTCTGCTGTGCCCAGCGCAGGGCCTGCCACCCAGGTGGTGCTCCTGCAACATTTCTTCAGCAAATAATTTCTGAGCACTTACTCTCCTGGAGCCCACGGGAATAGAGAGCAAACAGGCAGACATGCTCCTTGCCCTGCTGCCTTCCAAGCAGGGGAGACAGAAGTAAACAAGCAAGAGATAAACCAGCAAGGCAGCCTGAGATGGTGCTTAGGAGCTATAAAGAACATAAAAGAGTGACTGGAAGGAAGGGCAGCTACTCTGGTCTGGATGGTCAGCCTTTCTGAGGAGGTAATGTTGGAGTCGAGACAGGACTGCTGAACGGAGCAGCTGCCAGGGGAAATTGGGAATAAGATGCTAGACAGAGGAAACAGCAAGCGCAAAGGCCGTGGGGCAGGAGTGTGGTTTACCTATTGAGGAACGGCCAGATGTGCCATGAGAATGAGGAGGAGAGCGGGAGGAGATGAGTTTGCAGAGCGGGGCTGGGACCAGACCGTACAGGGCCTTGTCAGCCACAGTAAGGAGTTTGGATTGTCTCCCGCATGCAATGGGAAGCCATCGGAGGATTTTACGCAGAGAAGAGAAATGTGTGGAATACGATGACTGAGTCAAGGAGGGAGGGAGGGAATGGTTGAGGGGAGGGAGGATGAGAGGATGAATGATGGAGTGAAGGGTGGAGACTGAGACTCTGGCCGCCTGCATGGAGGAAGCGCCACCGTGTGGGACAGGATCTGTTCCCCTCCTGTCCCTCTGGCCCACTGTCGGGAGGGGCCAGCGCCCAGCCTGGGCTCACAGTGGTCAGAGCGGCAGCCACAAAAGCGTCTTGAGTCAGGGTGGGAAGCAGTGGGAACATCTGAACTGAATTATGTCTGGGAAGGTCCCCGCCACTTCCTGGAGGAGGCTGCTCTGGCCCAGGAATAAAAGGGAGAGTGGAAATTCCGCAGGTAAGAAGACAGGAGGGGCTTCCAGGAACAGAAATGAGCAGGCAGAGGTGGGGAGGCAGGAAAGAGTCCAGCTATGAGCTGGGGACCTTACAGACCCAAATCCAGTTAGTTGTCACCACAGCCCTGTGAAGGGCAAGCTGCTGTCCCCATTTTATAGATGGGAAAATCAAGTGTCGGAAAGAGGAAGAGGCTGGACGGTCACAGGCTATTGCGGGTGAGAGCTGAGACTTGAACTCAAAGCCCAAGAAGGGTTAATAAAATACATCCCCACATTCTTGTGGGAAATGGGGATTCTACTTGGAAAGCAAGTGGGGAGTAGGGGGAGGATACTTTCAAAGACCCACAAAAACACTTGTGGGCAAGCAGAGTAGCTCATTCTCCCTGGGGCATCATGGAGGGCTTCGTGGAGGAGGTGGCATCTGAATTCAACTGTGAAGGGTGGAGAATTGGGTGGAGAGGAGGGAGCGGGGCAGGAGGGTAGAGGTTGCCGAGGGAAGAGCATGGCAAAGGCCCAGAGAGGGAAAGCGTGTTGGAGGAAGTGTGCCCGCTCCAGGGTGGCCAGAGCAGCGGGCAGGGAGGTGGGCGGGGCAGTAGTAGAGACGGCGACAGGGAGGTGGGCAGGAGCCAGATTAGGAATGCTCCAATGCCAAGGCCAAGCGTTTGTACTGTTTTCGGAAGGCCCAGAGGGGCCCTGGAAGTGTTCTGAACCAGAGAGAGGCAGGTCACGTGTGTATATGAGTCCGAAAGACGCTCCGGTCTTGCACATAATGGATAGAAAGGGGTAGATCAGGAGGCTATGAGAGCCAGGCAGCGGCTGGTACTGCTGTCTAGGCAAGCGTGCTGGTGGCTTCAGCCAGGGCCATGACCTTGAGGATGGAGAGGAGGAGATGTATCTGAGAGCTATTATGGAGTTCTAGCGGGCCAGGCTCGGTCAGGGAGAAGGGGGCTGAGAGCAGAGGTGGGTCCCCTCTGGGGGTCGGATAGCACTGTCACCTCCCTGGCCCGAGACTAAAGCCATTCATTAATGCATTTATCCATCTTTCCAACCATCCATCCACACACCCGCCCACTTACCCTTCCTGCCATCTAGTAGGTATCAGTCCCCTCTCTGGGAGGATTCCTCTATGTTTTGCGGGGTGGAGCGGGGCATGAGATGCCTGGACTGGTCCCCAGCTCTCTGGAGCACTTTGTGGTCTAATAGGGAGACCATCGTGACAAGAGATGGTCACAACCCAGTGTGCCGAGCACAGGTGAAAAGGGAGACAAAGTTGGAGAAAGAGGGTTGGGGGGGAGAGAAGAGGAGGAGAGAGGTTCAATGCAGCCCAGCTCCACTTTGGGACGGTGGGTCTGCAATGTCATTGTCCCAGACAAAGGACAGTACATTATTAGTATTATTAATTATCATTAATCTAATTAAATGGCAATTACAATTAAGAACACAGCGATAAAAATGCCACCTTGGGTTTAAATGCCTCTTCTCCTCCGGCATCCAAGTGAGGGATGCTCCACGAACTCAGCCCACCCTCCACTGTGGCACCACCTCCAACCCTTGCGTCTCAAAGTCCCAGCTGAGGGGTCACAAAGTCTGACTCCCCTCGTTTTACAGATGGGCAAACTGAGGTCCAGGGACAGGAAGTGACAGGCACCGGGGTCGCCCACAAATCTGTGGCTAAGGTGAACTTAAGCCAAGAGGCCCCATTCTTGCTGCTTCCCAACTCACCCCATCCCTAATAGCATTGTTTTTTCTGGGAAAAACAGCTGTCAGAGGCAGCCATCCTGTTACTGATTAAACAAGGCAAATTCTATCGGAGCAGAATCAGAGACACCCCTGGACACCTACTTACATGGGCCGAAACGAGGAACACAGGCAGGGAATAGAAATATGAACAAACAGTGCAGGGAGACAGCTGAGGTGCCCTCTCCGTCACCCGAAGCCATCATATCCCTGAGGCTTCCAGACAGGATGCATCTCCCAGTCCTTGAATAAGATGCCTGCTCCCGAGGAAGGGGCTCCCCAGCCGGGGTTCACACACACACACCCCAAAAGACAAAGAGACAAACTGGAGCTTGTGCACGCTGGACTGGAGCCGTTCCCCCTCTCAGAGCTTCCTCCAGAGCCTCACGGACAGCCGGTGTCATTTCAGGTCTCCAGCCAGGGCCATCGGGGCCGGGTGAGATTGGGCAGAGCTGGACTGGAGCCCACACTGGCCTGGCCCCAGTGCTCTGACCTAGACAGGACCCAGGGCTCTGTCTGGATGCTGTCCCAGGTGCACTGCCCCTCATCTGGCCAACCCCCCCAAGAGGGCTGCCCCAGGAGGTTTTATCCCATCAGTAGTGTTAGGTACAGGGGGCTGGGCTTTGCTGAGATCCTGCAGTTACATACTGGGCAGGATTGTGAGCATGTGAGGGCAGAACATCGGTCTAATTCCATTTCTGCATCCCCCACATGGACAGGCACAAGGCGGATATTAACGAACAGGTGAATTCAAAGTTCATTCCACCATATTTGTTGAGCTTTGTGTTTCTGCCGGGCTCTGGGGAGATGGAAAGGAGCAAAACAAAGCTCTCTACTCTTTTATTTCTTTTTGGCCACACAGCATGTGGGATCTTAGTTCCTCAACCAGGGACCGAATCTGTGCCTCCTGCAGTCGAAGCGGAAAGTCTTAACCACTGGACCACCAGGGAAGCCCAAAGATCCCTGCTCTCAAGGTACTCATGAGTGGAAGGAGACAGGCACAGAGCAAGCTAAACCAATCAAAAGAAGAAGAATGAAATGATATAATTTCAGATAGAAATAGGTGAGATGAAGAAAATAAGGTAATGAGGTAAAGAGCAAATTAGAGGGACTTTCCTGGTGGCGCAGTTGTTAAGAATCTGCCTGCCAATGCAGGGGACACGGGTTTGAGCCCTGGTCCAGGAAGATCCCACATGCCGTGGAACAACTAAGCCCATGCGCCACAACTACTGAGCCTGCGCTCTAGAGCCCGTGAGCCATAACTACTGAGCCCGAGTGCCACAACTACTGAAGCCCGCACGCCTAGAGCCCGTGCTCTGCAGCAAGAGAAGCGACCGCAGTGAGAAGCCCGCACGCTGCAACGAAGAGTAGCCCCCGCTCGCCACAACTAGAGAAAGTCCGCGTGCAGCAACGAAGACCCAACGCAGCCAAAAAAAAATAAATAAATTTATTTTTTTAAAAAAAGAGCAAATTAGAGAGTGTGTTGTATGGGAGTGGCAAGGTTCTACTTGAGATAAGATGGTTCTGGAGGGCCTTTCATAGGAGGTGATGTTCCAGCTGAGACGTGAAAGGTGAGCAGGGCAGCCAAGGGCAGAGCTGGAGGAATGTTCCAGTCAGAGAGAACAGCGAGTGTGAACAGAATGAACCCCTGAGTGGGTGTACATGTGAATGAGGAGGAGGGGGTCTCCTGTGAGAAGACAGGCTGGGAGCCAGGGCCAAGCAGGTGTCCCCCCATCGGCCCCCGCATCCTCGATGGCTCACAGGCCTCTCCGAGAGTCCCATGTACTGGCCTGGTGCACCGTCAGGGCATCCTCCCTCCGCCCTCCATCTCCCGCAGCCCCCGTGAGAGGCCTCCTCCAAGGTGACTTGTTCATTGGTCACTGTTAGTATTATTGGTGCACCATTAATAATCATCAACCCTCGACTGCCTCCCTGCTGTCCACATTCTACCTTTTCTTTTTGGCTGTGCCACGCGGCTTGTGGGACCTTAGTTCCCCGATCAGGGATGGAACCTGAGCCCCAGCAGGGAAAGCGCCGAGTCCTAGCCACTGGACCGCCAGGGAATTCCCTACTTTCCACCTTAACGTAGGTCAAAGGGCCTAAGTCACTGGGCTGTCTGAGTCTTGGGTCCCCCATCCCAGGGTTCAGCCTCTTCCAGGCCAGGCTCTTCCAGGGCTCTGACTCTGGCCTTCATGTCTTGTGACCTAGAACAGGTTACAGGTCCCCCTTAGCCTCCCTTTTCACCTTGAACACAGAGAGAGGGGCAGTACCCGCACCCCCTCTACCACATTGCTTCCCACCCATCACCCAGCAACTCGTTGAATCCACACCGACAGCAACCCTGCAAGATAGAGGTAAGATTGTTACCTTGACCGCCTGCTTTAGATGTGGAAGCGGGGCCTAGGAGGGGCCCTGTGGCTTGGCCGGAGTCACACAGCCAGCAAGTGATGCAGTGGGCTTAAAACTCAGGCCCTGGCTGAGATTAGACACAGTGATATTTCCACACAAATGTCCCTATCCCTGCGGTTATATTGTGGTTATGTAAGAATACGTCTTTGTTTTAGAAAATGCACACTGAAATTTGGAGGTAATAGCATATCACATACCATGCTTGCAACTTTTCTGTAAGTTGGACATTAGTTCAATTTTTTTTAAATTTAAAACATCCAAAATACAGAAACAAAAACCAAACAAACAAGGCCTGTGTTCCTTCCACCCGGAGCTCGGTGTCTAGGCACGGCTGGCCAGGCTGCCGCCAGCAAGTTGGGTGATGTGACTTTACCCCTTACTTTGCAAACCTGGAAACAGAAGCTCAGAATTGTCCAGTCATTTTCTGAGGCCACACAGCCAGTGAGGGGCAGGATGCATGCCCATGGGGCGCTCCCCACCTAGTGAGGCAGAAAAACCAGAGAGAGGGGAGCACAAGGGTGGGGAGGGCATGTGGTGGCTGGCGATCTGCGGCTGGGGGCCCCAGCAGGAAAGCCCTCTGGGGGATGCGGGGCTGGTGTTGGATGCCAGGCTGCTGGGGGCCAGGGCACTGGGCCAAGTGGTACCCCTGCCCCTGCCTTGTAGACCCCTTACTGGGCTCCCACCCCGGTCAAGGGCTGATTGATCCTCTACCTCCCTGGAGCTGGTCCCACGTCCGCACCTGGAGCTGCTGCATGTTTTCTTGTCTCTGATTGTAAACAGATTTGACTAAAGAGGTAAATTAGAAGTTAATTAGAGAGAACATGATTGATGAGGCAGTTTGCCGTGATTGGGAGGCGTGGAAAGGTTGGGCCTCCCTGCACGGAGGCGACGGGAGAGGCGGGTAGAGGAAAAAATTCACAGGCCCATGGATCTGGAGGGGGCACCCAGCGTGGTGAGGGGCCCACTCAAGGCTGCCCTTTCTTCTAGGCTCCAGGGTCAAGGCCAGGGCCACCTGGGCACGAGGGCCCAGGTGAGCACTCCGTGAGGCCCTGTAAATGGGGCCCAGGCCCTTGCTGGGCTTGGAATGAAGCAGCTGGTTTGTCCTGTGAACGGCCAAAGTTGCATCCTCGATGTGCAGGCTGGGCTGGGGAAGATGCTCGCACTTACCAAACACTTACATGGCTCCAGGCCCTGTGCAGCTTCTCAAAACCTTGCAAGGTCAAGGCTGTATCTCTGTTGTCTAGATTAGGTGCCCTTGGAGATTCAGAGCTAAACCAGCTTGCCCAAGGTCACACAGCTAATAAGGATGGAGCTAAGACTGACCTCTAGAGTCTGTGTCTTTCCCAATTCCAGGCTGTGTGCCTGGTCATGTGTCCAACTGCCCAGGCAGTGCGGGGGTCTTTCCCCACAGCGCCCCCTGCTTACATACCTCCAGCAATGGTGAGCTCACTTCCTCATGAGGCAGCCGGTCCAGCAGCAGGACAGCTCTGACTGTGGGAACATTTGTCCTTATGTGGACCCGGTCAAACTCCCTCCAGTCCTACCTCCAGGCCCCAGCTCGGCCACTTGCCCGCTTCCTTCATAACCCCCTGCTACCCTCCACATTAGAGGTCACCTCACCCAACTGTCTCATTCTTCTGGGGAAACTGAGGCGCAGAGAGGGAGCAAAACTCCAGAGTGACAGAAGTCTCTGCCCTTCCCTGGGCCTCAGTTTCCCCATCTGTACAATGAAGTAGGGCAATAAGATGACATCCAGAGACCCTGACAGCTATATATTATCCTAGAGAGAGTATCCTAGAGTATCCTAGAGAGAGTGAGGACAGACAAATCAAGAGCTAACATTTATTGCGCCTCTACTGTGTGCTGAAGAAGGGCTTTTCATGCTTATCTCACTTTTTATGAAACCCAGTAAGATAGGGATCACTATCTCCACTCTAGAGATCAGGAATCTGAGGCTCAGAGAGGTTGAGTAGCTTTCTCAGGATCACACAGCTGGGATGGAGTGAGACCAACTTCAAGCCTGCCTCTGTCTGGCTTCAAACGAGGCCAGTGTTTGTTCTGCTGCACACAGCCCTGCACGTGGGTTGTGAGCATGTGTCCCTTCGGAACTCCACCCTCAAGGGTGTTGAAACAGGTGGGGTTTGGGGGAAAGGGGTGGACGGGAGTATGGAAAGAAAAGTGCGGTGAACGTGGGTAGAAGTTAGCAAGAATAAGTCACGTGTGGCTCTGGCCAAGTTTCTTTACCCCCTCCAGTCTCCATCGTGAAATGGGGGTAATCCTGGCCTCCCTCCCTGGGTGGTTTAAATGCGATGATATATTTAAAGCCATAGGCACAGTGCCTGTTGGTAAAATGAATGCTGAGATTCTGTCTCATCTGCTCTTGCAACAGCCCTACGGTTGGGGGAGGGGAGGTACACAGACGAGGAAACTGAGGCTCAGAGAGGTGAAGAGACCCTCCCAAGGTCACACAGGATGGGATTTGAAGCCAGTGGGTGACCTTTCACCACTGCACACACCGCACTAGCAAAGAGGAGATATTGGATAGATGATCAAAATTGGATGGATGGATGGATGGACAGAAAAACGAAAACATGCACAGAGTCCTGGGAACTCCTCAGAGCCTCTGAAGCTGCCCTGTGGCTCTTAACCAGGTTTCTCCTGCGGGGGTGGGAGGGCTGCACCTCCAGGATCATGGGCTTCTGCTCAGCCTCCTGTGTCCCTCGCCTACTTCTGCTCCTGGAAGGCTGCCTTCCCCTGGGGGTGGGGAAGCTCTGAAAGCCACACACACCCCCAAGGTGCTGTACTGCATTCAAGATCACAGCTGGAGGTGTTCCTGAATTAGAGGGGAATTTATCCCCTCCCTGAGCTGCTGTGGCATGATTTACAGGCCTTGGCAAGTGGCATGAAACTCCGGAGCAAGTTCCAGCTGTTTAAATATAATTACCCGGCACCTCCATCCGGATTCTCCCAATAGATCATTAATATGAGAGACCCAGGATGCCCAATGATGTGTTCACTTCAGCAGGGACCCCTGGGGAAAACCCTCTCCCCCCACCCAGGCCCAGCAGCTTGGGTCAAGTTGGTCAAGACTTGTCCCTACCCCCAACCTTGCCTGAAATTTCACCATTAGAATGTCATTCCTTTGGTTTAACACTACAGCTCTGGCTTTAAAGGGCATTTTCTTCAGGGTGGAGAACAATGGCCCAGGTGTCTAAAGATCTATGTTGGAAACCTTGTATATCTTGGTCAAGTCATTATCCCTCATTTCCTTCTATGGTATTGAGCTGGAAGGGCTCTGCAGTGATGATCAAGCTATACCCTCCCATTTTCGAGATGGGAAAAGCTGTAGTGCAGAGAGAGGATGGCTACTAGGGGTGACTTAGAATGCAGGGAAAGAGGGCCTGATTAGGGCCTGGCGTGCCTGACTCCCAGGTCCACCTGATGGGGGACAAAATCCCAACATCATCAGGAGTGGGCCAGGCTGACCCTCTCCCCTCCAGTCAACAGAGATTTTGGCCCCAAACAACACCCTTCTTGCGATTAAGAGCTCAGGCCCTAGAGACAGGTCACCTGGTGGCCACAAGCTGTGTCATCTTCAGCACACGTCTGAACCCTCTAAGTCTCAGGCTGCTCATCATTAAACAAGGATGTCAGTGGTGGGACTTCATGGGGTCACTGTGGCTGCGAGGAGGACAGTGAACATCGCACTCAGCTCAGTGCCCAGAGGGGCCAACGCAGGGAGGGTTATTTCCTATTTGGAGTCAGGAAGAGCCATGCTGGACCCCGGATCTGCACTTGCCAGCTAGAAGACCTTGGGTACCTCTCGGGACTCAGTTTCCTCATCTGTAAAATGGGCATGAAATATCTACATTTCAGTGTTGTGGGGATTTAATGAAAAAACAGGTAAGCGCTTGACGTATGACCTGGCACATTCCAGACCCTCAGCAAACGACGACTGCGAGTCATGGTAACACAGAAGTCATAACCCTTCCCGGAGTGTGATGTGTCCAGTTCCACACGGCCAGTAGCAGCTGAGGGCCCACTGTGTGCTTGGCCCTGCAGGAGCAAAGTGATGAGCAAAACCAGCTCGGCCCCTCCCTCGAGGACATCCCAGTCCCTGGGGGAGACCGGCACAAACAAGTTTCAAAAACCACATTTGTGTGTTCATTCAATAGTTAGTTCTTGAGCACCCACTCTGTGCCAGGATCCAGGCTGGAGAACGAGACAGCCACTGCCTTTGTTCTCATGGGGCTTCCATTGTAGTGAGGGCAACAGAGAGTCAAGAAATAAACACGCAATGTGGCAGATAATGGTCAGAGTTCAGAAAAACAGAAATGTAAGGGGCTTCAGAGGGGCGGGGACCGCAGTTTTATATTACATGGTCAGGACAACATTTGATCAGAGGCTGGGGGTCTGAAAGGACCGTGTTCTGCGGAACACGAACATCAAATGCAAAGGTCCTGAGGCAGGAGTGTTCCTGGAATATTTGAGGAGCAGCAAGGAGGCCAGTGTGACTGGAGCAGGGGAGGCGAGGGGACAGCAAGGAAGATAAGGGCAGAGAGGTGATGAGTGACAGGCCCAGATCATGGTGGGCCCTGTGAGGTGTGGTGAGCACCCGGTCTCGGCCTGAGTGACAAGATGAGCACTGTGAAGAGAGTCACCAGCTTCGGGACCCCTCAGGTCTAGCTCTGGTACAGAGCACATGGCAGGCACTCCAGACACACTTGAAAGGAAAGAAGGAAAGAAAACAAGCAAAGGCACTCAGGCGGTAGAGGGGGCTGGGGACACCTGGGCACAGACAAGAAAACATGCGGGCCTGGTCCCTGTCTTCAAACATCTAAGAGGAACAGAGCCCTCTTCTCTGGCCCAGAGAGTCCACCGAGGGCCCACCTGTGGTTGTGATGTAAGTCCCATGATATTAATAAAGGCACCAGTGGTAACTGACACAGACACAGCAGAGAACAAAGTGCGTCCCATGTGCCTTTCCCTCTGGTCCTAAAACAACCCCATGAAATGGGCTCTTTTATTCCCATTTTACAGGTGAGGAAATTGAGATTCAGGAGGCTTAAGTGACCTGTCCAAAGCCACATGTAAGTAAATGGCCCAGCAGGAGCTTGAGCCCAGGCCTGGGGCTGCCTTTTCAAACAGATCATGCCCTTCAGAGTTGGAAGGAGCCTCCTCTGGAGCTCCTTGTGATGGAGGAGGTTGCAGAAGAAGCGAACTCAGAGCCTACCAGGTGCAGCTGGCTGGGGCAGGCTGTTTGGCCTTGAGGATATAATGGGGAATAAAGATCACACTGTTTTTTCCTTATAAGAGCTCACAGTCGATGAGGGGAGACAGACACTAAACAGCTAGTTGTACAACTAATTAGTTAATTTAAATCGTGATACGGGTTCTGTCGTTGCTGCCACCCTGGCGCTGGTGCCCTGCTCCCTCTCCAAAGCTCAGGACGAGGCTGGCCAAACCCCTTCCACAGGCTCCCTTTGCTCGGCAGCCAGAAATCTCAAAAAGATGTTTGAGGGGGAAACGAGAGGGAAATAACTCCTGAGGATTCAGACTCATGTAAGGCCACCTCACTGAGCCTCAGCAGAAGTCTCGGGCAGCGGACCTTAGTCCCAGCCACCGTGTGACTTCAGCCCAGTCACTTCACCTCTCTGAGCCTCTGTTGTCCCAGCTATAAGATAGGGTGAACACCACCTACATTCCAGATTCGTCGTGGGGATTTAGTGACATCAGTCCCAGTGCCTGGCATATAGTATGTGCTCACTAGGTTCCTGTTCCCTCCCTCTGTGTGGGGTCTGTGGAGACATCCCAGCCTCCCCCTTGAGTGGTTCAGCTCTTTGTTGTCTGCTAGGGTAGTCAAGAGCCACACGTGGCTACCGAACACCGGAAATACAGCCAGTCCGAATTGAGATGTGCCATCAGTGTGAGATACACACCAGAATCTGATGACTTATACATAAAAGGAATGTAAAATAGCTCATGAATAATGTTTTATATTGATTATGTGTTGAAATGACAATATTTGGGGGTTACATCAAATATATTATTAAATTAACTTCACCTGTTTCTTTTTACTTTTCTTTATTGTGGCTACTAGAAGCTTTTTTTTTTTTTTTTTTTTTTTTGCGGTACGCGGGCCTCTCACTGTTGTGGCCTCTCCCGTTGCGGAGCACAGGCTCCGGACACGCAGGCTCAGCGGCCATGGCTCACGGGCCCAGCCGCTCCGCGGCATGTGGGATCTTCCCGGACCGGGGCACGAACCCGTGTCCCCTGCATCGGCAGGCAGACTCTCAACCACTGCGCCACCAGGGAAGCCCCTAGAAGCTATTTTTATTTATTTATTTTTTTGGCTGCGCCACGTGGCTTACAGAATCTTAGTTCCCCAACCAGGGATTGAACCGGGCCCTCGGCAGTGAAAGCGAGGAATCCTAGCCACTGGGCCACCAGGGAATTCCCGAAAAATTTAAATTACACATGCAGGCTCGCATTTGATTTCTACTGGACAGTGTTGGTCTAGCTAATTACTCACAGCCATGGAATATTTAGACTGGCATTAACCACACCATTAACGTCATTTCAGGATTTTAAAAACACTCCCACAAGCAGAGCCTCGAAATTGGCAGAGACCCTGCTGTCCTGTCGTGTTTAATAAGCACCCGGTTGGCAGGGTGAAGGGCCCTAGGAACCCCGTCTTTCTGATGCAGTTAATTGCCCTTGATGGGGCTTATCGTTAGGCTCCTTGCTGGGACAACACAAATACACAGCTCGTGCACGTTTCACTGGCCTTGGTAGAGTGCAATTTATGGGCTTGGGTTCAAACCTGAGAGCCAAGGCCTAGGGGGGCTCTCTGGACCTCAGACAGGTGCCCGCTTTGGGAAACCCCAGAGTGGGATGCCTCTGGAGTAGCTGCCTGGCTGCAAAGTTGATGGTGGGTTCTGTCTGCTCTCCTCATGACATGTGGAGGGAAGACTCCAGCTGGAGTCAGGAGACCTGGGTCCTTGGCCTGGCTCTGCCATTTCCTCCCTGTGAGACCCTAGGCTTGTCCTCACCCCTCTCTGGGCCTCAGTTTCCCCATCTATACAATGGGGCAACCGTGGTTGATCCTTGATGACCCTTCTCTGTTAAAAAACAGAGTTATTTTAAATTCTAGGTTTTAGATGATGTCTTCACTCTACGTGGTCCACCCAGGCTGCAATCCAGAAAGAAAACCTCAGAGTGGCCCCACAGCTCTTCATGGGGTTACTCAGCCTAGAAGGGACAGGGGCCAGCCTGGATGACCTCCCCCTGTCTCTGGCATCTGGCCCAGGCATGGCCCTCAGCCTAGCTAGGGGCTTCCTAATTGGTGCATGAGTTCTGAGGGAGGCAGAGTGCAGATGACGTTTCAGAATCCACGAAGATGGGAGGATCTGGGTCTGCATCATGGGTGAGCCACCTAGGCAGAAGGAAACCTGGAGGCTCACGTGACAGAGACATGGCCTGACTGTAGAGGGCACTCACGGCTCCTACCCAGCTTGTGGGAGAACGGATAAAGAAATCAGTCATCAGAGGAGAAGAGTGTCCCAGACCCGGGTGGGAGGGGGTCACAGCTCGGCCCCCTGTGCTGCACTGCACATGAGAGCAGGTGGCCTCCTTGCCCCAAGAGGCTGGCTGGACCCAATTCAAGGACCAGAAGAGGAGGAGCCCCTGTCCTCCCATCCTGTCGGGGTCCTCACTGTGGCCCTCTGGATCCCTGCACGAGGTACACCTGAGAGCTTGGTAAGCCGGCAGATTCCCTGATATCTCCCCCAGCCATACTGGAAGAGACCCCCCAGGAGTGGGGCCTGGGACTCTGCAGACACAACCAGCCTCCCCAGAGAGTCTGAAGTCCACTAACATCTCATAACTCTGTGTCTAGGCCAGTGGTGCTCAACCCCAGCTGTGCACTGGGATCACCTGGGAAATTTCGAAAAAGCCTGATACCAGGCCTAGCCTCACCCAAAGCAGTTGGGTCAGAATCTCTGGGGTGTGGTCTGAACATTATTAGTTTTTTAAAGCTCCCTAAGTCACCCCAGTGTGCATTCAAAAGGGTACCCCAGACCCCAATCAACTCTAAAAGCCTCCAGATGAATGTTTGCAGAAAAAGGGAACTCATCGAGCCCAAAGAGGGGAAGTAACTTGCCCAAGGTCACACAGCAAGATGATAGAAAAGTCAGTCCCAGAACCCAGGCCTCTTTTCTGAGCCTGGGCCAATTTTTCTCCTGAGGCTGCATCTCCTTTTACAAACCAGAGCCCAGGCAGGCAATGCCCACAGCATTTCAGTTTAATAATATTGGATCCTGGTACAGTCAGGGCCACCACAATGATGGGATGGGAGCCGTGATGGAGATTAGGAGAGCTGTAAGTCTTTTGCTTTATCCAAATTTTGGGCAGTAATTTAGGAAATTTAATTAAAGGGGGAGAAATGGGGACACCTCAAGCTCCTTGCCTCCTGTTATAATGAGTGAAATACACCAGGCTGTAAAAGGAAATGCTGTCTGAGACACAGCTCCGATGTTTTATTGCCAAGTTTTATTCGCTGATGTAAACATAATCGCTGGAAACCAGAGCTCTATTAACGCACATATTTTTACCCATGCAGGGCCCCGCCTGCCCCCTCTTCCCCTCTGGGTTTGCTCACCCCCTCCCAGGGTCAGCCCTACTCCTTTCTGGGCATGTCTCTGCTAAGTCTGGATTTCCCCGCAGGTTTCATACCCTCCCATGACAGATAAGAGTTTAATAGAATTCCATTGCTCCTCTGAGCTCAGTAATGCATTCTGGAAATTAGGCGGTTACATACTGAAGCCATTGTTCCCCCTTATAAATGGGCTCCCTCCCAGCCAGCGACCGTGGGGTCTCCGATAAGCTCTCATGAAGCCGCGCTGCACATGTTATTGGTGTGTTAAAAGGGGCAACTCGGGGCTCAATTGCTCATTGTTAGGAGATGATACATTCAGGTAGTTTCTCCATGAATCAGGCAGCTTAGGTATTTCCCCCCTCTTGGCATTGATAGATGAGCAGAAGGGGGCCATTTAGACGGCGCTATATAGCTCCCTGGCCCACGTGGTGAGTGATTCCCAATGCCTGGTTTAATTTATTTTTAAATGAAATTTGCTATTGATTCTGGATTAAAAGGACAAATCTTATGGCTGTTACCACTGACAGAGCCATGATGCTCAAGTGACACCTCTCAAGGAGGAAAGGGAGGCTGGCCTCCCTGGGTCAAGGGGAGGCTGGGGACTCTCCAGGGAGCTTGGGTCAGAGGCAAGGGACAGTGCGAGATCCCCTGCTTGAGAGGAACTTTTAAAAGATCGTCTTTCTTGACTGAAATCCTTAACATGATGTTCACCTTCTGAGCCTCATTTGGGTCATGGAAATAACAGTGATATTTGCCTCTTGGCATCCACGTGATCACTAGATGCTTGTTTAATTGCCTCCAGGGATGGGAAGCTCACTATCTCCTAGAGTGTTCCCAGAGTGAAATGAGTGACAGCAGCCACCTGCCCTGGTGAATTCCTAGAGACTATTTCCTGGAATAGTTTTTGTTTACCTTGTGCCTCCACTAAGCTCTTAGCTTCCACAGTGTCTGCTGTTTGCACTTGGATCGCAAAGCAGAAAAGAGGCAGAATTACACAGAGGAGAAATATGGGCTGAGGATTCGTCCTTTCACATCCAGCTTTTGCCCTGCTTCCCTGTGCCATGTTGAACAGGTTACTTCATCTCTCTGAGCTTCAGTTTCCTATGTGTAAAAGAAGGAAGGTAATAATAGTGGCCTCGGGCTTCCCTGGTGGCTTAGTGGTTACGAATCCGCCTGCCAATGCTGGGGACACGGGTTCAAGCCCTGGTCCAGGAAGATTCCGCATGCCGTGGAGCAACTAAGCCCGTGCACCACAACTACTGAGCCTGTGCTCTAGAGCCCACGAGCCACAACTACTGAGCCCGCAAAGCACCTAGAGCCTGTGCTCCACAACAAGAGAAGCCGTAATGAGAGGCCCATGCCCCACAAAGAAGAGTAGCCCCTGCTCGCTGCAACTAGAGAAAGCACGCACACAGGAACGAAGACTCAATGCAGCCAGAAATAAAATAAATAAATTAAATAAATAAATAAAAAATAATAGCGGCCTCAGGGGTTGTTGCGTGAATTATATGAGACATGGATGTAAATGTGATTCATAAACTGTAAAGTACATTTTAGGTGCTGTAAGAAATACAAATGGGACAGTCTGGTATTTTGGGAGAGCCCTGAGCTGGGAGTCAGAGGTCCTGGATCTAGTTCTGTCATGGTTGGCTCTGTGACTGAGGAATTCACTCATCCTCTCTGGGTCTTAGTTTCCTAAGCTGGGTAGGTTGAACTGGATGTGCTTAGGTATTATGCCAAGAACATCGGCTCTGGAGTCAAACATATCACGGCTCTACCACTGTCTTGTGAGACAGTGGGGAAGATACTTAACCTTCAGAGCATCTGTTTACTTATCTGTAAATAATAATAACAGTAATAATAATAGCCAACATGTATATGGCTATGTATTTACTGTGTATTACTATTTACTATGTGCCAGGCAATGTTCTAAGTGATTTCCATGTAGCAAGTCATTTAATCCTCACAATAATCTTGTGATGGAGGTATTATCTTTAGATAAGGAAGCTCAGGCACAGAAAAGTTAAGTAACTTATCTAAGGTCACGCAGCTAGCAGTTGGCAGGATTCAAAATGAGAGCCCATACTTATAACCACGCTATTCTACCCTATACGGCTTGGTAGTTCTGAGGATTAAGTGGGATAAGTAAAGTTCTTAGCACAGCGCTGGGTAGACAGTAATGGGCCAACAGAGGCTCAGAGATCGGGAGAAGGCAGCAGGCATTTCTTCCTGTGGGGGATGCAGACTGGACCTTGGCCAATGGAAGACTCAGCTAGACGGAGGGGAAGGCATGCATCTGGAGGGGGAAGCACTGGGAAGGGTAAGGACGGGATGAAGCTAGGGCATGTTCAGGGAGAGAACATGGGGCGAATGATGTCTGGCATGTGCAGGAGGTGAGGCTGGGACCTTGAATGCAAACCAGAGACGTCAAGATTTCTGTGATAAACAAGGCCATTAGAGGGTTTTGAGCAGAGCTATTACAGCATGAGCCTTTTCAAACTCATTAAATCCCTGGAGGTCTCTCCTTGAAGGAACCTCAGAGGTTACAGAGTTTAACCCTGTCCCAGACTATGAGAAAAAAGGATTCCTCAAGGTCAGTCAGTGGGTTAGTGGCAGAGTTGCTGTCCCACCCTGACCTCGTTCCTCTGCAGCCCGCAAGCAGAGTCTCTTGTTTTCTCCTGTCTCTTCTAGTCTCCGATCTCTCCCTGTCCCCTTGCCTCTGCCCCCTTCCCTCCAATCTGAGGTTTAAGAGGAGAAAGCCCTGGGTTTGGGCCCCATTTCTGCCGTTACATTCTCCTGGAGAGGCTTCAGCCTGGGATTGAAAGAATCCTGGGTTCCATTCTTGGTGCTGTTATGTGATCAATTTTTTTTTTTTAAGATTTATTTATTTATTTTTAAAATTTTTGGCTGTGTCGGGTCTTAGCTGCAGCACGTGGGACCTTCGTTGAGGCATGCGGGATCTTTGGTTGTGGCGTGCAGGCTTCTCTCTTGTTGTGGCCTGCGGGTTTTCTCTCTCTGGTTGTTGTGCGCAGACTCCAGGGCGCATGCACTCTGTAGCTGTGGCACGCGGGTTCCAGAGCGCGTGGGCTCTGTAGTTTGTGGCGCGGGTTCTAGCTGAGGCAGGCGAGCTCAGTAGTTGTGGCAGGTGGCCTTAGTTGCTCTGCTGCATGTGGGATCTTAGTTCCCTGACCAGGGATCAAACCCGTGTTCCCTGAATTGTAAGGCATATTGTTTACCACTAGACCACCAGGGAAGTCCCTGCTATGTGTTCTTGAAGATTCTCAGTTTCTCCATCTTTATAGTGGGGGCAATGAAGCCCATTTCACTGGGAGTGAGAGTCAATCGAATTAATGAATGAGGAAATACTTTCGTACCCAAGACAGCTGGTCAACCCAGGATAGCCTAAATACCACCTCTGAGTGGGAAGGAAGTGAGAAGTAAATTAATCAGGCAATAAATAAATAAATAAAAGGCCACTTCCTCCAGATAATATGGGTGGGAATGAGCTAGGACGGGGTTTTGTCCTTCTGCCGTGCTGAAGGCAGTGCCGCGCCACCGGTCCTGTGAGGGCTGTCAGTTGTGCAGAAACAGTATTTGTAAGTGCGCGACACTTCAGGGTGCTGAGCATAGTTTCAAATAAACTGTATTGTTGCTGGTGACCACAGGCCCCAACTGGTGTGCTGCCCGCCATACTATTGTAAAGGGGTGTGCAGGACGGAGTAAAGACAGGGGTGGAGGGGTGGAGGGGTGGAGGGAGAAGCTGTCCTTCGGGCTTAACTTCATTCTCAAAGTTGGGGTGCTGTCCACAATGCGGGATCCACCCGTGTGTGGTCTGGAGACGGATGTGGGCCGTCTCAGGCGCTGACTCCCATTCGGCAGGGGCGAGGGAGGAAATCAGAAGGTCAGTCCTTGGTGCTGAACCTGCCCATCTAAGAGCCCGCGGAGGTGCGGTCGGTGAGCTTGAAAAGATGGGTGTCCGTGGGGCTTCCCTTGCGGCGCAGTGGTTGAGAATCCGCCTGCCAATGCAGGGGACACGGGTTCGACCCCTGGTCCGGGAAGATCCCACATGCCGCGGAGCAACTAATCCCGTGCACCACAACTACTGAGCCTGTGCTCTAGAGCCCGTAAGCCACAACTACTGAGCCCGCGGGCCACAGCTACTGAAGCCCGCGCGCCTGGAGCCCGTGCTCCACGAGAGAAGCCACCGCAATGAGAAACCCGCGCACCGCAACAAAGAGTAGTCCCCGCTCACCACAACTAGAGAAAGCCTGTGTGCAGCAACGAAGACCCAACACAGCCAAAAACAAATAAATAAATTTATTTTAAAAAAAAAATGGGTGTCGGGGTTAACGCTGTCCTCCTCCGTGGTGCTGAAACAGCGGCGGACACGGCCGTCGGGAATGATGCCTGGCAAAGCACAAGGGATGAGAGCAGGAGGGACCCTGTCCGGGAATCAGGGACTTAGCCCCAGACTCGCTGTGGGGCCTCAGAGAAGCTACTTTTCTGATTTAATGTGCTTAATCTTCTTTTAAATGGGGCCACAGTAGGTCCGCCTTGTGTCTGTACTGAAGGTCTGTCCCAGCAGCCCCACTTAAGCAGTTGGAGAAGGAATCGGAGTATCTCGTTGCATTCCTGCTCTTGGGAATGAAAATGGCTTCATTCACCACCACCTCCTTCCCCCTCACCACCCGCCCAACATTCCACTATGCCCATCTGTCCGAGGAAGGGAACCCTACAGTCCAGAAGGGGGCGATCCAATCCACTGTGCAGGGCCCAGCATCTCTAAGCTAGAAGAAGACCCAGCAACTAGCCTGCCTTACGCCCACTATTACAGACACGAAAACTGAGTCCCAGAGAGGGGAACAGCAACAGTAATAACTATTGAGCTCCTACCACGAAGGCGGCATTATGCTTAGCGCTTTACACACACGATTTTGTAAATCCTCACCAGGATCCCTGAAGGCAGCTATTATTCCCACTTCTCAGTTGAAGACCTTGAAGCTCAGACAGGGGTAGACACCCGGACACGATCACACTGGGAGCCAAAGGCAGGCAGGTCTAACCAGGTCTAACCAGGTCTCCTGTGCCTCAGCCCAGGTTCCCATCCTACCTCAACCTCACCTCCACCCCACCCCCACGTGCCTCCCTGACCCCGGCACCGCCCTGCTAGCAAAGTTGAGGAGACCCTCCGGAGCGCGCTGGGTCTGGCGGCTGGTCGACTGGTTTTTCTCCTTTTCCCGATGGAGAGCATTTCTGTTTCTGAAGCCAGCGGTGTTATGCTTTGCAGGAACCGGGTCCCTGGGGTGGCTTCCTCCACCCCATCTCCCCCCGGCCTGCTCTCTCCAGCCGGGGAAGTTGCGGGTACCGCTTTAAAAATCCCAGCCTGGGCAAAACTTTGATGATAAATCAAGAGACAGATCCCTCCGCCGCCGCCTCCTCTGGGAGGGCGGGAGGGAGTGGGAGGGAGGGGGTGCGGCGGCAGCGGCACCGAGCGAAGTGGCCTTCCGCGGAAGGGAAGAGTCCCGCAGTCGGAGACGGCCGGCAGGGCGTGCGCTTGCTAACCGCAGCCGGGGCTGGGCCGGAGCCGGGCGAGGACTGGAGCCGGGGCCAGACCGGGTTCATCGGGCGAGGGGCAGCAGCTGCAGCGGGGCAACCAGGCCGCACCGGGCAGGGGACGGCGGGCGTGGTGTCTGCGGTCTCCTGAGCCCCGATGTGAGGCGGCGGCGCCCCCGGCCCGAGCGCGCACCATGGGGGCCCTGCTCGGCGTGGCGCTGGGCGCCCTCCACTACCTGGCACTTTTCCTGCAACTCGGCGGCGCCACGCGGCCCGCCGGCCACGCGCCCTGGGACAACCACATCTCCGGCCACGGTGAGTTGGGTCGCCGCGCTCGCGGACTTCCACGCCAAACCCCACCCTGGGCCGCGCGGCTCCAACTTGGCCGTCCCCGGGCTAGAACCCGTGCTGCCGGTGGCGGGAGTCCCGGGGCGCCCCCTGCCGGGTCTATGGACCGGCCCTGGCTCCCTGGCCACCCCTGCGGAGGAGGGGGCACCCCCTATGCCCCTCTCGCGGAGGGCTCTCTCCAACCCCCCCCATCCCCCCCCAACTCCCTGCGATACACACACCTCCACGACCACACACATATTCACAGCCACGGACACACAGCCACACTCACTGCTTTCTCACACTCACAACTCCTTCCCTCACACATCTCCAGACACCATCTCAGATCCCCCTTCTCACTCATATGCTCACTACACACACAGCAGGCACTAGGGCTGGAGCACTCAGACCCTGCCAGCTGGCACCCAAGCGCACAACTCCTGCCTGCCCGCCTGCCTGCAGACACACTGGCATATACAAACACTTTGTGAACACACTTTGCTCACCCACCGCTCTCCGCCCATCTGCCTTTCCCCTTTGTGGGTTTAACCCCACAGCTGTCCTTGTCCCTTCCTTCTCCACACCTCCCCCACTGGGAAAGGTCCTGGGGGACAGAAGACCCCACCTCTTGAGAACTGGTAGCCTGGGCTGCAGCCACCCCTGTCAGGTGGGTGGCATCTTGGGGATGAAGGCTTGGTGGGAGCCCCTTGAAGACATTGGAATAGTTGGCATTGTTGCTTCCAGCCAGAGGCATGGAAGGGGAAGAGGGAAGCCAGGAGCTTTTGTCTGCCTCTGGGGAGGCGGGGGGACAGGAAGCCCCTGCCATCCCTCAACAGGGTACCCACCCGTCCTCATCTTTGACCCTGGAGGACTGAAAGGTGGGAAATCTCAACTCAGCCACTGTGAGAGCCAGGGAGCAAGAGAACATTCCCAGCACTGGTTGCCTGAGTGTCAGAAGCTCCTTCTAGCCCCAGAGGAGCCCAAGTTGGCAGTAGAGTTGGATTGTCTGAAGCTGGCAGCTCTGGGGGCGCCCCTTGCCCCCATGAGCCAGGCTCCTTCTGGTATGGGGACCAGGGCATAGATGAAAATGGAGACACTTTGTCCATCCATCTCTTCCCTGCAAAGGCTTCCAATCTGGTAGGAGAGGCTGCAGCACCAATGCTGGGCACTGTATGCCCAGGGCTGGGGAGAGGTTTGCACAAATGGCAGAGAACTGGGTGATTTATTCTGATGGAAAAGAGTGAGGGCCATGGTAGTAGGTAATCAGAGAAGGCTGCTGGGGCATGATGCATGGGTGGAATTGCTTCGGAAAGTAGGGGGCGCTTCCAAAGCCCTTCTCAGGGACTCTGCTTTTGGGAAGCATGACTCCCTGCACCCTTCTTCCTTACCATGTTAAATAGAAACTGCTCTGTGTACCGTTCACGTACCCTTCTTATCCTTCATCTAATTTCTTCCGACCTGGCTGCAGTGGTGGTAAATAGGGGAAGGCTTATTTTGATCCTTAGTTTACAGATGGAAAAATCAAGGCTCAGAGAGGTAAAGGGACTCGCCCAAGGTCACACAGTGAGTGAGTGGTTGAGCTGAGACTGGCCCCAGGGTCTGTCGGGCAAAGACACTGCTTTTTCCAGGACATTCATCTCCCTGTCAGATTCCCTCCCATTCAAGGGAGACTGGGAATTCCTCCTTCCGCTCCCCTTCTGGCTCTGCTCAGCTCGCTCAGTTCCTTGGCACAGTTGGAACTTACACTAGGAGGGTTTTCCAAGGAAGGGCTTTCCTGAGTTTGCGGTCCCGAGACATACAAGGACTGGGGCTCTGAGGTTTACCATCATCCTGTCGCTGGATCACCAGACCCCTAGGATCTGGGTGCCACTCTGTCATTCCTGAGGCCCCAAGGTGACCCCCCCCCATAGGAAAGCAGGGTTTGCCCTTTGTGTGGCAGTCTCTGCCTGCCCCCTGGTGCCAGGCGTGCTTAGGGCACAGCTCTGCCCCACTAGCTGTAACGTCCCTGCTGAACCCTGGGGAGGGCCAGCAGAGGCCCAGAGGAGGGGTTGGATGTCAAGGACACAGCACTGGCTGCGGGGGAACCTGGCTTCTCTTAGTGACCCGCCATGCAGTTCTGGGCCAGTGAGTCACCCCTCTAGGGCTCGTTCTGTCCCCCAAGAAGCGAGGAGGCCAGGCTGCTCTGCAGGGGCCAGACTGCCATCTCCTAACACTGCCAGGTTCAAAGTCACCAAGTAGTAGATGCCGAGGAGCCCCCGTGCTGCCCCTTTGCCAGGCCAAACGCCCGAAACCACGGGAAGGGTTTGGAGCCACTCACTTAATCACAAAAAGAAACTGTTATTAATGATAGTGAGACACGGCGGATAAGTGGGTCATGTCTAATAGCCGTTTGTGTTCAGGAGGAGAATACCAATTTAATAAAAGCTATGTGTGCCGAAAAAGCCCAGAAATTGCTGTTTAGCAGATTGGAGCCTGATCATTTCATTATTCCTGGGCTCCGCGTGTCCTCAGCTGATGCAGGGTTAGGCAGGTGTCTCTGCGTTTTGGGTAGGGGTAGGAGGCTGCAGTGGGGGTCCCGGGGAGGAGTCCATTGACCCCAGCCGCCTGGTGGCTGCTCACCTCTCCAGCTCGGTCCCAGCCCAGCCGCCAGGCTAACGCCTTGTCACAGGGAAAGCCCGGGGTCAGATGGGTCCGCAAGGACATCTATCTCGCTTCCCCTCTCCCTGCTACCTCCACTACCTCCACTCAGTTCGCTTCGCAGAGGGCTTTTTAAAGGCATGAGGAGTGAATGGGGAGTGAGTGGTACCTGCCTCTTAGGTAGCCCTCAGGGAAGTGGGAGGCGGGGGTGGTGATGGTCAGTGTCTATGCCCAGTAGGTATTCAATTAATGGCAGCTACTTTGATTTTTCCTCATCAGACAGGGTTAGCTCATTGCCATGAGCACAGCGGGTGGGAGGAAAGGGAGCTGACATTTATGAACTGCCTACTGTGTGCCGGGTGCTACCAAACCCCTTGCCAGTGTTAACTCACTAAGGCTGACATTATTCGTGCAAGGCTGGTGCTGGACATATGAGGAAACAGGTTAGAGAGGGCCAGTGACTTGCCCAAGGTCACTGAGTCTGTACAGAGAGCTGGGGAGCTGTGCCTACACTGAAGGTGTGTCTGGCAGTTATGCTCTGGGCCTGCCTCCTCCGGGACAGCCTTGAGGCAGGCTTGGCCAGTTGTGTGATGGGTCTCCTTCCTCTGCCCAGCTCTGCCCAAGGGACTCCCTTCCACTTCCCCAGAGAACTGGTAAGGCAGTGGGTTCCACCAGGAGGAGCCAGTAGCTCAGAAAGGTGATGGGATCTTGCTGAGGCCACATGCAAGTTAGAAGCAGGAAGCTGGATTAGCCTCCTTCTCCAGGACTCTTTCTAGATCTTGTCCACGGCAGGCAGGATCTTGTCTTCTTTTTTTCTGGCCGCATTGCACGGCATGTGGGGTCTTACTTTCCCCAGACCAGGGATCAAACCCATGCTCCCCTGTGGTGGAAGCTCCGAGTCTTAACCACTGGACTGCCAGGGAAGTCCCCGGAAGGCAGGATCTTTATGAAGATCTCTGTGCACCTCTTGCATTGCAATCACCCAGGGAGTTTGTTAAAATGCAGATCCTGGGGTCCTCCCCAGACCCATTGGCCAAAATGATTGTTGATGGGACCCTGGAATTTGCATTTTAATAAGCTCCCGAGATGATTACCAAGCAGCCTGGAGTCTGGGAGCCACTGCCTTAAGTATTCACTCAAACCTGATGAGACATGTAGGGATGGGAAATTGTCTGGTGCCAGGGGCTGCTGGCTTGGTCTGGTTTTGCAAGGGAGGAAGAAGTCCAGGCTGGAGCAGGTATGTGGACCCTCAGAGGAGCCCCAGGAAGCCTTACACTGCAGCAAACATGCATCCTCCCGCCCCTGCCCTGACACACACACACACACACACACACACACACACACCCTAAATTATTAATACACCCTGCAGCAGACAAAGATCCTGGTTTGGCCTGGCGCTTTGTCCATTGAGTGATTCACTGTCCTGAGGTTTTCTCTGTTGCCAGGAGGGAGCAGTGGGGCGCTGGGGGAGGTGGCGGGGGCCGCCGGGCCATTTGGCAAACAGCCTGTGCACCGAAAAATGACTCTGGCTTTCTCGCGTTCCTCAACGAACTATAGGTATCTCCCTATCAGTAAGCTGGCTAGTTTGGTGGCTGGGAGATGGAGAAAAGTGAGTGCTGTCTTCTGAAGGTTATGATGTTAAAAATGTGTTCGCCGTTGTCTCCGGTGTTGGTGATTATTCTATCAATTACGCCCGTAAACACTCCGCCTTGGGCTGAGGGTTTCCCGGCCTCCGGTAGGGAATTGACCCTCGCAAGCGGTTTTCCCCAAGTCCTTCACACCAATTGCTTTTGACACTTTGCCTATCAGCGGCTCCCTCAGCCTTTTCCCCAAGCAAGGGGAGCCACAGGCAGCCGGCAGGACGGGGAATTTGGCTCGCTGCCACCCTGACAGCAGGGTTGTTGGGGAAAGTCTCCTGTTGACAAACAAGTGGGCAGGATCGGGGGTGCCAGGAGAGTGGTCCCTTCCCACCCACCAGCCACCGAGGCAGGAGATAGAGCGCTTGGAATGAATCACTAAGGCTCAGGCCAAGCCAGCAGGACCTCTGGGACCATCTCCTTCTACCCATCTAACAGAGGGGAAGACCAAGGCCACGGGCAAGAGAGCGTGTGCCCAAATTGCATGGGAAGTTAGTGCTTGGCTTTTGGGATCACCTGACCCAGCTCGATACAAAGAGAGTGAAAATTATACGCAAGCAAATGTTTATTGTCATGCCAGGGCCGTAAATGGCATTGTCTCATTTGATCCTCATAAGAACCCTAAGGGGAGGGGACTTTCCCTGGCCTGATGTTTTCATGAGGAAACTGAGACATGGTGAGGTTAGAGGCTTGCCCAAGGTCACGCACCTAGCAAGTGTTGGAGCCCAGAGCGGAGCCCAGAATGTGGCTCCAGGGCCCACGCTCACAGTGCTGTTGTGTCCCAGAGAGGACGAGGGAGAGGCCCAAGGTCACGAGACTTCCTGTGGTGGAAGGAGTGAGCATGGTGACCTCCACATTGCATGCCCCAGCTGTGCAGCGGCAGACGTGGCAACCCCCAGACCAGGACCCTGCCTCAGTGACTTTCCAGCTTCTGTTGGAGGCTGAGAAAATCATATGCGTAAGGCGAGGAAGCACGTGGTGTGAACAGTGATGTTGGCACCCACGTGAGGGGCAGGTGTCAGAAAGAGGGGAAAGGGGACATGAAGCAACCCCACCTCCTGGTGCTTGGCCATGACCTTGGACTTACAGGGACTGAACCAGCTGTTGAGGGGGTCGTGGGAAGAGTCTCTCGGCCCCTAAGGGGATTTGGAGCCAGCTGGCTATACAGTGGCCGGCATCCGGCCACTCTCACCACTCCCATTGTAATGACTGGGGGTACAGGTCAGATTCCCTTGTGTCCTGGTACCCTCCACAATGCCCAGCCTAGGGAGGTGGCAGGGAATGACTGAATGGGTGGCAAGGAGGATAAGGCAGAGGTCTAAGGTCTGAAATTCTTCAGCTTTTGCTCATTCCAAGTCAGTATTGTTTTAAACATTCACATAATTTTAATTTCATTAGAAATCCATGTTATTAGTAGAAAAATCACAAAACTGGAACCCCTCCTCATCCTTATTGACCACAACAAGGACATCTGGGGTGGGTAGGGCTGATTTCACCTTGCAGTGGGTGGACTCAGGCCCAGTCCCTTGGGGTACATATGAGATGCTGCAGCCTTGAGGGTAATGGGGTCCCAGGATGTATCTTCTTCTCCCAGACCCCAGTGAAATTCTTCCAACAGGAAAAGGGGCAGTGGTCTCACTGGGGGAATAAATCCGCTCCTTTCCCAGCTGGTGATCCCGGGATCCCTCTGGTACCTGCTGCTGTGGAGAAGGGAAGTGGGGATGGGGGGGCAGAGGGGCTGCTCCTCCTCTGGGTCCCCCTGCCCACCACTGTGTCCCCTCCCCTTTCTCGAAGCCAGCAGAGGACTCAGCTCCACCATACCCAGTTGAAACCCTTCTTTAAGAAGCCCCCGGGGCTTCCCTGGTGGCGCAGTGGTTGGGAGTCCGCCTGCCGATGCAGGGGACACGGGTTCGTGTCCCGGTCTGGGAAGATCCCACATGCCGCGGAGCGGCTGGACCCGTGAGCTATGGCTGCTGAGCCTGCGCGTCCGGAGCCTGTGCTCCGCAACGGGAGAGGCCACGACGGTGAGAGGTCCGCGTACCGCAAAAAAAAAAAACAGTGGGTTAGTTTATAGAAAAACACAAACGACATACTAGTACGGGTGGTACCCAGGCCCATCTGTGTGCGGGGATGACTGAACTTGGGGGCTGCTGGCCTGCAGGCCAGCCCCTCCCATCTCATACTCCGTACTCCTCATACTGGGAACTGCAGGCCTAACAGGGGCTGCTGCCATTTATTGGAAGCTTGATCATTCCTTCCTTCCTTCATTCCTTCAACGAATATCAGTTGAGAACCTGCCATGGACCAGGCTCTTTTAGCCACTGGGGACATATCAGTGAAGAAGACAGTTAAGGCTCTTGCTCAGACAACTAAACTTATAAGATACATATAAGTATAAATTGTGATGAGTTAAGAAGCAGGGATGATGTTCAGCCTGGAGAAAGGCGCTCACTCCTGGAGCAGTTAAGGTACCCAGTGGTGAGCTCCCCATCACAGAAGGTATGTAAGCTGGACCAGTTATTAGCTGGGGATGTCATGGGGGTTTTCCTGCCTTCTTTCCCAAAGGAGCAAAGACTGGTGAAGTGGGCAGAGAAGGCAGAACACAGTGGGCGGTTAATAAGGATGTTTTACCCAGCAGTTTAGTGGTGGGGCTGGGACAAGGGCTTAGGTGGGCGGAGCTCCGGACTCCGGGGATGCCTGGTCCCACACAGGGAATGAACGTGGTGGGAGTGGGGCCTTCGCTGCTGCCCATGTTGAGAGGTGGGGATAGTGACTCCTTTGTCATTTCAGCCCCCAGTTAAAGTGCCAGAATTGGGGCGGGGAATGGAACCTGGGTTTTTATCCACCCTCCCACTGCCTCCACCTTCTGGGTGGCTTGGCACGTCCCTGCCCCTCTCAATTTCCCCACCTGAACAGTGCCGAGTTCTCCTAAGCTCTAAGCATCTAGAATACCTCCATCTGTATCCTCCCAAGCCCTATTCTTTGTCCTCCAATCAACAGGTGAGGATGGAGCCGACGGTGGTGTGGGATTCCGTCCAGCACATGGTGCTTAGCTCTCAGTGGCCTTTCGGGCTATGAACCAAAACACCAGCCAGCACTCATGGGGGATTTTCTCTGTGCCTGCCACTTCCCCCTCCTCCTCTCATCTAATCCTCACCTGGCCTGTGAGGAGGGCGCTCCCATTTTACAGATGAGGACACTGAGGCTTGGGGGATGATGCAGTTTGCCTGAGGACACACAGATGTTGGATGGCAGAGCCAGGCCTGAGCCCAGCTTGTGGCTCTTCACCTGCTCATCTGTCCTTTCCCGGCTGCCAAACCGCCTGGGCTTGTGGGCAGGTGCTTTGTTCCGCAGCGGCGCCCTGGATTCGTCAGATTCTCTCAGGGTCCGTGATGCCAGAATGCTGAGAAGGCCTGGGTCTGGATGAAAGAGCCCAGGGCTGAGAGTCTAAGCTCCTGGATCCAAGTCCAGCATTGTCAGTGGGGAGCAGCGGGGGTGTGGGCGTGCCTGCCCGAGTGTTCTACTGGGGGCTGCTGTTTTTGTCTGAGCCTGAGTCTAGAGTGAATGTTCGGGTAGGGTATTTGCTCACGTGCAGTTGGAGGAGCTGTGGCAGTGGGGGAAGGGGCCTGGGAGGTCCTTTAGTGGGCTGGCCTAAGGGGCCAGGCGGGTGCCCTCTGCCTTTGAGTCAGTACCAGCCTCCACCTCCAAGCTGGTGCCCTTGGGATGCGAGGCGTGGAGGCTCTGGGAGCATCTGGAAGGTTAGAGCCGGAGCCGGGAGGGGGGCCTCGCTCAGAGCCATCAATTAGGGGGGCTGGCATTGCCCATCGGTGGCACATGCTTGCCTTCCCCTCTTCCTCCAGATCTCTCTCCGTGGGTTTCTCTCTCTTTCGATCTCTATCTCTGTTGTTCAGTCTCTCTCCATCTTTCTTTGTCCCTTTCCCTGTGTCTGCTCTATCCCTCTCCCTCCCTCTTCTCATCTCTCCCACCTTGGTCCTCCCTTTCCCTCTCTGTCTGTAGACACACACACACACACACACACACACACGTATGCTCCTCTCTGCAGGGGACATCTCAGGATTACACATACACAGATTCTGTGCATGATGACGACACCCACACCGAGCAGGCACCCAAGAAATGTTGGTTGAATGAATGAAGCGAATAAACGAGTGAATGACCACGTGCGGAAGCTACAAGGGACGCTGGATATTGTCTAGACTAGTGGTTCCTAATTTTTTTGGAGGTTGTGATCCTCTTGAGAGCTGGAATGTTGATGAAAACTGGATTGTTTCCTCAGAAAAATGCCACATGGTTTTGTCCAGCATCAGAGGGTTTGTTGCCCCCAAAGCCCACCTGTGGGACTCCAGGGAAGCAGGCTTCATTTCACTGGGAAGGTAACTGAGGTCCAGACAGGAGCCAGGGCTGGCCCTAGGACACAGGGCCGGTGTGCAGCAGAGCCAGGCTCTGGAGTCCTTCCCCCCACTCCCCCACACAGTGCTCTCTTGTGACCTGGAAGAAGCTTCATTCACTTTCCTGGCAAGTCCTTGGTGAGTGTCTTCAGGGGGTGAGTACTGGGAGAGATAATGGAGGACAGTCAGCCAGAGGTGGGAGCCCAGGAAACAGGGCAGGTGAGCCATCGGAGGGAGGTCTCTGGAGGTTTCCAGCTAGAGTGGTTGCTGTGTCCTGGTGCAGTCAGGGACGACTTCCTGGGGGAGGCGGACTCCTTTTCTGCCTGTATCCGGGGACCATCAGGGCTGAGAGGAGACTGGTGGTCAGTAGGGAGCCTTGCCTGACTGCCTGGCAGCCCCTGGGAGGGGCTTCATTTGGAGAGTCGTGTGTGCATATCCGGAAAAGCAGGCTGCAGCTGGAGGTACTGAGAACAGGCTGGGAAGCTTGGTTTTGATTCCCGGGGCAGGGGCAGCCCTGGAGGGTTTCTGAGTGGGGAAGGCACAGGGCGTGGCTGGCCTTTGGGTGGGGATGGCCCTGTGAGTTGAAATGGGGGCTCAAACAGGACTTGGAGGCTGGAGGGGCTAGCGGAGGAGGAGAGACTGTTTGCCGGGGGCTGGGGGGCTGAGTTTCTGGGCTCATAGGATGATGGGGCTGGTCCGGGTGTCCAGGGAATGATGGGAATGTGGGCTCAAAAGGAGATGGAAGCCTGTGTGTGTGTGTGTGTGTGTGTGTGTGTGTGTGTGTGTGAAGGTACACTCGCTTCCTTTCTTGAACACCCAAGTTCCTCCCTCCTCAGAACCTGTTACCGAGCAATTTTCTCCCCTTGGCAGGCTCTCTTCCTGCCTCTCCTGCATTCTGGTTCTCTGCTTCATGTACGTCCTCAGAGAGGCCCGTGACCTCCTGTCAGAAGCTCGTCATGGTCACCCCAGCAGGCACCCCAGGCACCCATCAACACACCCATCTTGACCAGGAGGAAACTGGGGCTTGGAGAGGTGTCTGGGGCCCCCCCACCTAGTTCAAAGCAAGGGAGCAGAGCCCAAACTTTGTTTTCCCCCAGCCTGGCATGTTAAGGGTGTCTCTGGGGTTGGGGGTCTTAACTGAACCCCCCTTTCTTGGAAACCTCAGGCTTGGTTCCCGGCTGAGGGCGGGGAAGGCGAGAGCAGACGGCAGGGTGTCTGTTTTGCTTTGTGAGGTTTTAAAAAAATCGTTTCCGACCTTCAAGGCGGCAGCAATTACGGCTGGCTCGCTGGGGAGCTGTTGGCTGCCTGTCAGCGGCCCCAGGAAAGGGTCCCTAATGGAGGCCCGGCGGCCAGAGCACATGGTAGTGGAAATAGTGCTCAAAACAAAGCCACACTAATGGTCTCAGGCAGGCAGAGGAGAGGGAGGGGGAGGGCGGGCTGGCTGACAGCTGACAGGAGGGCCTGGGCGGGCAGGGGCCCTGAGACTCACCAGCTGGTCTCCTTATGCCCCCCAGAGACCCCCAGCAGTGGTCACTGAACTCCAGCTAGGTGCTGGGTGCCCCAAGCCCCATCCCAGCTCTGCTGCTTTCTGTCAAGTCCCCTTCCAGGCAGAGGGAACAGTAAGTTCAAAGGCCCTGGGGTAGGGCAGAACCCCTTCAACTAGGGCTTGTTTGGTTCTAGAATAGTCCTTGTGTTTAAAAGGCCAGGTCAGGCTAGTCTTCTAGGTGAGGAAAAGGGAGGTGGGAGCCTTGGGGAGGCAGGAGGTGGACCAAGACCCCCTGAGAGAGGAATAGCAGCCTGGTCATTGCCGTCATGATAATACTCCATGGTATGTATGATCCTGTTGAGTGCCCACGATACCCATTCTACAGATGAGGAAACTGGTGCTCAGAGATTTGCTTACCTCGAGGAAGTGCAGTTGGGGTTCAAAGCCAGGTCAGCTTGACTCCAGAGCCCACATGTTTACAGCTGCATTCTTGGATTTCTCAAACACAGTTGGACAGGAGTAGGAGGGGCTGGGACGGGGGCAGGAACGAGGTCCCAAGTAGGGCCAGGTGTAACCCAGGCCAGGCCCTGGCGGGGAGGGTGTGGAGGAGGGGCAGTATGGCCACTCTGCTCTCTGCCCCTGCCTGCTGGGCACCCTGAGAAGCTCTGCTCTGGAGCATCCCTGGGGGCTGCCTCAGTTTTACCTCTCCAGTTGGTCTCTGCACCTGGCTTTCAGATGCCCTTGTCTCTGCCTCTCCCCTTCTGCTCTGTTCTGCATGGCCCTGGCCTCCCTGGCTCCACAGTTGGTGCCTCCAGACATTGCTCGCTTTTCTCTCCTCTTCTCAGTGGATCTGGGGATGCTCCTTTCTGGGGTTCTGGGGTAACCACTCATACTATGGCTGATGCAATCTCCCTATGCTTCCTCCATTTGCCCCCTCTCTGCCTGTGACAGGCATTAGGGATGGGTACACGCCTGGGCTTTGAGATCAGACACTGTTGGGCTCAAGTTCTGGCCCCCACTCAACCTCTCGGAGCCTTACTAGCCATCGGTGCAATGGGCTTACCCCACTGGCTTTGCAGGATGTACAGGTGAGGATGAAAAGAAATGGTACCTGCACAGACATCAGGATGCCTATTTGCATTCTCCCGTCCCTGGCTGCCCCACCCTGTCCCCGCCTCCCTGCACATTCCCACACTTGCCTTTCTCCCTCCCAAACCCTTTCATCCCCTGTGGCCCAGATGTGTGGGAAGAGGCGGCAGGAATTCCACTGGGGAAACCTGCTCAACTCCCACAATCCTGCAAGTGCCAGAATATTTTCACTCTCCTTAAATCTCCCTAGATTTGTAATTCCACTGCTGTCTCCTTCAATATGCGCTGGTGGCCTTGGGAGGCACTCTGCCCGCGGCCTTAGGTGCCAGCACTGCCCACCTGGCTGTGTTGGGGCTGCCTGGCAGGGGACCTGGGCAAGTCCCCACCTTCTCTGTGCCTCAGTTTCCTCATCTGTAAGAAGACGAGGGTGATAGTGGCTACTTCCCAGGTCGTATTGGGGATTCAGTGAGATATTTTATTAAAGAAACACCTCTACAAAATGGAGTGAAATCTGATATACGCTACAATGTGGATGAACCTCGAAAACATTATGTTAAGTGAAAAAAGCCAGTCCCCAAAGACCACATATTCTATTATTCCATGCATGTGAAATACCCAGAACAGGCAAATCTATAGAGACAGAATGTAGATTGGTGGTTGCCAGAGGCTGGGGGAAGGGGGAGTGGCTGCTTAGTGGGTAAAGAGTTTCCTTTCGGGGAGATGGAAATGTCTTGGGACTCGATAGAGGTGGTGGTCGTACAGCATTGTGACTGCACCAAACGCCACTGACTTGCACACTTTAAAATGGTTAATTTTATGTTGTGTGAATTTCACTTCAATTACAACTAAATGAATAAATAAATAAAAAGGGAACATCTTTATAAGCACATACTTGGTGTCAGGCAGTCACTTTATAAATGTTACCGCATTTAATCCTTACAATAGCCTTATGAGGTGGTGGTTATTATTATCCCCATTATAGAGATGAGGAAACTGAGGCACAGCATCTCCAGGCACTTCGCACATAGTCAGTGCTCAAAAGTGTTAGCTGTTTTAATTGTTATTGGGGGGGTCATCAGCCAGGGCTGGGCAGGGGCCCCACCTGGGTGAATGTGCTTGTGTGTCCCTAACACTCAGCAGTGAGTGGGCGTTGAGGCCCTATTGTGTCCCGAACACTGAAACAGGCTCTTCACCTGCGTGAGTTCATTTAATCCTCAAAAGATAAGCCTTTAAGCAATGACACATGTGGGAACCGAAGCCCAGAGAAGTGCAGCAACTTACACGAAGCCACACAACAAGTCAGGGTGGAGCTGCAACTTGGCATCTGCACCTGTAAATCCTGGGCTTCACCCTCCCCCAGCCCCTCTCTTTCCTCTTGGTCCCCTGCCCCTTTCGCCAACACATCAACACTCCAGCGTGCAGAGCATGGTCTGAGGAGCCTGAGGCTGCAGAGGTGAAAGCATCTTCTGACTGGATCGGATGGAGGCCCTTGACGAGGGCTTCTCCCCATGCAGGAGAGTAAACAGCTCCCAGCCAAGGACAGTATTTCTCTGATGTCTCCTATTTCATTCAAAATGCATGAATTCTGTATTCTATGCCATAATATGTTCATGTTTGTTTTAATACAAAAACAGTGCTCTGTCCCCACTTGCGGGAGGGAAACCAGTGCCTCAGGAAGTCACTGCCCTGGTCTGAGCAGTGCAGCACAGAAGGGAGCCCTCCATTCATTGCTTCGGTCATTCATTCTACTAGTGTGCATTCGGGCCTCCTCATTCCTGAGATGGGTGTTAGCCCTCCCCATGCGCAAGGCACAGTGAATCAGACAGGATGCTGCCCCGTATAGGTGAGTGGCAGGAAAGGCTTCCAGGTCTATGGGCCAGAGTGAGCAAGGTCTTAGAGGTGCCAGCTAAAGGTGAATCGTGGGGGACTGGGCCAGCGGCCAAGGAAGCCAGAGCCGGGGACAGTGGTGGCGGTGGTTGCCCACTGATGCCCACTGGTGTCAGCTGGACCTGCATCCCAGGCCCTTCTGATCAAGAAGAAAGTTTCTGCTCGGTGCTGCTCTGAATTTAACGCCTAACTCTCGCCAGTCTCCCCTGTTAATGAGAGGAATGGGGACTGAGGCTCGTAGCCTTCAGCAGGCAACCTCCCCTGGCTAGAATTTACGAACGCTGTTTGGTTTTCATAGTGTTTATTTGTACTGTTACCCTCTCTTTATGGCACGTGTTGCTGATTTTCCATTTATGGCAGTAATAAAAGTCTCCTTTTAAGCTGAATTCTCCTTTTAAGCTGAATTTATTTAGTAAAAAGGGAAAGATGCTTTCGAAAATAAATATTAAGTAAATGATAGTGCAGGTGGTACCGGGATCCTACAGAAATGGTAAAGGTGGTCCCCCAAAGGTTGGACTTGGGAAACTCTACTTCTGGTATGCCCTTTCCTGTCCTGAACACCCCCAGCTGTGCAAACCCCATCAGTGTTTAAGTCCAGTCATGTCCCCACTTCCCAGAAGCCTGACTCTCCAGGCAGACATGGGCCTGCCCTTTCCTCTCTTAGCACGTGCACCTCCATCCAGAGCTTCTGCGTGCAGTTGTGCCCTGCACATCTCTGTGCACTATGATTCATGGCTCTGTGAATGGTGCACACCCTGAACAACTGTACGTGCCGATCCAGGCTCAGTCCCAGCGCTCGTCCAGACTGTTCTGTGTGTTTGTCACTCCTGCAGAGTGTGGGCCCGTTGAGAGTCAGGGCCTGACCTAAGCATCTTAGGAAGCCCAGCACAGGGCCTAGCTCAGGGTAGGAGTCCATGAAATTTGATCTCTTTCATTCCTTCTGCAGGGAGCACTTGAGCCCCTGCTGTGTGCCCAGCCCCCCCATCTTCCCAATAAGGCATACTGCAGTTCCTCAAGCTTTGGTACAAACTGCATTCCCTGTCACTTCTTGAGAAGGGGAAACCTGTCTACTCCAAGATGAAACAGCCTTCGTTGACTCACACCTCGATCCCTATTGCTGCAGGCCGCCTGCCAGAAGCTGGGGGCTGCCCAGGAGGAAACAAAGAGAACCTCAGGTGCCTCCCCTGGGTCCATCCCAGGGCAGGTGCCCTGCACCCATCCCTTCCAGCCTCCTCATTCCCTGGAGGCTTTTCCATCCCACTTATTTAGGTTTTCCTCTTACGGACATTTTACATCCCCTGATTTCAGGAGCTCTGTGAGACTCGCCTGTGAGCTGGGGCTTCCTTGTAAACACTCCCTTTGCAACCCTTTTCCCTATTCTGCCTCCCAGCTGGGAGTTCCGGGGGCTGCAGGCCTTCCTGACCCTGTGTCACACACCCTTTTGGCCCCGGCACCCTGCTGAGCTGGGTACAGAGCAGCCTTTCTGGAAATGGCCCTCAGTGAGTCACACTTTTTATTTTTTAATTTTTAAATTTAATTTTAAAATCTATTTATTTTATTTTTGGCTGCATTGGGTCTTCGTTGCTGCGTGCGGGCTTTCTCTTGTTGCGGCGAGCAGGGGCTACTCTTCATTGAAGGCTTCTCATTGCGGTGGCTTCTCTTGTAGTGGAGCACGGGCTCTTGGCGTGTGGGCTCAGTAGTTGTGGCGCACGGGCTTAGTTGCTCCGCATGTGGGATCTTCCCGGACCAGGGCTCGAACCCATGTCCCCTGCATTGGCAGGAGGATTCTTAACCACTGCGCCACCAGGGAAGCCCTATTGATACATTCTTATGTTTATACTACCTTCTAAATTGAGTGTGGACCTAACTGAACAGCCATCTCAGTTTGGACTGGCTGTGTTTCAACCCTCCGTAGCCACATGTGGCTCAGGGCCACCCTACTGGACAGCTCAGATTTAGTGGAAAGTTGCCTTGTGGCACAGATCCCTGAAAACACACCGCTGCAGGGCTGGGAAGCCACGGGAGGTGTTTTTTAAAAAGTTGTGGTTAAGATACGCATAATGTAAATTTCACTATTTTAACTATTTTTCAGCGGACAGTTCAGTGGCATCAGATATAATCAGGTTGCAGTGCTGCCGTCACCACTATCCACATCTGGGAATGTTTCATCATCCCAAAGTGTAACTCTGTACCCATTAAACAATGACTCCCCCATCCACCCTCTTCCAGCCCAAACATTCTGCTTTCTGTCTCTGTGAGTCTGACTACTTTAGGAACCTCATGGAATCATACAGTATTTATCCTTTTGTGCCTGGATTATTTCACTTAGCCTAATGTCCTCAGGGTCCATGCATGTTGGAGCATGTGTCAGAATCTCCTTGCGTTTTTTTAAGACTGAATAATATTCCACTGTATGGAGGGGCCACATTTTGCTTATCCATTCATCATTGGAGGTTTTGAGTAAGCGGTGACTCAATATGTCCTGTCAAGAGATGGGGCCTGAGATAGGGATGACCAAGGGGCCCTTGGGGCAGCACTGGTTCTCTCTGCTCTGCCTCCTTTGTCTCTCTCTAGCTCCAGTTCTGCCTTGGTTCCCGTGACTAGGGGATGCCCCTACCACCAATCCCCAAGGGGAATCCTGCTGTCGCTCTGGCAGAGACTTATGGGTGGGCTAGGGTCCAGTCCCTGCAGGCTTCCTGGACCAGAGGGTCTGGGATGGGGAACCTGAGCTCAGAGATGGAGGGAGGTGGGGCCTGAGCTGGGGTCACCTTGGTTGACAAGCCCCTCAGGACCTGTGTGAATCCCCCTGGCTTGGCGGGGGGACAGCTGTTGGTAGCAAATGAGGAAGGAGAGAAGGTACAGGACTGATGGATGAGAGGTCTCGTGGTCCAGGTGTGAGTGAAATACAGATGTTGCATCCACCGTATAATCTGATGAGGCTACAAAGGAGCATCTTTTAAAATCTTTCTGGTGATGGTAGAATTTTGAGCTAGAAGGTGAGAGAAGGGAGTGCTATTTGGTGAGCACCTACTATGTGCTGGGCGTGAGGCATATGTTGCCTTGTATAACCCTCTCCCTGTCCTCTCATTCTCCCCTTTTTTCAGCTAAAGAAACTGAGGTTCAGAGAGGTAAAGGGGCTTATCCAGCTCACAGAGCTAGGGACTAGAGGAAACAGCATTCGAATCCAGACCTGAGGCCAAGCCCTAGGTGTGTGTGCTGAACCAGGGCCTGAAAGGTTAGGAAGAAGGTTAGGGTCCTGCTCTTGAAGGGCGGGTGAGATCTTCCAGGTCATCATCCTCTGCCTTTCCCAGAAGCCAAACTCAGTGACTCAGGCCAGGGTCACAAGCTGTTTCCTGCAGATGACGCCCTGTTAACCAGTCCTGGGGTTAATTAATACAATTAAAAGCAGAAAGGAAGGAGATGTTGCATTCAATGAAGTCCCTTTCTCATTCTCCTGTAGAATCCTAATTTGTGGGCAGTGGTTTTAATTGTCTTCCCAGCGAGCCTAGCCCTGCTCGGGCCCTGGGGCTGGAGAGCACAACTGCATCCTTTTCAAAAATCTATAATTAGGGCTTCCCTGGTGGCACAGTGGTTGAGAGTCCGCCTGCCAATGCAGGGGACGTGGGTTTGTGCCCCGGTCTGGGAAGATCCCACATGCCGCAGAGCGGCTGGGCCCGTGAGCCATGGCCGCTGAGCCTGCGTGTCCGGAGCCTGTGCTCCGCAACGGGAGAGGCCACAACAGTGAGAGGCCCGCATACCGCATACCGCATACCGCAAAAAAAAAAAAAAAAAAAATCTATAATTATACCAGCCTCCCTAGGCACGGGCTGCGAGGAGTTAACTGAACAGAGAGGGGGTGCTCAGGGGTGGGAGGATGTCGGAGAGGAGAGAGGATTTTAATGTCCCGAACTCAGCAGGGACGCTGACGTGGAGATGGGGTGGCGTAGGGAGTTGGGGATGGGGGATGGGGTTGTCTGAATGGTGGAGGGAAGGAGGTTGGGGAGACTGGGAAGAGGGGCTATAGGAGCATGGTCTAGAAGTTACGAGCTCCCACTCCTCAGTCCTCTAGATCTGGGTTCATATGTAACCACTTACTCACCCTGTGATCTTGGGCAAGTCACTTAACCTCTGTGAGCCTCAGCTTCCCCATCTGAAAAATGGGGATGGTAATGATCACACCTACCCCATAGCATCCTGGTGGGGGCATGAGAAAATATGTGTAAAGAGCTTGGCAGAGGGCCTGGCAAGTGCTCCATATTCCTCAGAGATCATCATCATCATCCTCACCAAAATTAACGTGGATCAGGCTGCCCTGGTGGCGCAGCAGTTGAGAGTCCGCCTGCCGACGCAGGGGACGCGGGTTCGTGCCCCGGTCCGGGAAGATCCTACATGCCGCGGAGCGGCTGGGCCCGTGAGCCATGGCCGCTGAGCCTGCGCGTCCGGAGCCTGTGCTCCGCAACGGGAGAGGCCACAGCAGTGAGAGGCCCGCGTACCGCAAAAAAAAAAAAAAATTAATGTGGATCACCTTCCAGTCTCGGGTGCTGATGCCATGTCCTCGTCACAGAGTTAGGAGAGGGAGCAAGAACCTCTTGCCGATTAGGGCTGCCCACTTTCAGTGGTTGCAGGAGAAACTGAGTTCCCCATCTCTGGAGGTGTACAAGTGGGATACAGACGTGTGGAGCCTGGTGACTAAACTCAACCTGATAATTCAGAACAAATTCTGATGGGAGCTGATGGACCCCTGGGTCTTGGTCATGCCTGCTGGTCAGACCCAGGTTCAAATTCCAGTTGTGTGTGTGTCTAGGGCAAATGATGTCACCTTTCTGAGCCTCATTTTCCTCATCTGTCTAATGGGAGTGAGTGGATTAGAGACTGTTAGAGGCGATGTCTGCACCATGCTAGGCGTGCAGTAGGTGCTCCGCAAATGGTGCACGATGACGACGATGTGTGGCTGCACCGCGCGGCACGTGGGATCTTAGTTCCCCGACCAGGGGTTGAACCCATGCCCTCTGCGGTGGAAGCTGAGTCTTAACCACTGGACCACCGGGGAAGTCCCTATTATTATCATTTTTAAACAAGGCTCCCTGGGTTTCCCTCCTTTCCTCCTTGGTTCACACCATCCCTTTTATCCTCCTTGGCTTGTCAGTATCCACGCCTCCTTCGGGGCCTGGCTGAATGACCAGGCCACCTCCTCCTCCCTCCAGAGTCCCCTTCTCCCCCAAGTAGGAGGGACCCCTCCCCTTCCAATGCCCAAACCATGGCTCTTAGGACATACATCACTTTCTCCCTCAGGCCGTCTGAGCTGGTGGGGGTCTCAGACCATGAGGTACAACCCCCATTGTATACAGGAGCAATCTGAGGCTCAGAGAGGGGGAGAAATTCTCCCAAGGTCACACAGCAAGTCTGTTGGCAGAAACAGGCTCAGTCCCTCCTCCCCAGCTCAGTCCTGTGCTCCTGGCAGTTATCTGCACACAGCTTCTCCCTGGGGGGAAGGGGCTTCCTTGGGGTGGAGCCCAGACAAACCTTTGTGTTGCTGCCTCTGGAACAAGAAGACTCAGATATGCCATCAAATGTCTAGAGCCTCGGTTTCCCCACTTGTCCTGAGGATGCATTGCCCCCATCACCACTGAGGTTGGAGTCAATGGGATCCTGAGGGTGCCTCCCCCAACCCATTCCACCAAGTGCCTCCAGGCAGGGTCTGAGGGGATCAGAGCCCACCGTGGCGAGGAAGAGCTGGTGGCTACACCTGCAGACAACTCTCCTGGCTCCCAGGAGTTCTTGGAGCTGGGCTCTCCCTCCATTCTCCCAGCCAGTGCCCCTCCCCACTCCAGCTCAGGACCATCTGGCCCACCTGGGGATGGGGGGAGCAACACCCCCTCTGGAAAGCCTCCCTTGATTGCCTCAGCCTGGGTGAAATGCCTCCTCTGTACCCACCCAGGCCTTTACGCTCAGAATAAAACAGACTCCCCACCCTGTCCCAGAGGAAGGGTCCTTCCAGGACCTTCCAAGGCAGGGTTGGCCATTTGGGACTGTTCCTTTTCAAGAAAGAGCCCTACCACCAAAAAGAGTTAGAATTCTCTGGGAGTAGCATGGTCTTGGGAGTCAAACAGTCCTGGATTCAAATCCAAGCTCTGCCGCATGGCCTTGGAAGGGTTACCACCCTATGCTGGGCCTGGGCCGCCTCCTCTGAGCAATTGGGACATATGAGGGAGAGGGAAGCTGAGGCTGGCACAGCGTCACCACCTGCCAGGACACCCGCCATACGTGGCAACTGAGCAGTGGGAATGTGGCTAGTCTAAATTGAGATGTGTTTGTAATCATGTAAAATACATGCTGGATATCCAAGACTTAGCACAAAAAAGAATGTAAAATATCTCATTAATAATTTTATACCTGTTGAAATAATTTTTTGATATCTTGGGTTAAATAAAATAAATGATTAAAATTAATTTCATCTGTTTAAAAAAATTGTTACTTTTTAAAATACGGCTATAGAAAATTAAACATGCCGTATGTCTTGCCTGCATGGCTTGCGTTTGGTGTCTGTTGGACAGTGCCCTCTAGAGGACAGCCACTGGACCCGGGTTGGGGGATAAGGGCTGTGTGTTGGGCTGAGAGGGCCTGAAGCCTGGCCTTGCCGACTCCTGGCTGCTGAGTAGCCCCAGGCCAGATACTGCCCGCTCTGAACCTCATTTTCTGCATTAGTAAGAAGAGCTGGTGGGCCAGGGTCAGGGTTTTTCAGTCAACTGGGGGAGCTTATGGGCAGGGGGAGGCTGAGTGAGGGTAGATGGAGGCTGGCCCTTCCCCGGCTCACCCTCATGGAAACCCCACCCAAGGACATCCCATCTCTGCCCTATCTTCCACCCACGAGACCCAGATGTACCATTTCCCATCCTCCTGTCGGACAGATGTGCTTCCTCCACTCAGCCATCTCTGGGAGGAGAAGGGCCGTGGCTGAGTCACGCAGGCCCAGGCTCCAGGGCTGGCTTCGCCCTTCCTAGCTCTGTGATCCTGGCATGAGCAAACCCCCCACCTCCCAGTAGCTCTGGACCCCCTTCCTCCATTTGCAGGAGGGAGAAGTGTGGGTACTTTCTGATTCCCATTGCTCAGGCAGTGGCACCTGGAGAGGGTCACAGCTGTGTCCCTCCCACTGTCTCTTGGTCAGCAGGGTCACACTGCCGGTTACCTTGGATCCAACTAGGGGGCCTCACCACTCTCCTTCCTCTGTTTGCAAAGGGTACCGGGTGGGCAGGGGCCCGGATCAAAGCCGAATCCGGCTGTCCCAGAACCGGGGGCCAATGGCTCGCTCTGATCACCTCCCAGCCCTCCTGGTGGCTCGGTCCTCGGCGGCCCCCTTCAGTCCTGCTTGAGTTGGCAAGTCAGCATCAGAGCAGGCATGGAGGGCTGAGCCTGGCCTGGGACCCTCGGACAGGGCCCCTCCTGCCTGTGGACGCTGCTCCACCACTGACCAGCCAGGTCTGCTCATTTGTTTATTCAAAAAGTATTTATTGAGCACCTACTATGTGCCAAGCTGGGGATATATCAGTAGACAAGACAGGCACCGCCCCTGCCTCCTGGAAGGGAAAGCAGACCATAAACATAAATATTAGCTGTGCTGTCCGATACAGTAGCCGTTACCTACAAGTGGCCATTTACATTTAAATTTAAATGAATTTAAATGGAATAAAACTTAAAATTCAGTTCCTCATTCACACTGGTCATATTTCAGATGCTCAATAGATACATGTGGCTGGTAGCTACTGTATTAGCTCAGATATAGAACATTTTCCTTGTCACAGAACGTTCTAGTGGACAGCACTATTAGTATGTGGGAAGGGAAGAGGGATTTGAAGCACTGGGTTGGGGCAAGGGATGCAGTTTTTTGTTTTAAATACAAATTCAATTTTGCAATTTTCATTTTAAAAAATTTTATTTATTTGTTTATTTTGGCCATGCGGCTTGTGGGATCTTATTTCCCCAACCAGGGATCGAACCCGGGCCCTGGCAGTGAATGCGCCCGAGTCCTAACCACTGGACTGCCAGGGAATTCCCAGAGATGCAGTTTTAAGTGAGGTGGTCAGGGTAGGCCTTGATGAGGAGGTGACATTTGAGCAGAGTCCTGAAGCAGGGGAAGGAGGGAGCCATGTGAGAATCTGGGGGAAGAGCCTTCTAGGCAGAGGGAACAGCACACGCAAAGGCCCTGAGGTAGGATCTCAGCTGGAACGTTGGAGAAGCAGCAAGGAGGCCATCGTGTCAGGAATGGAATGAGCAGTGGAAAAGTAGCTTGAGGACAGAAAAGACAGGGATTGATCTGTGTTTTGCCAAATTACCTCTGGCTGCTGTGTTGAAAATAAATTGTCGGGGAGCGGGCAGGGAGGTCAGTGAGGAGGCTCCCCCACTGTTACGGGTGAGAGGTGGTGACGGCTGGCCCAGCGTGGGGCAGTCGGAGTGGGCAGAAGGGACCAGATTCAGGAGATGTTCTGGAGGCAGAACCCATGGGATTGCCCAGAGGTCGAAAGGGGGTGTAAGAGGAAGAACGAGGGAGGCAAGGGCAACTCTACAGTTTGGGGCCTGGGCACCTGGAAGGCAGAGGCGGGTGGGCGGGTACCTTCCTCCGGGAGCCTGCTGCCCAGCTCTCAGCTGACCGCACACCACGCCTGGCTTGTGTTCAGTAACTCCAACAACACCCATTCTTATTAAATGGGCCTTGTTACGCAACAGCGGCCAGTCCCTCCCGAACCTCAGAGGATGTGGGCAGCCTGAACGCATGACCCTGGAGGTCAGGGATGTCACAGACTTTCTCTTAGCCCAGAGACTCGTTGCTGGAGTCAGGCTCCACTTGGAAACCCTGTGTGCAGAGCAGAAAAAGCAACTTATCAATCCTGAACCTCCCAAAGCCCTCGGGATCATGGGGAGGGGGTGGAGGGAGGTGGCCCCAGAGCAGGACCCCCGCCCCCAGTCAGACTCTGTCCTCCTCCTGCCCTGAGCTGAGCGGTGCCTTGAGGGACCACCGGGGCTGCAAGGTGGGCTTGTCTGCCCGCTGGGTCGGGGTGTCTGGCGGGCTGCAGCAGCAAGGTGGGCATGGGATGGGGGCACTGATGGATGCAGCATTCCCTGGGTGACCTGCCTGTTGCCAGGTGTCTTTCCAGGGTGAGAAAATCTCTCCTGAGAAGATGAAAGGATTCTAATTACATCTCAGGACAGTATTTGTTTGGAGAGACGAGTGTCAGAACATATGGTGGGGAGCGGTGCTGGGCCGCACTGAGCGGGGATTTGTTTTCTCTTACCTGCCAGCCTGGTGGGCATGGCAGTGGGTGGGGCTCCTGCTGGGTCCCAGGAACCACCTGCTCTGGGATTTGGTGGGCGAGCTGGACCCTGCTGGAGGGATGGGAGGCACATGTGTCTCCCACCGCCTCCTGGGGCTCTTGAGAGGATGGAGGATATATCACACCTACGAGGTGCCAGAAGATGTGTAGCCACAGGAGAGCTGGTCCCTGTTCTCATGCAGCTTGCACAGGCAGTGCAGGCAGTGAACCGATGCAAGACCGTGACCATTCCCCAGGCAGGTGGGAGGTGGGGGGTTGAGGGGAACCTACCCACGTGGTCAGGGAAGGCCTCTCTGAGGGGACCAAGTTTCAGCTGAGCTTTGAGTGACTTGCTGGACGAAGAGGGACCAGGGGAAGAACATTCCAGGCATTGGGAACAGCGAGGGCAAAAGTGAGGTGAGAAAGTGAGGCATGTTCACAGGACAGAATGGAGACCAGGGGGTGGTGGGCAGGGCTTGCCCCCCAACCTGGTGCAGAGGGGACCCGAGGAAGGGTTCCGAGGGGGCGGGGGGGGGTAGGTCTGATTTGGTTTTGCAAAGACGGTGCTGAACGCTGTGCCCTGGGGTGGGGAATGATCCAGGATGGGGGCAACTGGAGAAATCGGGGAAGAACTGACGAAAACAGCAGCTTCCTCCCTGACCTCCTTGCTCACACCTTCCAACCAAGCCCTCCTCGGATCCATCGCTCCCTTCCTGAGAATCTGGTGCCCGCGGGCTCCGGGATCAAGGCCCAGCTGTGTGGGGCCTTCGGGGCCCCGGGCCTACGCCTTCATCCCCAGGTCTGGCCAGCTGCCGCCGCACAGGCCTCTGCGCAGCCTCGCGGAGCTCGTCTAGGTGCCCCACCTGCAGCCAGGCCACACCCGCCCGCAGGCGTGGCCGCTCCCTCTCTCTCAGCTCCAGCCCCCGCACCAGCCCCGGGCCGCCGGCCCCGCTGTTTCCTGAGCCCCGGCCACCCCTCCCCCGGTTTCTCCGCACAGCCCTGTTCACAGAGACGCCCCACGACATGACGGCGCGGACGGGCGAGGACGTGGAGATGGCCTGCTCCTTCCGCGGGAGCGGCTCCCCCTCCTACTCGCTGGAGATCCAGTGGTGGTACGTGCGGAGCCACAGGGACTGGACGGACAAGCAGGGATGGGCCTCGAACCAGGTACCGCCCCTGGGGAGACTTCCGAGTGGGGCTGGGAGAGCCCTGGCCCACCCACCCCCGGGGAGGAGTGTGTCTCTGCCCCTCATCTCCTCGGAGGGGCGTGGGCCCCGGCTATGTTCGTCCTCTGAAGCCCCCAGCTGTCTCCTTCCCTTTTTCCCGGAACGGAGGCCTGTTTGTGGGGAGGGGCAGGGGGCGGAGCCAGGCTGAGCACTTGGGATGGGCCCAGTAAGAAGGGCCTTCCAAGGAGTAGAGTCCCTCCCTTCGTGTACAGGTGGGGAAGCAGGCCAGAGGGACAGAAGCTGTCACACACACGTGTACATGCATGCCTTTCCACATACGTGCAGGCACACGAGGCCGCCCAGTCACGGCACACACGTTCACCTCTGCACTCGTGCACGCTCCCACGCACACACTGTGCCAGCCTGCGGCGGGGAGCGGGGGAGGGGGTGGCGGAGTGCAGACGCTATTGGTGTCTCCGCCCACGTGCCGGGTAAGCACCATCCCCTGCCACCAGACCCGCTGCCAACACTGCTGAGGGTTTTCTCTGGACAACAGAGCCTGCTGGCCAGCAAGGCAGGCTGGAGGAGCGCCCTATCAATGACTGACGGGAGTTGGAGGGTAAATACCCCAGCTCCCTTGCTCCTCGGTTGGGATAACTGAAGAGCATCCTGCTCCCTTTCCCCCATGTGCCCAGTGGGAGTAAGTTCCAGTTGCCCAGGGGGGTAACTGGCTTGATGACATACCCATCATTGACTTCCTTCCCTCTTTTGTCTCACTCACTCATTCCTCTCCTGATGTTTCCTGGGATCACCTACCAAATAAACCACTTGCACCTGAATCTTTGTCTTAGGGTCTGCTTCTGGGGGAACAAACTAAGACACTCTCATTCTTACGCTTGTGTATATGTAAATGTTATGCAAACACATATGTGTCTGCCCACCTGTTCACTTATGAGCACTTACATGACGCACCTTCATATGCACATACAGGCATGCTCACACATTCTTGCATGTTTCATGAAATGGCCTCTAACATATTCACAAATATATATTAAACTCACCTAGCTCCTGGAGGTGTCAACCCCCCAGCACACAGGCTCAGAGGACTCCAGTGGTCAGAGAAAGCCCTTAGGCAAAGAGTTGCAGGCTTTGTAGTTGGATGCCTCTGGGGTCAGCTTGCCAGGGGATAGTATGTGGGCAGGGCTCCGACAGCGTCTGCTGCAAACACTCCTGAAAACACAACACATTCACAGATAGAGAGATGCAAGTGTACAGACAGACACTCCTACAGACACACCAAGCCCGAATACCATTTTTGCCTGTTCACATGTACCCTCCCTGTATATCTCTAAATATCGTATATATCAGAATGTGTAGCACATGCACAGTCAGTTTTATAGGCACCTCCTTTATCTTCCTTTGCTCTGACTCACCTCCATGCCCTGAGTGGACATAGAGCTGAAGGACCCCAACCTCTAGACCCGTAGTCCCCAGAGCGTCACTTGTGGTTACGAGAATCTTAGCCATTGCTCGTATCCCCACCCCGTGATCCTAACACATTGTCTCTGTTTTCTCCACCCTCCCGCTCCCAACAGCTAAAAGCATCTCAGCAGGAAGACGCAGGGAAGGACGAGACCAAAATAAGTGTGAGTTTTGGTAATGACTTCTCACAAGGGCTCTAATGGAGGACACAGCTGTAATTTAAAAAAAAAAAAAAAAAAAATCCAGTTCAGCAGGGAACTTGGGCAAGAAGATGGAGGAGAAGGAAAAAAGAAGGGGGAAAAATTGGCCTGGCTCTATTTTTTAAAAGCCAGAGGTTTTTCAAGTTCATTGAATGACAGGCACAAACAAATGACAGGGGGAGAGAAGACGCATTCTCTCCTGTTGGGGCCAAGGCTGTGTGCATCCCTGATGCTTCATGTCTGTCTCAGCAGCATTTTTTATTTGGGGAACCAACAGGGTATAATGAGACTGAGCCGGCTTTTTTTGGCCCATCACGTATGACTGCTGTGGCATCTCATGGTCACTTGGGTCATCTGGCTCCAGACGTGAGGCAGGACAGGGGGACTACAGCTGAAGGATTTCAAGACTGGCCGGGCCTTCTAATGCATTGACTCATTTTATCGTTGCTCCGTCTCTATGGGGAAGGGCAAGCTTTCACCCATTTTACAGGTGAGGCAACTGAGGCTTAGAGGGGTCAAAGCCTTGCTGGAGGTCGTGACTTGGCTGAGCTGCCTCCAGCTTTTTGTCTTCAGGCTACGCTGGAGCCCAGTGAGGTGGGGCACCCAGGGGACTCAGGGATTGACAGTTTTTGTAGAGGAGGGCACCCAAAGCAGGGCCTGGAAGAGGCAGGCAGGATCGAGAAAAGAGACTGTGTAGAGGGGACCGGCCTGGTGACACATGTGGCCATGGGACCAGGTTGGGTTTGTGCACGGGGCATGTGGTCAGCCTGGCAGGAGGTTAGAAGTCCACTGGACACATAGAAGATGCAGGTGCCCGCCGGGGTATGAATGTGCATGTGTGGGAATGACCTCCAAAATCACTCTTTTCTGTTGCTCCTTCTGAAGTCCTTCAAGGACCTGCGGGGGAGCTCGGGACCCCAAGACCAGTTAGATGCAGAGGAGCTCCCTGAGCGGAAGTCACAGTGTAAAGAGTGGGCATTGGGAGGCATGAGGTGCTGTGCCAGGCACTGGAGGTGGCAGAACGGAGGCAGGGAGGCCAGGAGGGAGGCTCCCACAGAAGCTCAAGCAGGAGGTAGGCAGATGACAGACAAGGGCCTTCGAAGCATCATTTGTGCAGTCTGCCCCGGGGCCTTTCTGAGTTGCGATCTGGAAATTTGAGCCATTTCCAGCTCAGGGCAGCTGCTGGTCCACCCTCTCTAAATCCCTAGCCCTCACCCTAACCCTCACTCTCTGCCAAGGGCACACCCATACGTAACACCCCATTTCTTGCCCAAACACCCATCAGTTAAGCCCAGGAAGGTAGAAATCTGTGTGTGTATTAATATACCCCGTTCATGGCAACTCTCTCGCCGATGATTTTGTTTGGGGTTTAAGGAGCATCTCAGGCACAGGAGAGAATAATCTAATTGACTTAGAGGATTAGAATTCAAGGCTGTTGGGCCCCACGTGAGGGGAATGCGAAGGTGCTAACTAGTTAAATAAAATAAATGTGCTCAGCATGACTGTGCAATCCCCCCCCACCCCATCCTAGCCCCGGCGATTCTTGCACCAGCGGGGGCTGTGGGGCTCTGGGGCTCTGGGGCTCTGGCTAGGAAACTCACAGACAAGCACAGACCCAGTTCCTTGTGCAGACAGCGTCTTGCACGTGACCGTTCTTAAATACACAGACGCGCAGTTAGTGGACACCTGTAAGCAGAGGCACACCCCGGTTTCCTGCAGCTTAGGAGAAGGCTCAGACTTTTCTCTGCGGGCTTCGAGGTTCTGTGCAACTTGCTCTGCTCACCCTCTGGGCTATCTCACCTCGCTTGACCCGGCTCACACTGCCCCCTTCCACCCGCTGCCTTCCAGCCTCCCATTCCTTCCACCTCTGGGCCTTTGCACAGGCCAGTCCCTCTGCCTAGAAAACTGTTCCTCTCTCTTCCTTCAGAGCTCAGCTCAGCAAGCCTCCCTGGACCCTGGAACTCAGCCGGCATCCCTCCCTTCTCCCTGCTGGCTGCATTTCTGTCTGCACTTATCCATGCCTGTGAGCATTTGTCTCAGGCCTGTCTTCCCCGGAGACAGTGGGGCTGGGACTGTGCTTGCCTGATTGACTGGTACATTTCCAGAGCCTGGCACAGCGCCTGGCAGGTAGTTAGTGCTCAATAAATATTTATCAGGTGACTGTCACACGTACCCACACACCCCCAGGCCAGTGGCAGTGTAAAGCCAGACACAGATTTTTTTTTTTTTTTCTCTTTGCGGTACACGGGCCTCTCACTGTTGCGGCCTCTCCCATTGCGGAACACAGGCTCCGGACGCGCAGGCTTAGCGGTCATGGCTCACGGGCCCAGCTGCTCCACGGCATGTGGGATCTTCCCGGACCGGGGCACGAACCCGCGTCCCCTGCATCGGCAGGCGGACTCTCAACCACTGCGCCACCAGGGAAGCCCCCAGACACAGATTTTGATAAACGGACATGCCAACACTATGTGCATCATGCCTGTGCATGGATGTGTACAGGGGACGTGCAGCCATGAAGGGGCTTGTGTGAAACTATGGGACCTGGGGACCGCAGGCCCTGTATCTATAGGAGCTAGATGAGCCAGGCAGGAATTCCGGCCCCATAGCCCCATGTCACCTAAAAATCCCGAGTTCCGTGGAATAATCTCCCAATTTTTAACTGTTGGGACCTAATTTGATTTTTGAAAAACTGTGAAAACCAAACGGCTCAGTCTCCCCGCTGGTAGCGTCAGCACCTGGGGGGCCTCAGGTTCGGAGGAGGAAGTACAGTGAGTTTCTGGGAGTTTGGTGTGGGCAGGGCTCCATGATGGGCTCTGTAACCCATTGGGGCCGCCATGGTGGCCCTGGGCAGGGTGAGATATGGCAGTGCTGAGTGCGGGGGTGCGACAGTGAGGACACAGTGGAGCCAGCCCTGAATGTCACAGGACCTGAGTCCTGGTCCAGCTCCGCCAGTCCCCTGGGCCTCTCTTTCCCCCCTTCACAGCTGTCTAATGAATATATGAAAACACTCTGGCAACTGTGAGATTCCTCCGGATTCGGCCATGTGAATGACAGTGGGTAGTAGAGTAGAAACTTGATATGAGTATTCGAATCACGTGACTCCCATTCCTAGCATGTGTGGAGCAGGGAAAGGAGGCCCAGCTTCTCTACAGGAAATGGGAGGGAATGAAAAGAGAGATCGTTTATGTGGGAGGACAGGCATCTGTGATGACGATGGTGACAATCATAATAATAGTAATAATGAAGCAGCTAACGTTTATTGAGTGCCCGCCATGTGTCGGGAACCACGATGAGTGCTTTACATGAACTATCTCAGTTAACTTGGGGCCTGGGAAAGGGCCCCCTGGCCTTCAAAGCATCTCCCTCGGGAGCTTGTACGTGCTGAGGATTCTCCCATCAGGACCTTATTCCTGTGGCTCAGGTAAATTCTGCTATGTCCATTTTCAAGTTCTGGAAACTTTTCTTTTGACCTAACTGAAGTTCTGTCTTTTGGAATTTAGGTTAATTTCCCCTTAACCAGTTTTGCAAGTTGAGATGGCCCCCGACTTCCTAATTGTAAAATAAGGTGAAATTCTCCACACACCTTTTTTCCCAGGGGGCTTACCTGCCTTCGTTGCTGTTAGTCCCTCCTTTGGTCTAACCCAAGTCATTTGTGCTGTAGATTCAGTTCATGTTAACCTGTTTCAGTCCAAAATAGCCGTGGGCAGCCTGGGTCTCCATATACGTGTGGCCTCGTGCTCCGGCCCACTTACCCTAAGCCCCGCCTCCTCTCCAGCTAAGCCCCAAAAGCCAGGTACATCCAAAGTGGCCTCGGGAAGCATACTGCAGCCCCCTGTCCCCACATCTCCATAAATGGTTAAAAGGCAGCTTCATTGGTCAGATCAATCTTGACCCTATAGGTCAAACCCCTGTTTACCCCGCTTGGCTGCCCCACAGATATGACACACATATGGATCCCGCGTCTTTTCTGGTGTGGGGGATGGGGGCTGGGACCACTGGAGCAGCACGTGAGGTCTGCATCCTTCACTAAGGATTAACAGGCCAAGCGGCAGGTCATGGTATATTATGACTTTATTTTCTGCAGTAGACGTTTCTGTATTTTCTTGAAATTCCTGCCGTGATCCACAATATACAAAGGGCATGGAACTCTGAAGTCTGAAAGGGAGGCAAGATTCATGTGGAGTCAAAAATCACTCCATCCATCTTGGAAATCCCTTGAGACATCCATAGAGCAGCCGGCCTCTGGCTGGGACTGAAAAGATTCCTCTGTGAAGGCCGTGGTCACACACTCCCAGTCCCTGCTCTCACGGTACTCCCAGTCAGTGTGGGGGATGGATGTTAATCCAATAATCCCTCATGATAAAAAGTAAAATTACAACTATGACCATCAAAATGAGAAGGAGCGAAGCCAGTAACAGAGGACCTGACCTAGTCTGGTGGGTCTGGAGGGCTTCCTGGAGGAGGTGGAGTGAGGTGAAGTGAGCACTGAAGTGTAGAGAGATTGACTAGAAGTAGGGGGAACTTCTCTGGGTGTGTGTGTTGGAGGAACTGCAGGAGGCTGTTGTGGCTGAGGGGAAGATGGGGATGAGACCCCAAAGGTCCCCCCAGCAGCCACTGCTGGGAGCCATCAAAGGAAGCGTTCTCAGTTGGGGGCGTTTTGGGAAGATCTCTCTGGCTGTCACGGGAGGACGGATTGGAAGGAGCCAGAATGGCTTTGGGGAGACCCTGGAGGAGGCCGCGATGTCCTGGCCAGTGCCTGGGGATCTGGATTCTGGAGAGAAGGGGAGGGGGCCCAGTGATGTTTAGAGGGAAGGTCAGTGGGATTCAGAGATGGATTGTGCCAGAGTGTGAAAGGAGCAGTGGGGATGACGACTTGGGAAGGTCTAGCTGGAATGGGTGAAGCCTTCTGGGGCCCAGATTTGGGGAGACTCTGGGTTGGGTTCTGGACATGCCAAGGGGCTGGCGGCTGGGTGTTGCTGACGGAGGCACAGGAGTGGCGGAGCTCAGGGCAAGCCCTGGCCTGGGGCAGGGGCCCACTGACCCCTCTTCCCCACCCAGCACCTTCCCAGGGCCACCACGTCACTCTTAGGCTGAGACCACGTGGAGGAAAGGTCTGGCACCATGGTCGCAAATTAGCATCACCCGTTCTTCCTGGCTCGGCTCGGGAGAAAGATCCCAGCCTGCCCACCTGATGGTCTGTGGGCTCCTGCCGTGTCCAGAAGGGCCTGGGCCGTGGGCATGCAGGGAGGAGGCTGAGCTTGGTCCTGGTGTGGACTGGCCTTGCCTCTTTCAGCATAATTAGGTGCTTAATTGCACTGCTAAGGCCTGTCGATGCCTGTGCCGAGATGATTACGATTTACAGCCAGGCTGCCGCCTGGGGGTCTCTTCCCCTCATAGCCTCTCCGGCTGTGTTGGAGGCCTGGGCCGCAGGATTTTTCTGCCCAGTCTGTGAATGTTGAAATCCAACAGGCTGCTCCACCACCCACAACAAGCCTGGGTAGGATGATGGGCCCCCTCCCACAGGAGATGCTTCTGAGGCGGGACTGGGCTCCCCCAAGACATGGAGGGCTGGGGGCCTATGGAATGACGGGGGAGGGGGTAGAAAGACCTGTGGTTTACTGGTTCCGGGAGGCTCCCCAGAGATGTGGTTAAGGCCTGGTCTCTGTCACCAGCTGGGTGGCCTTGGGCAAATCACTTCACCTCTCCGAGCCTCCGTCTTCTGACCCATACAGTGGGTATCCCAGCAGTGCCTACATCATGGGGTTATTATGAGGTTTAAATAAGGTGTAGACTATTTAGCGCATCATTTCACAGGGATCAAGCGCTCCATAAACACTAGCTACCAGCAATACCGTTACTGTTGTTACTGTTTTTATTACTTGCCTTCTCCGGATGGTGCTTAAAGGCGCAGACCCCTGGGGCTGGGAGGGAGCAGCCTCTGGTGTGTGTCCTCTCCCTTCGTCCTGTTGGAAACCAGCTCCCCGGGGTGCTCGGTTGCGGGTGTGAGGTCTGGGTTTTCCGTTAGACCTGGAGCCCGCGCGGATGTTGCTGGGGTCTGGCTGATTCACAGCGGTATCCCCAGCGCCCAGCTCGGAGTGGGCGCTCGCTAATCGTCAGCTGGATGGATGGATGGATGGATCTAGCCCAAGAAAACCGAGGCCAGGGTGCTGGTGACTTGTCAGAGAATCAGCCTCCCAGCACTGTCTGCTGTGCTCCCTGTCTCCCTCCTCCTCCCTGAGGGGGGAGGCCACACACAGGGGCGACAGGGCAGGAGGGAGCTGGTGCCCAGGCCTTGGCCTCTGGGCCAGGGCTGGGCGGAGGAGGGGGCTGGGCTCGGTGCTCCCTCCCTAGCGCTGCTCCCAGCCTTCACATTATTACTCCATTAGCGCCTTGTAGGGTTGACAAATGAAGGATAATTAATATCCGTGAGGGAAACAGATGTTGAGGTAATTCACTCCCCGCTGTGCATTTGCAGCAGCATCTCCTAACTCTCCTGAGAGCTTGGCAGGGCCGCAGGACCTCTCCGTGCCCTTGGCCAGAGGTGATGGAATCAGCAGGGCTGATGGCCTCCAGCTGGGCCCAGCCCCGGTACCCGGAGAGGAGGGGTCCCCTGCCCAGGCGGGCAGCTGGAAGAGTCTCCCGCTGCTTGCTCTGGTGGGAAGGTGGGAAGTTCTGCCTCTGTCCCACCTCCTGCTTCCTGCTGTGCCGTAAGCCCATGCTTTCCTGCCTCGTGGGGGGATGACGACCAGCCAGGAAGGCTCAGAATAAGGGAGGACGGGCCAGGTTCCTTGTGGCTGCCCACTGCTCTCTTCCCTTCTGGAGCCTGGGAAACCCCCCTTGGCCCTGCCAGCTCTGCGTGACCCTCTGTGGGCCTCTGTCATGCCTTTGGAGGGTTAGAGTGCATGGACTCAGGCCTGGGGTCAGTTGCCGGCTCTGCCGTTCACTGACTCAGTGCCCATGGGAAAGTCGCTTCTTTCAGAGCCGTAGCTTCACAATCTGTAAAGTGGGTAGGATCATATATACATGACCTAAAATCAGAAAGCGTAATATCTGGGTACCACTTCATTTGGAGAAGGAAGGAGCTAGAGTGAGACCATTCATTTAACAAATGTTTTTATCGTTATTATTTGCAGGGTACCAGCCTCTGCGATGGTCACTAAGATGAACAAAATAGGTACCATCCCTGCCCTCGTGGAGTTTATAGTTTAGCCAGAGAGAGAAACAAAAATCAAGTAAACAAAATGGTTCTCAAATTGTGATGACTGCTAGGAAGGAAATAGACAGGGAGATGTGACTGAAGGCTTTTTGGAGGAGGTGATGTTTGAGAATGAATGGGAGTCAAGGAGACAGCACCCAGGCAGAGACCAGAAGGCTGTGAGGCCAGAAGGAGCTTGGCATCTGGGAGGAAGGGGCCAGGGAAGCCGGAGCAGATTAGAAGTCATGTGCGTGAGTGCCCGGCCGCACAGTGAATGCACTCCCTCAGAGACCGTCCTCTTCCTCATCCTGGCCTCCTCACTGCAAGGGTGATCGGCAGGGGTGTCCTCCTCCAGAATTTGGGGTGTGGCAAGAATAGGCAGGCTGGTTGTCTGTCCCCATTGCCCCCCCCCAAGGGGAGAGGGACCAGATGGGCTCAGAACTGGGGCCACAGGTCTGAATCCCACTCAGCTCCATCCTGGCCCTGGCGAGCCTGCAGTGCCAACTGGTGGTGAAATCACTGGGCAGGGGGCCCGTGGCTGGCGGTTGGGGACTTTTCTCCCCTGTTCTGTGTAGGTGGGGCAGGGGCTACAGGAGGTGGGACAAGGCTCATTTTGGTTGTAAGAAATAAGGGGACAAGGAAGGATGGAAGCCCCCTCCCATTACCACCACCCCCACTCTATAGGCCCAGCTGTTCTCTTTTTTTTCCCCAGCTTTTTATTTTGAATTGCAGACTCATGGAAAGTTGCAAAAAGAGATCACAGAGTCCCCTGTCTCCTTCACCCAGCTTCCCCAACGATTTATCTTACATGACCGTCCTTTTCTTTCTTAATTGAAACTGCCTTTTCTTTCTTAATTGAAAAAAAACTCACAGTAGCTTTATGTTTGTGGCAGATTTATTCATAAGAGCTGTAATCTGAAAACTACCCAAATGTCCATCAACAGGTGACTGGATAAACAGATTGTGGTATATCCATATGATGGAATACTACACTGCAATAAAAAAGAACACACTGAGCCGTGCAACATGAAGGAATCTCACTGATATTATGTTGTGTGAAAGAAGCCACACACGGAGGAGTTCAAGAACAGGGAAAACTAATCTATGCTGATAGAAATCAGACTAGTGGGTAACCCCTCGGGGGTGAGTATTGACAAGGAGGGGCCACAAGGGTGCGCTCCAGGGGGTTGTAAGTGTCCCATGCCTTGCTCTGGATGGTGGTCACACTGGTGTACACGCGAGTAAAATTTCATTAAGCTGTGTGTGCCTTACTCTGTATAAATTATATTTTAATTTTAAGTAAAATTTTTAAAACCATATCAAATAAACAAGCAAAAAGCCAAAGTACAAAGACAGATGTCACTCTCTTGCTCCCTCCCAAGTGAACAGTTGTTAGCATCCTGATATATTTGTGATCAGCATTTATTTATTTGTTTGTTTGTTTGAGAAACAAAGCTAAGAATTCACTTTGCAGTCTACCCCAGGTCCTCGGCCCTTCCCTGGGCTCCACTCCAGAGACAACCATGGCTGTGAGGCCACTGTGTTCCCTCCCATCTGTTTTCAAACTTGCACACACACAAGTCATCAAAACCAGTGTAGAGTATTTTCCCGTGTTTCTTTCCAGAAATGGCATCACACTGTATGTAGGAGTTTTGCAATGAGATCTTTTCACTTCCTGCATGTCCCTGAGCTCTAACAGGCCTAGTTCTAGCTCATTCTTTTTCGCTGCTGTGCCATAGTCCACTGAATGAACTGACTACTGCCTATTTATCTGATCTGTTGATGGCCATTGAAGTTGCTTCTACTCTTTTGCTGTTAACTCCTTGTGCCCTCGTGGGAGTGTGTCGGGGCCCCGCCCACGGAGTCGGCTCCTGTGGCCAGGTCACCGTCTCTCTGTCGCCCCCAGGTGGTCAAGGTGGTGGGCAGCAACATCTCCCACAAGCTGCGCCTGTCGCGGGTGAAGCCCACGGACGAAGGCACCTACGAGTGCCGTGTCATCGACTTCAGTGACGGCAAGGCCCGGCACCACAAGGTCAAGGCCTACCTGCGGGTGCAGCCGGGAGAGAACTCCGTCCTGCACCTGCCCAAGGACCCGCCCGCAGCGCCCGCCCCGCCGCCGCCCCCCAAGCCCGGCAAGGAGCTGCGGAAGCGCTCGGTGGATGAGGAGGCCTGCAGCCTCTAGACTGATGCCCAGCCCGCCGCCGGCCCGCCCTGCGCCCCTACGGCTGTACCGAGTGCATGAGGAGCCGCTGGACCGCTGGGGACGGGACTGCCCGGGTCCAGCTGCCTCCCCATCCCGAGACCGCCTGTGGCCCCCACGTCGGCCCTCCTCCCACCACCCCTTGGCTCAGCATGTAAGGCCCGCCCAACCCTTCCCCTTCAGACCCTCCCCGTGACCTGGCTCAGAGACGGTGGCCCGGGCACCGAGGGGACAACCGCCCCGGAACGCTGGGGTGGGGCACCAGGCCGGGGCCAGGCTGCCCCCTTGTGTCACCAGCTTCAGTAGAGTCCAGTGTTTCGCTTTGCTTGCTTGTCCCCCATCCCGTCCCAAGCTGGGGCCTCCCAGCCTCACTCCCCCCCTTCCAACCATCCCCTGCTTGGACCTGGAGGTGTGGACAGTGACCCCTCCCCACATTCGGACTTGAATCTTCTGAGCAGAACTGGGGCCTCTCCTCTGGCAAAGAACTGGGAGCAGAGCCCCCAGGAGAGCTGTGGCCAATTGCCAGGGTGGCTCACAGGGGCCCTGGGAGGAGAGGGAGACCCCACTGCCTCCAGGTGGGTCCTTCATGTTCAGCCTCCTTATACTAAGAAACAGCTCCCTGCCCGCCCCGGGGCAGGAATCTGCCCCTTCACATGGCAAGTCGGAAGGAGGGCCTTTCCTTTCTGACCCCACGGCCCCATGCAGAGTTCTGCACCAGCAGGACCCCTTCGAGGGGCTTCGAGGCTCTCCAGGAGCCCCCTCTGCCAGCTCCTAGTGTCCCAGCCGCCTCCCAGGACCCATGCCGAATCCACCCAAGGGCCTGGGACTGTTGGGAGCCGAGGGCCCCCCAATACCAATCCCCTCACAATTCCTGATCAGGGGGCACCCACCCCCTGGTGATTTGTAAATATTTCTATTGGGCCCAACACCCCTTCAGAACTGGCTCAAACCTCTGGCCGCACCTCAGCGATGGAGTCAGGGGACGTGGGAGAGGCTTTGCCTAGGGGTGTGTGGGCTACCCTGTACACATGATCCAGCCCGTGACTACCGGCCAACCTGAATAAAGCGATTTAAAAAAGCCTCTGGGCAGTGTCTTTCTGGGGCATTTGTATCTGGGAGCAGCGCCACCAGAGAGGGGCAGGTGGGAAGGGCTTGGCCAGCCCACACCCCTGCCTCACTCAGCATCTTCTCGCTCCTGCTCTCTGCCCCTCAAGCACAGAAGAAGCACTGGAGGGGGCACAAGAAGTCAAAGGAAAACCAGCCTTTGTCCAGGGCCAATCCAATTACCAGGCACTTGAATTATTCTCAGATTTTGAGATAACTACACATACAGAAGAGAGCATAAAATATGTGTACGCTGTTCTGTGAATAAATAAATTATAAAGCAAGTAGGGGTGAGCTACCAGCTTATCAAGCAGCACCCCATAACTGAACCCTCTGCCCAGCCCATGCCTTCCAGGTCACCCCCCTCCCTGTTAGAGGTCACCACCACCCTGATTTTTAAGGTCATCCCATTCTCAATGTTCTTTTTACACGTTTACTACCTATATGTATATCATCTTAATATAGTTGAGTTTTGTCTACATTTTTTGAACTTTACATGCATGGAATCATACCATATCTATTCCTTAACGCACTGCTGTATTTGTGAGGTTCATCCATGTTGTTTCATGTGTCTGTAATTTGTCCATTTTTATTACTGCATGACTATCTACAACTTATCAACTTATTTATCCATTATACTGTTGACAAAAGTTTGTGGTCCCATCTGGGTGCACGATAATTAACAGCACTGCCCCGAGCATGTGAGCACGAGGGTGGACTGGCTAGGTTGGAGGTTTAGGCACTGCACTTTAGGGGTCTCATTTTCTCCTTAGGTATCACCATCCCCATACTACAGTTGAAGAAATGGGCTCAGAGAGGTTAAGTGGCTCGCCCAAGGTCACAAGGTCACAGCTATCGAACCCTGCTCTGCCAAGCTGAGCTCCTGCTCCCACTATGCCCTGGGCTCTGGACTCCCCCTGGCTCATCCCAGCCTAGAGTCCCACCCGCCGTGGTCCTGCTGAGAATCTGCCTGAGGGCATGTCAGTTAAGCCTTGGTAGCCACTATGGCTAGCTGGCGCCTCCTTTGTGCATCTACAGAAATCACGAGCATCACCCACACTAAGCCTGGGGCATCTGCCTGCCCCTGAGCTCCCCTGCCAGCCAGACTGAGCGAGCCTCCCTCAAGGGCAGGGACCGGGAACTGTTGAAATGATGACTGACATTGGCTGAGCACTGTGTCCCAGGCACTGTGCTGACCGCCACAGCAGCCCCAAAGGGAGGCATGTATCCTGTTTTGAGATGAAGAAACTGAAGTTCAGAGAAGAGTGGGTTGGAGGCTGGCTGGCTGGCTGGATGAAGACATGGATAAACCAGGCTATGAAGCAGGCAGGGCTCTGGACCGGTTGCAGAATCCTTGGGCTGGATGGTCTATGACCTGTGGTCCTTTCAGGCCAGCAGCCAGTCTTTATTCCATGAACATGGTCCCTTCTAGAAATGCCCAAGTGCAAGGCAGACCCTGAAAAGCCCAGGTCCCTCTGGGAAGGTCTGGAGGGTACAGGCTCATCATAGAGTGATAATACTTACAGGTTTTGAGCACCTCCTATGAACTAGTGAAAGACTTTCCACAGGAAATCCTGAGGCTCCACAGGATCTCATTTCACCCTCCCAAGGGCTTGTGTCTCATCTCCGGTCCCCTCCCCCTTTAGAGGGGTCCCCACCTCCTTGGAGGGATTTTTCTTGCTCTATTAGGAATGCAGCTCAGGGGAAAGAACAGTGTCTGGGTTAGAATCCTGCCTCTGCCCACCCTTGTTTCAGGACCCGGGGCAAAGCTCTTCATCTCTCTGAGCCTTAGTTTCCTTTTCTGTAAAATGGGAATGCTCCCAGGGAAATGCAAATCAAAATCATAAAGAAATACTACTTTGCACACACTGAGATGGCAAGAATCAAAAAGACAGAGAATAACAAGTGTTGGCAAAGATATGGAGAAATTGGAACCCTCATACACTGCTGGTAGGATTATAAAATGATGCAGCCTCTTGGGAAAACAGTCTGGCAGTTTCTCAGAATGTTAAACATAGAGTTACCATATGACCCAGCAATTCCGCTCCTAGGTAAATACCCAAGAGAACTGAAAACATATGTCCACACAAAAACTTGTACATGAATACTCACTCATAGCAGTGTTATTCATAAATAACAGCCCCAAAGTGGAAACAACCCAAATATTCATCAACTGATGAGTGGATGAATAAAATGTGGTGTGTCCAGACACTGGAATATTATTTGGCAATAAAAAAAATGAAGTACTGATAACATGCTATACTGTGGATTATTCTAAGGGATAATCAAAACGTTATTCTAAGTGAAAGAAGCCAGATGCAAAAGGTTATGTATTGTAGGATTCCATTTATATGAAATGTCTAGAAGAGAAAAAAATCTATAGAAACAGAAAGCTCAGGATTTCCCTGGTGGCACAGTGGTTAAGAATCTGCCTGCCAATGCAGGTGACACGGGTTTGAGCCCTGGTCCGGGAAGATCCCACATGCCACAGAGCAACTAAGCCTGTGCGCCACAACTACTGAGCCCGCGTGCCACAACTACTGAAGCCTGCATGCCTAGAGCCTGTGCTCTGCAACAAGGGAAGCCACCGCAATGAGAAGATCATGCACCACAACGAAGAGTAGCAGCTAAAAATAATAAATTTTTTTTAAAAGACCCCCCCTCCTTTAAAAAAAAAGAAAGCAGACTGGTGGTTGCCAGGGCTGGGGGAAAGGAAAATGGGGAGTGACTACTAGCGGGTATGTGGTTCTTTTTGGGGTGATGGAAATGTTCTAAAATTGATCGGGGGTGTTCTAAAATTGATTTACACAACGTGTAAATAAACAAAAAACCAATGAAATATTAATATAGTACATTTTACATGGGTGAATTGAATGGGATGTGAATCATATCTCAGTAAAGCTGTTGAGGGAAATGGGACCCTCTTAACGACAGCCCAGTGCCCACGTGCCCACAGCAGGCACATGGGAGGCACTTGGAAAATTCTGGCCACTATTAATATTGCTGTGATTTTTATGTGGAAGCCAAAGCCAAGGTGTGCTGACCTCAGAGCAGAGCTGGAGGTGGCAGCCTGGGGGGTGGGGCCAGGGGGCAGCAGAGAAACAGGAGACCTGGGAGAGGGAAGTTCTTAAAGGGGGTCCCCAGGCCCTGCCCTGAAAGCTCAGAAAACCCCCCTCACACCCCCAGGTTAGTTGTCCCCCAGTATAAGAATAACCCAGGGGAGGTGTTTTTCTAAATTCAGATGTGCAGGCCTCCTCTTGGCCTTCATACCCACATGCAGCCACATCTACAGCTAGTGCCCCTGGCAGTTCTCATGCTTCTGAGTGACTCCAGCCCCCGAGCTCCCTTGGTCTTCAAGGCCCTGAATTCTGACCCAAACCCTACCCACGCTGCCTGCCCCGCTGCCCTCAGGTGTGGACCCTCACAGGGCTCCCCTTTCAACTCTACCCCAGAACCTCCCTTTCCATCCCCTGCTGGGTGAGAATGGGGGAAACTGACAGCAAGGATCAGGCCTCTGCCCCCTCATTCTTTTTTAATTAATATTTATTTGGCTGCACCGGGTCTCACGCGGGATCTTCGTTGTGACATGTGGGATCTTTAGTTGCGGCATGTGGGATCTAGTTCCCTGACCAGGGACTGAACCCAGGGCCCCTGCACTGGGAGCATGGAGTCTTAACCACTGGACCACCAGGGAAGTCCCATCTGCCCCACCCCCTATTCTTGATCCTTCATCCTAGGATTCAGAATGTGAGGCAGGGACGCCCCATTTCAGAAGGTGAGAGAGGGTCAAGTAAGTTTCAACCCAGGGGCTGGACCCTCCCAGCACAGGGCAGGACTGACTGTGCGCCGAGCCGCTAGTAAGCACTAGTTTATGATTAGCTAACCAGAGGGGCAGGGACCGTGCAGAGTCATCCCAGCAGTTCAGTAAGAAGCCAGCTTGGGGCAGGGGATAACGGAGGCCTGGTCCAGGGAAAGGGGGAAGGAACTCAGGAGCCCCATCAGGATCCCTGGAAATGGGTGAGGCCCGCTGCCCTCTTGGGGCCCACACATCACCTAATCCTGGGGCCATCTGAGTCATGGCAGCTTGTGAGCAGCCCAGGTTTGGGGCTCTATCCCCAAAGATTCTGACCCAGTAATTCTAAAGTGGAGCCCAGGAATCTATATGTCCAACTGGATTCTGATGGAGGTGGCCAGTGCAGTATAGTTGGAGAAATATTGTACTATATGATTCTTTAAAGAAAAAGACACAGATAACTTAAAAAAAATACTTTTTTATAAAAGTGGGTGTTTGTTTCACTTAACCACATGCCACATATAGACCTATCTCATTTTTGCTGCTAACTGGAGAGCATTTCAGCAGAGGATGCACCACGATTACCCTCCCCACTTGCCTCCTGATGGACATCTAAGTTATTTCTAATGATTTGCTATTACAGGTAATGATTATCTGAGTATGGCTCTATGAACAGCGTGGCACTCTTGGGGTATTTCAGAGTGCGTGGGAAATCCTTAAACATGGAATTGCTAGCACCAGATATTCTATCAAATTGCTCTCCTCAAGCAACCTTGACTATCTTAAAAAAAATTTTTTTTTGAATAAGTTAATGTTAAAAGTTCAAGAGTATTTATAGAGAATTACATTCTGTTCCCACCCATCAACCATTTCCCAGTTCTTCCAGGAGGCAATTACCATTAGGAAGTTCTTAACTCTCCTTCCCGTTATAGTGTGTGTGTTTGTGTGTGTGTGTGTGTGTGTTTGTATGTGTTTAAATACCCAGATGATAGTGTGATATACACAGTTCTGCATCTTGCTTTTTCCACCTAACAATCTACCTTGGCGATGGTTCCACACGTTTATTGGCTGTAGAATAGCCCGTTATATGGATGAGCCATGATTTATGTAGCCAGTCCCCTAGTGATGAACACTGAGGTTGTTTTCAATCTTGTGCTATCATAAACAATGTTTATTGTGAATTTCCTAGAGTATAAATCTGCGCGTACATGTGCAAATATGTCTGTAGGATAGTTATTTAGAAGTTAGAATTGCTGAGTCAAAGAGTTTGTGCATTTTTAATTTTGGTAAATATTGCAAAATTGATCTCCACAGAAGTTGGACCAACTTACACTCCTGCAAGCTGTGTTTGTGAGAGAGCAACCTGTTTCCTGATTCCCCCACTCTCATGTTTTGATCCTGGTCAAACTGTTGGCTAAAATGGGATCTCATGGTGGTTTCAATTTGCACTTTTCTTATGAGTGAAACTGAGCATCGTTTTGCTTATTTAAGAACTATTTGGGGACTTCCCTGGTGGCTCAGTGGTCGAGCATCCGTCTGCCAATGCAGGGGACACGGGTTTGAACCCTGATCCAGGAAGATCCCACATGCCACGGAGCAACTAAGCCCGTGCACCACAACTACTGAGCCTGTGCTCTAGAGCCTGCGAGCCACAACTACTGAAGCCTGCACACCACAACTACTGAAGCCCGTGTGGCTAGAGCCCGAGCTCCACAACAAGAGAAGCCACCACAGTGAGAAGCCCGTGCACTGCAAAATGAAGAGTAGCCCCCGCTCGCTGCAACTAGAGAAAGCCCACATGCAGCAACAAAGACCCAACGCAGCCTAAATAAATAAATAAACAAAACAAAACAAGAAAAAGAACTATTTGTACTCCCTTTTCTGTGAACTGACAGCTCATAATCTTTGCCCATTTTTCTATTGGTTTGTTGGTTGTCAATCTTATTGATTTGTAGGAGTTCTTTGTGAGATGAATTGAAATATTTTTCTCAGTCTTTTGTTTGTCATTTGGCTTTGTTTTTGGTGTTTATTTTTTTCTCCCAGGTAAATTTTAAAAAATTGTTAAGTGCTTTATATCTATTAATCTCTTATTTTATCATTTCCGTATTATGTTTCATTTCTATAAATGTAAATTTTACTCTTCAGGGATTTAAATTGCTTCAAAGTATGAGATAAGGTTCCCATTTTATTTTTTTCTAGATAGCTATTGCTTATCTCATCACTATTTTTCCTCCACTGATTTGAAATGTCATCATTATCATATTGCAAACTCCCACATATATATGGACCACTTCTCAACTTTCTTCTCTACCCCCCCTCCCCAATTCATGGGTCAGTACTATACTGTTTCAATCGTTATGGCTTTATAACATATTTTAGCATATTCTAAGGCTGTTTTCTACTTCCCTTTCTGTTTAATTTTTGTTTCTAGAACTTGCCTGGATTCTTCTTTGCTTTTCCATGTGAACTTTAGAATCAACTTCTCTAGTTAAAAAGAATTTGATTGTTATTGTAGTTGGGATCAGTAAAACTCATAAATTAACATAGCCAGAACTTGCATTTTATGACAATGCCTTCCTATCGTATCTCAACACTCCCCTCCCTGGTAATGCCCTCTCATTTTGTCTGAGACTTATTTTGTGTGCTTCTAAAAAGAGTACTTAAAAAATAACGGATTTTTGAATGAACAGAAGGATTATATATGGACTGATATGTGTAATACATGTGAAATACAAAAGATGTTAATTGGAGAATCTAGGTGGTGGGTATATGGGTGTTCTCTGTATAATTATTTAAACTTTTATGTATGTTTTAAAATTTTTATAATAAGATGTTGAGGGAGAAGAGAGCATTTAGATGTTTCCTTCCTATAGACTTTGCATTTAAAAAAATTAATTCCAAAACACTTGTGTTGCTGCTATTGTGATGTAATCTTTTCTTCTGTATGTCTTCTAACTAGATGCAGCTGGCATAAACATGAGTGCTATTAGTTTCTGTATTTTAACTTTTGTATCCAGCCACCTTATTGAATTTTTATTGCTTATAATAGTTTTTTATCTGATTACTTATCTCCCCAAGTAAGATTATCTTTTTCATTTCTTTCTGATCTATATAAGCTTTATTTTTTTTTCTCTTGTCTAACAGCATCGGCCAGTTCCTCCAAGATAACGTTAAATTACGGAACTCATAGAGGACATCTTTGCATTGCTTTTTAGCTTTAATGTGAATGCTTCTCATGTTTCCAATGCTGCCTTTTGAATATACATCTGGAGTCTCCTGTGAATGATTTAGGAGACTCAAGTCTTATTGATGAGACACCCAAACACTTCAGTGTGAATGCCCATTTCAAGTTGGCACCATCCAAGCCAGGTTCCAGGAATATGCCCACCCCACTCCTTAAAAAAAAAAAAAGGGAAAAAATGGCTGGACCATCAGATACAGCTCTGCAAACCAACAGGTATGGCATTTAGAGAATGGACTTTGGGGTCTGATAGACATGGGTTCAAATCTCAGCTCTGCCACTTCTGAGTTATGTGGTGTGAGGGCCACCTCCCCTCCCTGAACCTCAAGTGTCTTTGGGGAATTGAAGGGGACACTGTGAACTCAGCATCTAGCACACTGAGGCTGTTCTCATTCACCAGCATGGGGGAGGGCAGGGCCTGGGACTCTGCATTGCTAACACAAGAAAGTTTGTAAGCTGGTGGGATATCACATGTGCATAGCAAGTAGTCTGAAAAGACATCCATTAAGCTGAGAGCTGTGGTCACTTCTAAGGAGTGGGATAGAAGGGATACATTCCAGCAGGCTGAATATTTGTAAAAGGCAAGTTTTATATCTGTACCTTGAAATGCATACAGATGTTTAAAGAAAACCAACCAAGAAACAAAAGTAAATAAAATGGGGGTGGGGGCGGTATGTAAGATGCCAAGGTTGGCAGGAATCCTAGTATGTCTGAGTCCCCTTGACAAGATCTCTTCCTCCAGTGATGAGAAGTGTTCTCCCTCTGAAGGAAGCCCTTGCTGACCCTACACAGAGCAGACCCTGGAGTCAAGTTCACCCCACTCCTCCTCTACCCTACTCTCCCACCCTCTTGACACTCTTACTTCTTTTTTTGCTTGAGTTAGTCTGATTTAGTTTAGATATCCACACTCCTTTGAAGCCACTTGTCTCAGTAAAGACCTGCCCACTCCCAGACTCAATATGTGAATCGCAATTAATCTAAGCTATGGGCTTTTAATGAAGTCCACAGACCACCCCTACCGAGGGTCTGTGGATGGAACGCATGGGATTCACCATCATGCATTGGGAAAAAAGAAAAAAAAAACTATGTCTTTCTTTTCATTAAACTCCAACTGAATTTTTTTTATCATTTCCTTCTATTACGAACGTAAGCAACAAACCGCAGTATCATTAGCAGTAACTTGTGACTTTGTCACCAATGGAAATCACAAATATTTTCATATCACAAAACAGTTATTACAGGTATCTCAGAACATTGTTTACCTTTATCACTACTTAAAAATTATGGTTGTTATTAGATCTGCCGCTAGATTTTGTTATTTAGTGCACTAATAAAGAAGCAAGTTTATTCCTGTATCGCTTAAAAAAATTTTTTTTTGATATAGTTGGTTTCTTTTGTAATCCGGTCATTTTATTCTATGCAATTAAATAGAGTATTCTGGGAAGGGGTCCCTAGGTTTCACCAGACTGCCAAATGGGCCCATGGCACAGAAAAGGTGAATAAACCCTTGTCTAAGCCAATGCTGGCAATTCCATTATCCGAGCTGGAGACTACTTAGGAAGTGTCATGTGACCTAGTGTGTCACATTCACAATGAGACGCAATGGGACATCTGTTGGAGGGAGAGTGGAGTCCCTCTTGGGAAAGGTTTCTTAAGAGGAGACACGAGGAAGTCATACTTTCTTCCTCTGCTTCTTAGTGTCTGAGCATGTGAGCTGGGAATTTCTTCCACCATTGGGCAGCCATGTGAAGAGCAGCTGATCCACCTGAGATACAGAAAACACTGATGGGAGAAGCCCGGGTTTTTGAGGATGTGGTTGATCTGGTGAATTAGCCAGATAGGAACCTCCCTACTTCTAGACTCCTGTTATCAATCAATAAATTCCTTAAGACTTAGGCCGTTAGGTCAGTTTTCTTTTACTTGCAGACAAGAGCACTTTCTCTAATCCACCATGCTACTTTTGTTCCCCCATGTTTTCCACACTTGGTCCTAACAATCAGTGGGGTGACATGGAAAAGAAGTCAGCTCCTTGTTCCATCTGAGTCTTATAATTGGTCAGATCTTCTTTCCTCAAGGCTGAACATCTTCAGGTCCTTCAACTGGACTCATGTGAGATGGTTTTGAGACCTTTTTCTACCACCAACACATATGTCTATCCAGATCACTGGTTCTCAAACTTTAGCATGCATCAGAATCATGCCAATGTTTGTTAGCATAGGTTTTTTAAAATAAATTTATTTATTTTATTTTTAAATTTATTTTTGGCTGCGTTGGGTCTTTGTTGCTGCACGCGGTCTTTCTCTAGTTGCGGCGAGCGGGGGCTACTCTTCGTTGCGGTGTGTGGGTTTCTCATTGTGGTGGCTTCTCTTGTTGTGGAGCACGGGCTCTAGGCACGTGAGCTTCAGTAGTTGTGGCAGGTGGGCTCAGTAGTTGTGGCTCGCGGGCTCTAGAGCGCAGGCTTAGTAGTTGTGGCGCATGGGCTTAGTTGCTCCCTGGCATGTGGGATCTTCCCGGACCAGGGCTTGAACCCATGTCCCCTGCATTGGCAGGCGGACTCTTAACCACTGCGCCACCAGGGAAGCCCCAGCATTAGGTTGTTAAAACACAAATTTCTTGGGTCCCACTCCTGGAGTTTCAGATTCAGTGGGGCTGGAGTGGATCCCAATAATTTGCATTTTCTAACAAATTCCCAGATGATGCTGATGCTGCTGCACTTGGGGACCACAGTTTGAGAACCACTGGTCTAGGTCCGTTTAAAAACATGGCTTTCAAAAATGAAACCACTACTCAAGGCGGGGGTCTGGCTAGTGCTAAGCAGAGCAGAACTATTACCTCCCTCAATACCAATAGCATGCTCTTATTATTGCAGCCCAAATTACAAACTGCTTTTTCATGCTGTTGAACCCTATGTCACCAAGACTCTGAAACCTGTATCACACATCTGGCTCCCAAACTCTCTCCCTGTTTTTGTTGAGTGCCTATTGTGGGCCAAGTGCTTTAAGGAATTATCACATTTAATTCTCATGACAACCCTTGAAATGCGCAGCGATTTCTTTGGGGGAGGCTGATGCCCAGAGAAACAAAGAAAAACAATTCCCAGGTAAATAAGTGAAGGACCCAGGATTCGAGCCTGGGTTATAGAACTCTACAATTAAGAACTCTCCTCCGTCTTAACAGCATCAATTAATCAGCTGCCCTTTGGGGCCCAAGACAAATTTACCTAATTGTGCCTCATCTAGCTCATTTTTCTTTCTTGTCTACAAGGTCATCTAATGTGATTTTTTTCAAATGCCCCAGGTTTCTTGAGTATCTCCTTCACCCACAACTCAGCCCTTTCACTGCCCTCACTGCTGCCCTAAAGAGAAGGAGGTTAAGTTTGCTGAGTTGCATTTAGAGCCATATGAGTTTAGTCTCTGAAAGTGTTAACTGTGGGCACATTTTAATAAAGGCCATTTTCTAGGCTACAGCTACATAAATGTTCCAATTTAATATGCAAATGTACCACAAGTTATTTAGGATGTGCTGGGCCTTTATTGTTCTAGTTGCCGTTATGTTGATTTAGCCCAGAGCTGTATAGTTAATAATTTAGTAGACAACCTTATTTTTTAATCTCCCTTTGTCCTCATGCCTCACCCTTTTTTTTTTTTTTTTTGCCTCACCCTTTTTTACATTAAGGGACTTAGGCCTGTCTGAAGATTCAATTTAATGAACGATCAATCCTTGAATAAGTGTAGTGGCCAAAGGACTCCCTTGAAATCTAGGAAAAGCTTTAGGCTCATGCGTTTTCACCTTCTTGATGGGATTCTTGGTTTCATCATAAATATCATGACTCAGTTTATCCCTAGTAGTCCGTTTTGTATTATATTCTGTTTCGCCCAATATTAACATCGTTAGATGAGTTTTCTTTGGTTAGTATTTGCCTGGTATATCTTTTTCTATTTTCATCATTTCTGTGTCATTGTCTTAGGTCTATCTCTTATACACAGCTTATGCTGAATTTTGAGTTTTTAAAAATCTTATCTTATAGTCTCTGACTTTAATAGGTAGGTTTAATCCACTTACGCTTCTTGTGATCACTGATTTATTTGGACTTATTTTCTACCATCTTATTTTGAGTGTATGTTTGTGTGTGTTTTCTATTATCATGAGATTTTTTTTGTGTGGGGGGAGCACATATGGTTACTTTAATTTTTTTCTTCTTTTTTGACTTTTGATGGATAGCATTCTTTAGCACCCCATCCTTTTTCCTCCCCACTGATTTAAAAGCTGTGTATCACATTTCTTTTAGTGTTTTCATTTTAATTTTTAACATACTTAAGTATATATTTTCCTAACAGTATAAAGTTTTTCAGTATCTATTTTCCTCTTAACAAGACAATCCCTCTAACACCATGTAACTGCCAACTGAATTGCCCCCCTCCCATCATTCTTGTTATTGTCTAGAATCTTAGTTCCACTGTTTATCACAGAAATTAATGTTCATATTATCAGAAATTATTTAGATCCATCAATATATTTGACTAATTTCTGTACTTAATGTCTTCCTTCTTTCACTTTCCCTTTTGCTGAAGTACTTGCTTTAGTAATCCTTTCAGTGAGGGTACAGGTGGTAAACTCTCTTAATCTATGAAAGTCTGAAAATACCTGTAATTTGATTTCCTTTTTCAGTGTCCATCTAGCTGTGTACTGAGGTAGGCTGATCGTATTTTACCCTCTGCATGATCAACATATTATTTCTCTGTCTCTGTCATCCATTGCTGTTGACGAGAAATCTGCTGTCAGCTCAACTGGATTTCCTTTCCTTTGTAGGCAATTTGTCTTTATTCTCTGCAAATCTTAAGATTTTTCTCTTTATCTTTGATATTCTACTCTACCATTACAATGTTTCCAGTTGAGATTTTATTAATTTATTTATTTTAAATTTTATTTTTTTTGGCCACAATGCGTGGCTTGCGGGATCTTAGTTCCCCAACCAGGGATCGAACGCAGGTCCCAGGAGTGAAAGCATCAAGCCCTAACCCACTGGACCACCAGGGAATTCCCGAGATTTATTTTTCAACATTCTATCAATATTTTGCACACGGTATGTTTTTCATCTGAGGACTTTCATTTTGATTCTGAAATATTCTCAGTCACCATCTCTTAAATATTGTGTCTCCATTACATCCTTTATTCTATCCTTCTGGAATTCCTATTACACATATGTTGGACTCTTTCCATATGCTCACTATGTCTTAACTGCTCTTTCATATTTTCCATTTCTTTATCTCTCTGTGCTGGGTGAATTACTCAGGAATATCTTTCAATTCATTAATTGTCTCTTCAACTGTGTTTTACTTAGAATTTATTCCATTTGAATTCACTTCAATAATGATACTTTTCAATTTTAGGATTTCTAATTGTTTCTTTTTCACAGCAACAGTCAAATCTGTTTGTCTTTGTTTCATAATTTTTTTTCTTTTTACAGGTTGTTCATTCCTTTACCTTTGTTAGGATCCTAAACCTGTAACGGAATTTTCAGATTGCTCTATTATTTGCACTTATCATGAGCAAATTCATCTGTTAAGAGTTGAGTTTGTTGGCCATCTCTCTGTCAAGGGCTTTAGAATTTTGGTTTGCAAGCTTATTTTGAACAGGAATCTTTCTGTCCATTTTCTTTCTTGGCACTTGTCTGAATCCCCAGGACCCTAGTCCCAAACTGTTCTTCGTATTGGCAGCTCAGGATTCCCAGTTTTGGGTGCTATCAGAGATGTCACAGATGCAGTTAATGAGTCAAGGTGGCATAGCTCAGGTCCCAATTGCTAGACCTGCATCTGCTCCTCCCTGTTACCTAAGTTATGGTTTCAAGCAAGAGGCTGATGCTAGACCTCCACTTCTTGACCTCCACTTCCCCCCGCCTTTTTTTCCCCCTCCTCCTCTTTTTTACTATTGTGGTACTGTTGTACCTTCCAGTTGTTGATTCATCAATATTTTTATTTTTATAACCTTCCTAACATATCTGTTAGTTTCCTAGTCTAATTTTATTTTTTACTTTGCTATTTTTATTTTATTTTATTTTATTTTGCCCTGGGTGGCTTGCAGGATCTTGGTTCACGAGGCTGGGGTCAGGCTGGAGCTCCTGCGGTGGGAGATCTGAGTCCAAACCATTGGACTAACAGAGAACCTCAGACCCCAGGCAATATTCATCTGAGTGAGGTCTCACGGAGTTCCTCATCTCAGCACCAAGACCCAGCTCTACCCAATAGCCTACAAACTCCAGAGTTGGAAACCTCAGGCCAAACAACCAGTAAGACAGGAACACAATCCCACTCATTAAAAAAAAAAAAAAAAAGAGACAGCAAAAAAATATGTCGCAGATGAAAGAGCAAGGTAAAAACCTACATGACCAAATAAATGAAGAGGAAATAGGCAATCTACCTGAAAAAGAACTCAGAGTAATGATAGTAAAGATGATCCAGAATCTCGGAAATAGAATGGAGACATGGATTGAGAAAATACAAGAAATGTTTAACAAAGATCTAGAAGAACTAAAGAACAAACAAACAGAGAAGAGCAACATAATAACTGAAATGAAAAATACACTAGAAGGAATCAATAACTGAGGCAGAAGAACGAATAAGTGAGCTGGAAGACAAAATGGTGGAAATAACTGCTGAGGAGCAGCATAATGAAAAGAATTGAAGACAATCTCAGAGACCTCTAGGACAACAATAAATGCACCAACATTCGAATTATAGGGGTCCCAGAAGAAAAAGAGAAAAAGAAAGGGTCTGAGAAATTATTTGAAGAGATTATAGTTGAAAACTTCCCTAACATGGGAAAGGAAATAGTCACCCAATTCCAGGAAGCACAGAGACTCCCATAAAGGATAAACCCTAGGAAAAACACACCAAGACACATATTAATCAAACTAACAAAAATTAAATTCAAAGAAAAAATATTAAAAGCAGCAATGGAAAAACAAAAAATAACATACAAAGGAATCCCCATAAGGTTATCAGCTGATCTTTCAGTGGAAACTCTGCAGGCCAGAAGGGAGTGGCAGGATATAATTAAAGTGATGAAAGAGAAAAACCTACAACCAAGATTACTCTACCCAGCAAGGATCTCATTCAGATGCAATGGAGAAGCAAAAGCTTTTCAGACAAGCAAAAGCTAAGAGAATTCAGCACCACCAAACCAGCTTTACAACAAATGCTAAAGAAACTTCTCTAAGTGGGACACACAAGAGAAGAAAAAGACCCACAAAAACAAACCCAAAACAATTAAGAAAATAGTAATAGGAACACACATATCGATAATAACCTTGAACGTAAATGGATTTAATGCCCCAACCAAAAGACACAGACTGGCTGAATGGATACAAAAACAAGACCCATATATATGCTGGCTACAAGAGACCCACTTCAGACCTAGGGACACATACAGACTGAAAGTGAGGGGATGGAAAAAGATATTCCACGCAAATGGAAATCAAAAGAAAGCTGGAGTAGCAGTACTCGTATCAGATAAAATAGACTTTAAAATAAAGACTGTTACAAGAGAAGGAGGGACACTACATAATGATCAAAGGATCAATCCAAGAAGAAGATATAACAATTATAAATGTTTATGTACCCAACATAGGAGCACCTCAATACATAAGGCAAATGCTAACAACCATGGAAGGAGAAATCGACAGTAACACAATAATAGTAGGGGACTTTAACACCCCACTTACACCAATGGACAGATCATCCAAACAGAAAATAAATAAGGAAACACAAACTTTAAATGACACAATAGACCAGATAGATCTAATTGATATTCATAGAACATTCCACCCAAAAGTGGCAGAATACACTTTCTTCTCAAGTGCACAAGGAACATTCACCAGGATAGATCACATCTTGGGTCACAAATCAAGCCTCAGAAAATTTAAGAAAATTGAAATCGTATCAAGCATCTTTTCTGACCACAACACTATGAGACTGGAAATCAATTACAGGAAAAAAACTGTAAAAGACACAAATACATAGAGGTTAAACAGTGAGCTACTAAATAACTAAGAGATCACTGAAGAAATCAAAGAAGTAATAAAAAAAATACATAGAAAAACATGACAATGAAAACATGATAACCCAAAACCTATGGGACACAGCAAAAGCAGTTCTAAGAGGGAAGTTTATAGCAATACAATCTCACCTCAAGAAACAAGAAAAATCTCAAATAAACAATCTAACCCTACACTTAAAACAACTAGAGAAAGAAGAACAAAGAAAACCCAAAGTCAGTAGGAGGAAAGAAATCATAAAGATCAGAGCAGAAATAAATGAAATAGAAACAAACAAAACAATAGCAAAGATCAGTAAAACTAAAAGCTGGTTCTTTGAGAAGATAAACAAAAATGATAAAGCCTTACCAGACTCATCAAGAAAAAAAGGGCGCAAATCAATAAAATTAGAAATGAAAAAGGAGAAATCACAACTGACACTGCAGAAATACAAAGGATTATAAGAGACTACTACAAACAACTATATGCCAATAAAATGGACAACCATGAAGAAATGGACAAATTCTTGGAAAGGTACAATTTTCCAAGACTGAACCAGGAAGAATTAGAAAATATAAACAGACCTATCACAAGTAATGAAATTGAAACCATAATTAAAAACCTTCCAACAAACAAAAGTCCAGGACCAGATGGTTTCACAGGCAAATTCTATCAAACATTTAGAGAAGAGCTAGCACCAATCCTTCTCAAACTCTTCCAAAAAATTGCAGAGGGAGAAACACTCCTAAATTCATTCTACGAAGTCACCATCACCCTGATACCAAAATCAGAAAAAGGTATCGTATAAAAGGAAAATTATAGACCAGTATCACCGATGAACATAGATGCAAAAATCCTGAACAAAATACTAGCAAACAGAATCCAACAGCACCTTAAAAGGATCATACACCATTATCAAGTGGCATTTATCCCAGGGATACAAGGATTCTTCAATATATGCAAATCAATCAATGTGATACACCACATTAACAAATTAAGGAATAAAAACCATATGATCATCTCAATAGATGCAGAAAAAGCTTTTGACAAAATTCAACACCCATTTATGATAAAAACTCTCCAGAAAATGGGCATAGAGGGAACCTACCTCAACATAATAACGGCCATATATGACAAACCCACAGCAAGCATCATACTCAATGGTGAAAAACTGAAAGCATTTCCTCTAAGATCAGGAACAAGACAAGGATGTCCACTCTCACCACTCTTATTCAACACAGTTTTGGAAGTCCTAGCCATGGCAATCAGAGAAGAAAAAGAAATAAAAGGAATAAAAATTGGCAAAGAAGAAGTAAAACTGTCACTGTTTGCCTATGACATGATACTATACATAGAAAATCCTGAAGATGCTACCAGAAAACTATTAGAATTAATCAATGAATTTGGTAAGTTTGCAGGATACAAAATTAATGCACAGAAATCTCTGGCATTCCTATACACCAACAATGAAAAATCAGAAAGAGAATTTAAGGAAACACTCCATTTACCATTGCAACAAAAAGAATAAAATACCTAGGAATAAACCTGCCTAAGGAGGTGAAAGACTTGTACTCAGAAAACTATAAAACACTGATGAAAGAAATCAAAGATGACATAAACAGATGGAGAAATATACCATGTTCTTGGATTGGAAGAATCAATGTTGTGAAAAATGACTATACTGCTCAAAGCAATCTACAGATTCAATGCAATCCCTATCAAACTACCAATGGCATTCTTCACAGAATTAGAAAAAATTTTTTACAATTCGTATGGAAATGCAAAAGATCCCAAATAGCCAAAGCAATCTTGAGAAAGAAAAATGGAGTTGGAGGAATCAGGCTCCCCAACTTCAAACTTCAAACTATACCTCAAAGCTGCAGTAATCAAGACAGTATGGTACTGGCACAAAAGCAGAAATATAGATCAATGGTACGAGATAGAATGCCCAGAGATAAACCCACGCACATATGGGCACCTAATTTATGACAAAGGAGGCAAGAACATACAATGGAGAAAAGACAGCCTCTTCAGTAAGTGGTGCTGGGAAAACTGGACAGCTACATGTAAAAGAATGAAATTAGAACACTACCTAACACCATACAAAAAAATAAACTCCAAATGGATTAAAGACTTAAATGTAAGACCAGACACTATAAAACTCGTAGAGGAAAACATAGGAAAAACACTCTTTGACATAAACCACAGTAAGATCTTTTTTGACCCACCTCCTAGAGTAACGGAAATAAAAAGAAAAATAAATGGGACTTAATTAAACTTCAAAGCTTTTGCACAGCAAAGGAAACCATAAACAAGACAAAAAGACAACCCTCAGAATGGAAGAAAATAACTGCAAATGAAACAACAGACAAAGGATTAATCTCCAAAATGTACAAACAGCTTATGGAGCTCAATATCAAAAAAACAAAAAATCCAGTTAAAAAATGGGCAGACGACCTAAATAGACATTTCACCAAGGAAGACATACAGATAGGCAAGAGGCACATGAAAAGATGGTCAACATCACTAATTATTAGAGAAATACAAATCAAAACTACAATGAGGTATCACCTCACACCAGTTAGAATGGGCATCATCAGAAAATCTACAAACAACAAATGCTGGAGAGGGCGTGGAGAAGAGGGAACCCTCTTGCACTGTTGGTGGGGATGTAAATTGATACAACCACTACGGAAAACAGTATGGAGGTTCCTTAAAAAATAAAAATAGAACTACCATATGACCCAGCAATCCCACTCCTGGGCATATACCCTGGGAAAACCATAATTCAAGAAGAGTCATGTACCACAATGTTCACTGCAGCTCTATTTACAATAGCCAGGACATGGAAGCAACCTAAGTGTCCGTCGACAGGTGAATGGATAAAGAAGATGTGGCACATATATACAATGGAGTATTACTCAGCCATAAAAAGAAACGAAATTGAGTTATTTGTAGTGAGGTGGATGGACCTAGAGTCTGTCATAGAGTGAAGTAAGTCAGAAAGAGAAAAACAAATACCCTATGCTAACACATATATATGGAATCTAAAAAAAATGGTACCGATGAACTTAGTTGCAGGGCAGGAATAAAGAGATAGACATAAATTTTAAAAAATACTTGAAAAATTATTGAATAAAAATATTTCAAGCTAAAAAAAAAAAGAGATAGACAGAAAATGGACTTGAGGACCTGGGGTGGGAGGGCGAAGCTGGGGTGAAGGGAGAGTAGCATTGACATACATACACTACCGAATGTAAAATAGTTGACTAGTGGGAAGCAGCAGCATAGCAGGGAGATTGGCTCGGTGCTTTGTGACCGCCTAGAGGGGTGGGATAGGGAGGTTGGGAGGGAGGATCAAGAGGGAGGGGATATGGGGACATGTGTATGCATATGGCTGATTTGCTTTCTTGTCCAACAGAAACTAACACAGTGTTGTGAAGTAATTATACTTCAATAAAGATGTATTAAATTTTTTTGATGGAAAAAAAAATTTATCTATTGTTGCAGTGTATAAACAGAGGTTATTTTTCCTCACTAATTCATGGACGGTGTGGTTAAATTTTCTTACATCATTTTTATTGAGGTATATATGATTAATACACAATAAAAGCATCCATTTAAAGTGTATAACTTGATATAGTCATACAATCACCATTATGTGATAAACATATACAGTCATGTAATCACATTACAATCAAGAAAAGAACACTTTCATCAACCTCCAAACTTCCTCTGTACCCGTTTGCTATCAATCCCCTTCCCCAAACCCCAGCCCCAGGTAACCAGTGATCTACGTTTATAGATTAGTTTTGCCTTTCCTAGAATTTCATATAAATTGAATCAGACAGTATATACTCTTTTGTGGTTGGCTTCTCTCACCAAGTGTAGTGATTTCGAGATTTATCCATGTTGTGTATACCAGTTCTCCATTCATTTTTACGGTTGAGTAGTATTCTGTTGTATGGGTATATCACAATTTGTTTATCCATCCTTCTATTGATGGACATTGGGGTTGTTTCTAGTTGGGGCTATTATGTATAACTCTGCCATGAACATTCATACACAAATCTTTGTGTGGACATGTTTTCATTTCTCTTGGGTAAATATCTAAGAGTGGGATTTCTGGGCAGTATGGTAAATGTATGTTTAACTTTATAAGAAACTTCCAAACTGTTTTTCAAAGTGGCTACACCATTTTGCATTCCCATCTGCAATGTATGAGATTCTGGTTGAGGAGCAGGTTATTTTAAAAGTATGAGCTCAATGCCGTATTCACTGAGGGTGACTGTAAAAACACTTAGAAGGTACACTGAACTATAAAGTCAGCGATGGTAATGAAGGCTCTGTGAGGGCACTAACTTCTGGTGTCCTGTGTACTGGTGAGTCCACAATGCCTCGCACAGGTCTTGGCTCATGGCATGCACTCAATAAATGAATCAATGAATAAAGATTTGTCCCTGACAGACATTAACAGCTTTTAAAGTTTGGGTCAAAGTTTGCACCTACTGCATCCTATTTGAGCAAAGGAAGTTTTTTGGAGCCCTGTTTTCTCCTTCCCTAGATTTCACAAGACCGTTGTTTTGAACTAGTTGGCATTTCTACCCCATTTCTATGAGATCTACCATCCCTTTAGCCAGGCTTCTCTTCAAAGCCCAAGATGATCACTGTACCCCCAGCGCTGCGTCTGCATTGCAGCCAGGAGGAAGGAGGAAAAGGGAGAGAAGGGCACACACCCTCTCTTTAAGGATACTTGCTTGAGGTTGAAGATCATTTCTGCTTATCTATCATGAGCCAGAACTTAAGCCACATGGCCACATGGCAAGGGAGATGGGAAAGTGTGACCTTTACTCTGACCAGCTGTGTGCCTAGATAAATAGGGGTTCTTTTACTTAGGAGAAGAGGAGGTTATGTACTGATGACTTCTAGCAGGGCCTACCCTGAGCCTGCCTTTGTCCTGAATGCTAGGCACTAGTTCAATATACAGTATTAGTCGAAATATATGTTTATTCCTCAACTCCAGGGAGAACTTTTTTTTTTTTTTTTGAGGAACGCGGGCCTCTCACTGTTGTGGCCTCTCCCGTTGTGGAGCACAGGCTCCGGATGCGCAGGCTCAGTGGCCATGGCTCACGGGCCCAGCCGCTCCGCGGCATGTGGGATCTTCCCGGACCGGGGCACGAACCCATGTCCCCTGCATCGGCAGGTGGACTCTCAACCACTGCGCCACCAGGGAAGCCCCAGGGAGAACTTTTTGATTCACTACACAAAAGGATGCCACGCTAGTGGGTAAGGAGGTGTCTCAGTCAGCAATTCCAGGCCTCACCCCCTGCCACCAGACCAGCCACCGTGGCTTCTCCCTCAAGGTTTTCTGATCCAGCTACAGGGGGTAGGGAGCAGTTGAAGGATGGTGCATTCAGAGAAGGGGGAGTTAATAATGGAATCTGTAGACAGGCCCACATTGTTGACCACCCTGGGACCCAAGTGTCTGCCTTCTGGTGACCTACCTGAGGAAGCTCTGATGGGCCCAATGGCTGAGTTGCGTGCAGAGAGCTGGGTCCACTCAGCTGCCCTTCCCACGGTCCATCAGGCTGGGTGTCCAGGAAACTTAGCAGCCTACAGAGGGTAGGGTATATCCCAGAGCTGTGTGTCCAATACAGTAGCCATTAGCCCCATGCATTTATCTCAATCTAAACTAATAAAATAAAATATTCAGTTCCCTAGTTGTACCAGCCACATTTCAAGTGCTTAGTAGACACCTGTGGCTAGTGGCCACCATAATGGATAGCGCAGACATAACACACTCCCATCCCTGAAGAAAGTTCTATTGGACAGTGCTGCCCCAGAGGAGAGACATCTCAGGTTGAATTATAGAGGCAGAGTACTAAGAAAGAGGCAGGTGATGGGTCTGATCTACACTGTGCCAGGCAGACCCAAGCTGGGCCACTATGGTCCATGGGCCCCACACTCTGTGAGGGAAGCAAATGAGAGAGAGGAAGGTGTCCAGGCAAGGGTGCAGTGGGGGCTGGAAACGTATCTGTGTCTTGTTTAAAGGATGTTTTAGTATGGGTTCCTCCAGAAGCAGAGGCTGGGACAAAGGTTTAATGGCAAGTAGTTTTCTGGGGAGGTGATTCCAGAAAGTACCAGAAGGGGAGTGAGGAAATGAGACAGGGAAAGTGTGAGTGCTCAGGCAAGCATCCACTGTGAGCAAGTGGGGCTCCGTCCTACCAGGGAGCTCTGGGAGCCAGTGTACAGCACGTACCTCAAAGTCATCCCAAGGGCTTGGGGAGCTGTGGTTTTGATACATTAACTTCTACTAGTCATTGGCTGAAGGCTGCTCCCAGGGTGTTAATTTGCTAAGACTTCTGGTCTGCTAAGTATGGAGACAGAAGGCCTTCCTTACCTGTGGAAAGTCCTCAGGCAAAGAGATGCAAACATGGGGCAGCTGGAAGTTGGCTGGAGCAGACTGAGGCGGTAAGACTTGAAGGATATGGGCTGGGCACCTGGAGAAGACCAACATCCTTAACCCCCAGCCTCATCTCTCTCTCTCTCTCTCTCTCTTTCTCTCTCTCTCTCTCTCTCTCACACACACACACACACACACACACACACACACACACACACACACTCCTTGCGTATCTCTCATCATGCTGGCCTCTTCCTTTTCCTCAGACTCACCCTGCTTCCTCCCACCACAGGACCTTTGCATATGCTGTTCTGGGAATGTCTGAAGCACTCTTCTACTCTTTCCCATCCCTTTTCATCTAGTCAAGTCCTAATTATTCTTCAGATGTTGGCTCAAATGTCCCTTTCTCTAGGTAGCCTTCTCTGAGGGACACCCCACCCCCACCCCAGGACAAGAACAAGTCCTGTTGCACACCATCCCAGCTCCCTGTCCTGTAAGTGTGTCATTATATATTCGCAGCTGTCCTGTGTGTCATTATATATTCGCGAGGTTGGTTGATTACCACTGTCTTCCAGTCAGACTGTAACGAAGGGATCTTGTTTGTCTTATTCACAGCGACACATAGTAGGTCCTCAAGAAATATATGTGGGGTGAATGAATGAAAAATGAGTGAATGAATTATTGAATTCCAGTCCGAATGACTAGGACTCCCAGTATCCAGAGAGAATTTACTAGCTTAAGACCCCAGGAAGAGGAAGAGGCTAATTAGCAATTCATTAGGATCTGTTCTCACTTCTGTAGTCAATGCTAATCACTTGTTTGTTTAAAACAGGAAGTTCTGCACTCATTAAATCCATTAGTAAATGAAAACGTTTCTCAGGGAAGTCTGGCCTCCCACACTGGAGTGGAAATTCTAAGGCCGCACCCCCACCCCCACCCCCACCCCCCGACTTTGTACAGACTTCACAAAAGTCAGTAAAGCAGGTGCCAGCAAGCTGTAATTACCCTGGGAGAGGACTTGAGTCCTCCTTCACAGTGGGACCTTAGGAACCTGCTTCTTCAGCCCTCTGAGCTCAGTTTCTGCCCCTGTACAACAGACACATTGTATCTCATGGCTAATTGTGAAGATTAGAGGGAGCTGTGGCGCCAGGAGTGTCAGCTCACACCTTGGTGTTATCCTCCCTGATGGCCGGTAGAGGGTCTATTTTGAGAACATAGCTACCGACTGTCCTGGACTCTTTCCTTCTAGTTAACCACCAGGCTCCTCTCTCCTCCTAAGCAGCCCAGCTTAGAGGCTCACAAGCCATGATGTGCTCACCCTGGCCTTGCATTAGCTCATTTAGTTCGCACAGCAAATCCATTATTAGCTGCATTTGCAGATGTGAAAACTGAGGCTTGCAGAGCAGAGGCGCTGGCACATGGACTTTTCTCCTCCCCACGCTGGGCTGTCTCCTCCAGGAAGATGCCTCTGCCTCGAGGCAGACTGGGCTCTCTCCAGTCTGTTCTTCATCAGGTGTGTCTGCTGGTCCTGGGTCTTACTCATCCTCCTGTTCCCAAGGACCTGATGCTCTGCAGAAATGGAACATCTACCTGGGTCCGGGCATTAACTACATACTAGCTTCAGTGCTGCTTTTCCTGCATTAAATCACTGAGTCCTCACCAAAATTCTACAGGCTGATCTACTATTATTATCCCCATCTTACAGATGAGGAAACTGACGTGTCAGAGGGCTGGAAAGTGCATCAATGGCCAAGGCAGGCTGCCTTCAGAGCTCGTGCACTTCACCTCACAGAGGACTGTTCTGCCTTCACAACAGGCCTCAGGAACGGTGGAGAGGAGGGCTTGGGGGTAGCCTGGCAAGGACGAGCTCAGCCCTCCATCCAGTCAGAGCCCTGCAGAAAAGCCCCAGAGAACAACTTCCCTGGTGCAATGCTACCAACTCATTCCTTAGGCGCCTACTGAGTGCCCACTGGTAGTAGAGTTGTGTCTGCCTTTGGGTATCGAACAGATCAGCCTCCCTTCCCGAAGTTTCATCCTTTTGTTCAGCCTTATTGTTTACTGTTCCCACCTCCCATTCACATGAGCCAAACACCATACGTGCTGTTCCCTCTTCCCAGAGGGGATCCTTCCCTTTGCGTCTGGGGGGCAAATACTGCAAAGCCAGTTTGGACAGCCTCTCTTCCATGAAGCCTCCCAGTTTCCTTTCAGTTCTACCTCTGGGCTGCCACTCATACCTCTAAGGTATCATCGTCATCATCATGACCCACTCCTACAGAGCACCGCCCAGGGGCTAGGCCCTGAGTCTAGCACTTTATTCTCACCATGCTCTCAGGGAGGTATTATTTTTATTCCCATTTTGTCAAAGCTCGGAGCAATGAAGAGACTTGCCCAAGGCAGCAGGGTCAGAAATCAAACCCAGGCTGTGTCCAGAGGCCATGCTCTTAACTGCTGCTCCCAACCTCCTCCCAATCCAAACTTTATTGCTGCCTTCTCATGACGATGGTTTTGTTTAGCTCTCCTCTGAGCCTGGCTCCTTAGGAGACAGAATTTATGTCTTTTTGTCTCTGGGCCCGGCACATAAAAAGCCTCGGAAAATGCTTGTTGAACGGAATTGAAGTTTCCAACCTGAAGATTTTGAATTCTGTTGCATAAACCTGGTGTAACTGATCATGTAACTCATCATTTGATGTTGGCAGCCTCAGGTTTGAATCCTATCTTTGTCCTTTATTTGGTGCCTTTGGGCCCGTCACTGGGCAGCTGTCATCCTAACACCGAGAGGAAGGCACAAGCCACAGCCCTGTCCAAGGTGCTGAAGGTGCAGTCTTGAATGCAACCCCTCCACGAGGGAAAAGGCTGCAAGCTGGACAGAGCCTCACTGGGGGCTGGGGCAGAGGGCACTGTGCAATGCCCTGAGAGCAATGAGTGTGAGTCCTAAATTCTGTCTGGGCAGTCAGGAGAGCCTCTGAGGCTCGACCTGCTTCTCTTGGGGTTCTGAGGGCTCAGGTGAGCTGGGGCACGGATGGGAGATGGTTTCTCTGCATTCACACAGGGGCTGTGGGGTGGCTGTCTGTACAGCACACAACCCATCCCCTGAAGGGATCCTCTCTAAGATCCCTTTTCTTATTTGGCTTAAGCAATACCTCCTCTCCCCCCAGCCTGGTTCCCCTTGAGAAATGCACAGCACAGGAGAGGGAGCCCAGATGATGTTAGACTCCTATCACCAAAATGTGAGTTTACTATAGAATTATAGACTCACAAACGTCTTATATTTTAATAACTTTTTTGTGAGTGAATAAGTTACACAAATATATGATTTAAAAATGTGAAGAGTAAAGGGAATTCCCTGGTGGTCCAGTGGTTGGGACTCAGCGCTTTCACTGCTGAGGGCCTGGGTTTGATCCCTGGTTGGGGAGCTAAGATCCCACAAGCCATGTGGCATGGCCAAAAAAAAAGTGAAGAGTATAAAGGGTACAATGTGAAAAGATTTCTCATCACTAATCCTGCTACCCTTCCTAGAGGCTGCCACTTGAGACTTCTTTAAGAAAATTCCACACATAAAGTACCCCTGTCCCTCATAAATAGTATCAGTGTTCTGCTTGCCGCCTTCTTTAATAATATATCTTGGAGATATACACAGAGAACCAGCTCTTTCTTTTTAAAGGCTACTTGGCACATTACACGTTAGTAAGACACTTATTTAGCCAAGACTCTCTGGATGGACTTCTAGGTTGTTTCCAAACTTTGATTAATGCAAACACTGCTTCGATGAACTCTTTGTTCCTCATCTTTGCATGTGGACAAGGAAATTCCTAAAAGTGGGACTGCCGAGTCAAAGAGTACGTGCATTTAAAATTCTGATAGCCATTGTTGGTTTATTCATTTTATTATATGGATGGACCATAGTTCATTTAACCAGTCCATCCCTCCCTCCCTCCCCAACCCATACTCCTGCTTTCTTTTTAATTCCATGTTTACTTTTAGGAAATAGTTAACATTTCATGACTTTTGATGTACCATTTGTTCAGTATTGTTCACTAGAATTTCTCTTTTGGGGGGGAGCAAGGGGGTGTTTCAGTCTCTTCTGGATGGATGTTTAAGTCCTATGATTAGGTTACTTCCTATCTTTTGCTTCCAGTCTCTTGAGATATTCATGTAAAGCATTAGGCATAATGCCTGATACATACTGGGCATTTAGTATTTGTGAGTTTCTATAAATCAGGAACAACCTCACAGTGACTTGCCTGTGCATGTACTCCTTTGTGCACGTGTGAGTATTAAATTCTTAGAGGCAGAATTGCTGGTCAAAAGGTGTGTACATTTAAATTTAGGAGATATGGCCAAACTGACCTCCAGGGAGCTTGTACCAACTTACATACCTGTTTCCCCCAGTACTTGCCAACACTTTATTATCCAATCACAGTTTAGGAGATGGTGCAATTTTGGAGACCAACAGTTTCAAATCCTAGCAGACAGGGAAACTGAGACCCTGGGGAGGAGGAGGGACTGCCCAAGGTCACCTGTGAACTGTGGCACAGTTAGATTCCCATTTCTGGCCTCTCCGTCCTCTTCTAGGGGATGGAGCAGTGTCCAGAGTGGAATGTGTGAGAGCACCAGGTGGGGTCCATGAGGTAAGAAAGGATGTGAAAATGGGGTGGAGGGGAGGTGGGGTGCACCAAGGTCTGGGTCCATTGCACACCTCTGCCTTGGGGAATGTAACATGTTTTATTTCTTGTTATTTTATTATTTTTTGGCTGTGCCGTGAGGCATGCGGGATCTTAGTTCCCTGACCCCGGATGGAACCCGTGCCCCCTGCGGTGGAAGCGTGGAGTCTTAACCACTGGACCGCCAGGGAAGTCCCATGTTTTATTTCTTGAAGAAACTTCTGACTCTTCTCCGTTACTTCTCCTTATCTCCACCCCCACCCTACCCCCCAGCATCTTTTCCCTTGGAAACAGCCTCAGAGATTCTGAAAGGAGTTTTCCTTACTTCAGAGCCTGCCTGTGTGGGAGGAAGCTGAGGACGTGAGGGTACTGACTGAGAGAGCAGGTTGAGACCCAGGAGCCGTTGTGCGAAAAGAATGGAAAATTATATAAGGAGGGAAAACGGAAGCAGGTGGTGGAGGCAGCCATTCATCAGTGCTTTTTAACCCTTTCCTGCTGCAAAAGCGGGCAGCCCCAGATGCTGGGAGATGGCTGCAGTGAGAGACGTTTTCATAAATGGCTTGTGCCTAAGGCTTTGAAGGGTGGTGGGCACCACTCCCTCCTCGCCCTTTGCAGGCGGGCTTTGTACTCTGGGTAGAAGTGTCAGAAAAGGTAGAACAGCTCCTAATCTAGGAGGTGATTCCTCTGGGAAATCAGGCTGCTTTTCAAGTGTAATTTGAAAAGTCGCTGCCTCCAACCTTCGTTGGGGGTGGGGGAGGCAGGGGGGCAGAGGGAAGAATGCCATTTATAAAGCAATCAGTGCTTCGACAGAGGCAGCCATCACTCAGAATTATTTTCTGAAATTTGGCCTCTCTTCCTTACTCTGGAGGAAAGGCAACATGGGCACTTTGCTTCCAGTCAAGCCCGACACAGAGGCTGGGGTAAGTCACACAAAGGGAGAGGAACCCTGCCTGCCCTGTTCATCAGAGCTGGAGCTGCGGAAAATCATTACTGGGCTTCTCAACTCTTCCGAATGAGCTGGAGGAAGCCTCATGAGAGGTTCCATTCATCTCACTTCTTACTTTTAAACTTTAAAGCACATATTTATGTGCCTCAAGTTGCCCATGAACTATGGCGTGTCAAACAGTTTGGGGTTGACGGAAGAGGTACATTTTCTCGTCCTGGGACTTTCAGAAACACAGGCTCTCTCCCTTCCAATTTCTCCTGTATGCTGCCACGAGATGCATATTCTGCAAACGCTTTCAGTGCATTACTCACCCGTTCAAGAACCGTCCAAGACCTCCCCTCTTGATCTCTTAAGTCTGGGAACCCCAGGTTGACAGTCAAGGCCCTTCGTACATGTGGCCTCCGTGACCACAACGTTCTCACACCCACCATCCCTAGACTACTAAGCCACCCTTGTCACTCGCCACAAACATGGGGTGGTGAATGCCTGTCATTCTGGCCCCTCTGCACCCTGCAACACTTCTCCTGGTAACCGAATGCAGGGCTTCCTTTTGGGGGAAAGCACCGCACCCCAGTTCCCTCTCCATATGGTTTGGGTGAGCTGACCTGACACCTGCCTCCAGGCCTGCTCATGAGAATGTAGATCTGGGCTTGGCAAACTAAGGTCCCAGGGCCAAAAAAAAAAGGCCCCCAACCTCTTTTTTTTTTTTTCTTTTGCGGTACGCGGGCCTCTCACTGTTGTGGCCTCTCCCGTTGCGGGCAGTGACCATGGCTTACAGGCCCAGCCGCTCTGAGGCATGTGGGATCTTCCTGGACCGGGGCACGAACCCGTGTCCCCTGCATCAGCAGGCAGACTCTCAACCACTGCGCCACCAGGGAAGCCCTCCCCAGCCTCCTCTGAAAGACTCCTGAGCTAATAATTTTTATATCTGTAAAAGGCTGTAAAAAAAAAATCAAAGAAGATGCCATAGAGAACCTATGTCCACAAAACCTAAAATATTTACCATCTGGCCCTTTACAGAGAAAGTTTGCTGACACCAGCTTAAATGCACAATGCTTGGTTTGGTTTGGGGCGGGGCGACGGAGGGGCTGAGCTCAGGAGAGCAAGTCCCAGGACTTGAGCTGGAGCCGTCAGAGGGACGTGCACACTCTCCTAACTTTGTTCAGCAGAAAGAACATAAGTCTGGAACTACTGGTGGCCATCTCTGACACTTTACAGAAAGAGGCTGCTGGAGAAGAAAGGCAACACTGGGGGAAGCAGAATCAAAAGACAGACTGGCTGTGGGACCTGGAGCCAGCTGGGCTGGTTGGTCGTGCGAGCCGACATTTCTTTCAACTCAGGCCAGTTTGAGTTGGGTCTCCTGTCAGCTGCAAGGGAAGGAGTTATGATGAGTACAGACACTGGCAGGTACGGCCGATGCATTTGGGCATGTTATTACCTTGTCTGGAATGCCCTTTATCCTCTCTGCCTGCCAAAGAGTCTGCTTGTCTTGCCAGTATCTTTTTTTTTTTAGTTTATTTATTTTATTTTATTTTTGGCTGCGTTGAGTCCTCATTGCTGCGCACAGGCTTTTCTCTGGTTGCAGTGAGCGCGGGCTACTCTCGTTGCCGTGCACGGGCTTCTCATTGCGGTGGGTTCTCTTGTTGTGGAGCACAGACTCTAGGCGCATGGGTTTCAGTAGTTGTGGCATGTGCGCTCAGTAGTTGTGGCTCACAGGTTCTACAGCGCAGGCTCAGTAGCTGTGGCACATGGGCTTAGTTGCTCCGGGGCATGTGGGATCTTCCCGGACCAGGGCTCAAACCCGTGTCCCCTGCATTGGCAGGCGCCACCAGGGAAGCCCTCTTGCCAGAATTTTATCCACCCCCCCGCGCCCCCCCCCCCCCCCCCCCCCCGCTGTGGTCCTCTGTAGTTCCGGGGTAGCTCGTTCTGAGACATAACCATCTATTTCCTCAGCTATAATTGTCTTGGAAGAGTAGGTATTGCATCCCTAACAAAGCCACGAGCAATGGGGTGGGGACAGTGGGAAAGAAAGCATGTTGTCGAGCCCTGGGCACTAGCTAAACACCATAAACACTACAGCACTTATTCCCCCTGAAGCAGCCGTCAAAAGAGGGGGAGGCAGCAGCTCCATTTTAGAGATGGGAAAATGAAGTGAAGTGACTCACCGAGGTCACGCAGTTACTAAGAGGCAGAGTCAGAAATCAACCCCAGCTCTGATGAACTCTACATCCATGTTCTCTCCACAGTATGGTGCCCCCTGAGGGCCACATCCAGCTCTTCTCAGGATCTCTTGGATCCAGCTCTACACCTCCCTGAATCCTCCAGGAGCCTCCACTGCCTGCAGATCAGACCTCAAACATCTCAACCTGAAATGCAAAGTCTTTCAGTATATGCCGATTAATCCCTTCCCCACCCGTCTCCAGCCACACTGATACTCAGAGTACTCAGGGTGCACCCGGAATGAGAGAAGAAACCCTCACTGCACCAGCAAGTTTTAACAGGGGAAACGATCACTTTGCAAAGCCTTCGTTAACAAAGTCTAGATTGAGTCAGCTGGACAGCTTCAAAATTAAAGTTGCCTGAATATAATAATAACCGGAGAGGCACTCTAATTAGTTTTTGGTTTTTGTTTTTTAATCAAGTGCAACAATCTGCCTGCAGTAATCTGAGAGCGACTCGGGATGTCTTAACTCTTTGAGGAAGAGGTGGGTTTTTGGAACATCACAGCAAGTCCTCCCATGCAGATGATCTCCTGGAGGGCTTCCCCAGAGCGAGAGTTTTGTTACAGCACAGGGTGGGTGTGCATGTTCCCCCCCTACTTCTCAGCACACCATCACGGCCTGCCACACCTAGGCACCTGGGGAAGGACGGCAGGCTGCTTTAATCTCCCTGGGAACTAGGTCATGTTCGACAAGTCACGCCACCTCTCTGACCTGTTTTTTCATTTGTCAGGACCTAGAGATTGAATTAGTCTATCACTTTGTGTCCCCAGTGGAATTTGGAACAATGCTCTGTGAATCCTTCTACAATCCCCTCAATTAGAGGGCATTTCCTCCCTTTCCCAAAGGAAATCATCCCAGAATTTTAAAACTGGAAGAGAGTTAAGTGATTCTCTCTCAGGACTTCTTAACTTGGAGTTCCTCTGGGGTCAGAGGTGAAGTCTCTGAAATTGTACCCAGAATTTTGGGAGGTCAGCTAAGCAGACCCAGCGGGAGGTGGAGATGGTGCGTGACTGTAGGCTTGGAGGATGCAGCGCCCTCCTGGGCGTGACAGGGGAGGAGAAATGTTTCGAGGGACTGGGTCCTCAGATCTCATCTGAATCCTGGAAGAGCGCAGAATCCTCAAAGCTTAAGAACTCTCTCTGTGGCCCATTCCCTCCACTTTACAGGTGGGAGAACTGAAGGCCAAAGGTGGGTGGTGATGACTCACTGACAGAGCCAGACCAAAGCCAGCTGGACATCTCATTGCCCTTGCAGGGAAGGTCCTAAAAGGAAAGGAGTGGGGCCTCTCTGGAACTGGCTGGGGACCCTTGCTCCAATAAGTCCCCATGCCAACCATCTTGTTTTGTTTTGCTTTTTTAGAGCTTGGGGATTATCTATGTCACTGGAGGAATTATGTACATAGTGCCTCACCATGCATCTGGGAAGGAAACATTCATCATTCTCGGATGTGCATCTTTCAGCATGGGTGAGTGTGTGCATGTAGCTGAGTACCTGAATTTACATAATCTGTGGGTTTTAAATCTCCCAGCTAGAAAAATCAAGTGTTTATCCTGCCTTTTCTACACAAACTCCCTCAAGGTTACCACGTGGTTGATGAAGGGACCAAGGCTCTAGCTACAAGCAAGCCGGCATGGCGGGGCTGGAACAGCGCTGCTCTGTAATCCCTAATGAACGAGAGGGTCCAGGTGAGGCTCACCAATGGCTGCCAACTTCACAGGAAGAGATCAGACATCATGTACCTCCTGATGGAAGTAAATAATACCACCCATGGCGGAGTGCAGCCAAAAAGCAAAAACAAAAAAATCAAACCCGATCAAGCCTCTTGTTCTGCTTCCTCATTTATAGGAAACACAGGTGACAGGAGCAGCCCGTGAAATGACCCCCCACGGGGATGCAATCAGTAAAGCCAGACTGTGGGAAATGCTGCAGAATAAATGACCTTGTTTCCTCAACAAAAAACTTCCCAGGAAAAGAAAAGAGAGGTGGAGGGAGAATCTATAAATTAAAAGAGATTTATTAAGGGACATACCGATAATGGCAATGTACACACCTTATTTGCATCCTGATTCAAACACACAGGACCATTGTTAAATGTTTTATGTGTGATAATGCTATGCTGGTTGTACATTTGTTTTAAAAAAAAGAAGTCTGGATATGACATCTGGAGTCTGCTTAAAAATAATCCAGGGGCCGGGTGTGGTGTGGAGGTAACTGGGAAGACGCAGGATGAAGCAGGGCTGGCCACGTGCTGGTGACTGGGTGCAGCTGGGTTATGGGCACATGGGGCTTCAGAGTACCGTTATCCCTGATGGAAAGTTAAAAAATACTTAAAAGGTATCCAAAACAACTGGCATGACTATTTGCCTTTGGAGAGGGAAACTAGATGTCTGGGGAACGAGGATGGGGAGACTGAGTTTTCATTATTTTGTACTGCTTGGATTTTATACCATGACTTTGTATTATCCATTCATGAACATAAACTCAGGTTTTTTCTTTTTTTTTTTTTTGGCCTTCCCTTGCGGCATGCGGCATCTTAGTTCCCTGACCGGGGATCAGACCCAGGCTCTCAGCAGTGACAGTGCACAGTCTTAACCACTGGACCACCAGGGAATTCCCCATAAACTCATTTTTAAAAAATCACCCAATTTAAATAACAAACTTCAAAGTGAGTTCTTGATCGTACTTTTCATCTAAGAAGTGCCTTTATTTCATTTTCTTCCAAAGAACAGGTTAGGTTCTTATCTCCTTCCTTGAAGAGGGGGAGGTGTGTGAGTCCATGCTGCAGGCCGGTGATCTGAAAACTCTCCAATGTGTGATACTTCCACGTGGTCCTCAGGCGGCCGAGGTCATACATGATGGGTAGTACAGGCCTCCGCCCCATGTATCCTCAAGCTCTTGGGTGTGGGTGGGTGCGTGGGGCGGCTTGAGAGGCAGCTAGGGCCGCAGAGATGGTAAGCTAAGGAGTTACGCCCTTAGAGCTGCCAGACAATGTCATTTGAAAATACCAGGTATGAAAGAGAAGTAACAGTCAGCTGCTTTCCTTCAATCCAATTTCTAAGCAGTGTGATTGATCAATTTATAAATCGATTGGCTGTCTAATCCACCTTGGCAGTCTTCTCTGAGGCCGACGCCACCGCCCTCGGCCAGGGTGGGGTGGGCCCCACATCCTCGGCAAGCTCCGCTGGGGACCTCCTCGGGCGCCTGCCTGACTCGGGGGCGGGGCGGGGTCACTGCAGCTCCTGGAGCAGGCGGAGAACGTTGGCTGTGTACGGGTTCGGCTGCCCAGTGGCCCCCCGTAGCTGCACCGGGTGCAGGCTGGGGTGGGGAGGTGTGAACTCCTGTGGGCAGTAAAGCTCGTTCAGGAGGAGCCAGGTGGAGTCGGGGTCTGCCTTCATCAGGTGGAGGAAAAGGCTGTGGAGAGGTGGAGAAGGGAGTGAGGGCACGAGGGAGGGCTGCTGGTCCTCCACCCCAGGGGCTGCTTAGCGGGCTCTTGGAGAAAACAATGATAATCGCAGCACTCTGCACAGCAGAACAAAGCCCACTTTCGTGCCTAATACAGGGCCATTAGGACGGTCCCAAAGCCTAACAGAAAGAGAGGTAAAGAGCTTCATATCCGTTGACATAGAGAAAAGGAAAGTAGTCTGAGCAGAACAATATTGACATCAAACAAGCTCTTGGCAAAGAAACCGGTTAAATGCTGGGCTATGAAACAGTTCTCAGAAGGAATGAAATGGATAGGGCCCACCCCTTATTACAGAGTCCACTTCGCTCACAGGACCAGCCCCAGTGTAGGGACTCCCTCTCCTGCCTGGGGAGCCTGGGCAAACCCTCAACTCCTGAGTCTCAGGTCCTTATCTCTGACCCTCCAGCACGCTGCTGAACTCAGTAGTTGGCCCATTTCTGGCCCCTGAGAGCCATGGATTCTCGGTGGTCTGGATCCCATAGAGGGATCAGATGCAGTTATTCTCCCATGGCAGGATCGGCTGAGCCTGGCTCTGGGACCTTTAGCAGAGGCAGAGCACTGGTGCCCTATACACGACATGAACACAGCTGAAGGGCCGGGGCCACGCAGCACCAGACACCCACCACGGGTGAGGTTCTTTATCTTGGTCTGAACCGTGGGGTCACAACCCTTTGCCTCGTATCTGCTCACATCCCATTTCTGAACGATGCCCAGGCCACTGTGCCGGGTAATCCAAGTGTAGACTTCCTATGCCTGGCTGACTCAGCGATTCGGAGTCTGGCTTTTCAATCTCAGGAAGGATGAGGCCCTCCCCTAGCTGGGCGGCTCTCTCTCAGCCACCCTGCCCATCTCAGCTCACGTATCACCCGTGCAGAGAGGGTGGCCTTCCTGACCATGTCGCCTAGGTGGTTGCCCCTTATTTTTCTCTCTCAGGACACCCTCCCCAGCATTTATCAATTGCCTGTTTATTGACCATCTCCCATCTCCCTTCCTCACAGCGCAAGCCCCTGAGGGCAGGGACCATGTCTGTTTGGTACACTGCTGTATCTCAGGCACTTAGCACAGCACATGGTTAGCATTCAACCAATACTTGATCGAACAGGTTTCATGTTTAATAAGGGACTTATTATGCTGCACACTAATGATTTCAGATGGCATCCCTCTTTGAAATAAGTTATATTCTGTAAAATGATCTAAAGGAGAGGTCAACTGCTCACTACCAAGGAAGAACCAAGGATGTTACTAACAGGAGTCACGTTACCGCAGGTGTCACTAGCTGTATGGCTTGCCTCCGTCTCAGTTTCCTCATTTCTAAAACTGGGGATGTACTTCACCCAGGGTTCTGCTGGGGTTTAAACGAGAAAACACAGATCCAGCCCTACACAGGGCCTCCCACATGCGATCCCTGTCTACCAACTAACAGCGGATAGAATCTATTTGATGGATCACATTTTATTTTTGATGACCATTCCTAGGAGCCTCTCCTGTACTGCTGGGCATCAGACAGGAATGTAAATGCTTGCTAAACAGAGCTAAATTCTGGTTTTTAATTTCGTTAATCTGAAAAGCCTATGCCGTCAGGGGATTTGGGTTTTACTTCGGTGAAACCACTTTTTTTTTTTTTTTTTTTTTTCCCCGGTATGCGGGCCTCTCACTGTTGTGGCCTCTCCCGTTGCGGAGCACAGGCTCCGGACACGCAGGCTCAGCGGCCATGGCTCACGGGCCCAGCCGCTCCGCGGCATGTGGGATCTTCCCAGACCGGGACACGAACCTGTGTCCCCTGCATCGGCAGGCGGACTCTCAACCACTGTGCCACCAGGGAAGCCCCGGTGAAGCCACTTTTGCTTTCTTCCTTGGGTTTAACAGACATATGCTAAGGAGGCAAGGGAGACAGGTGGAGGGGGCACTTTGACACACTTTCTGGGCTGTTTTGTGCCCGAACAATTTAAGTTTTCTTTACTTAGGATAATCTTGAGTTTATAACCTCAGCGGTGGTTGCTGGAGAAGTGATTAGAATATTCTAATTCATCGTTTCCACTTCACCACAGAAAGGAGATGGGGCCTGCGTGGGAGACAATTTTTGTTTAAAAACAAAAATATCTTTGATAATTAGAGTGGCAAGGGAAATTATGAAAAAAATGCACCAAAAATGGGAAGCAGATTTCTATTTACACGTGACACAGTTGACAGTTTTCCCTGGTGCCAAAGACTGTTAGAATGCAAATGGTTTCATTTGATTTTTTTTTTTCCCTTCAAGGACTGGAACAAGCTAGAGCATGGGCGCGCTCTCAGCTTCAAGGAGTATTTTGATCTGGGCGACACCCAGCAAAGTGGTGCCGTGGCCCAGTTCAGTCACAGCTCTGCTCTGACTTACACGGCATGGAAACGTCGCAGTGTTCATTTTTGGTCTCCTTTTTAACTTACTAAATGCGGGTGTTGTACTCGTTGGCAGGAAAGGAAAAGGAAGGAAGCCACTCTCTTTGCCCTTCGAGATCCCTAAATAAAATGCCCACAGGGAGGCAAAGGAAAAATCGTGTGCAACGTTCATCTTCTTTTAGTAAGCTAGAGCCATACTCTTGGAAGAATTATTTTGGGTCTCACTTCTGAGCTCTTAAAGAGGTAGAATCCCCAGAATGGCAGGTGGCAACGCAAGTTTCTTCTCCACCTCTGCGGCCGGGAGCAAATTATTTTGCCTTTGTGAACCTGTTTCCTCCTTCTCCAAAGGAAAATAATCACACCTACCCGACCCTCCTCACAGGTTTGTTCTGAGGCTCTAAGGAGATGAGGTGCAGGAAAACACTCTGAAGTGTATAATGAAAACACTTCCTTCCAGAGAGTGTGTGTGTGTCTAAGGAATAATTATCACTACCAACCCTGGCAGCACTGCCATACCATGGAAAATTCTCAGATGCTCTGAAAAGGGCAGAACATTTGCCTTTTGTTTCAGTCATAATTTCCTTCATACTGACTTGACAGGGGTCCCAATTCTCAGCCACTGGGGTTGTAATTTTGTCCATTACTTTCAGGAAGAAACGAATGTAATATTCTTTGCCCTCTGCATGCCTGAGGTCGGGAGCAAATGCCGTGCCATGCAACCAGGTGGCTGGCAGGCATAGCTGTGCTCTTGCTTGGCAAAAGGCATGCAACCCGCTGAACTCTAAACACTGACAAATTCTGAACCTGGACCCCTGTTCACTTTGAGGCCCTGGGAGCTGAGCCTGAGACCCAGGAGGTCTTGTCTGAGTACTCAGTGGCCCAGTTTTTCCCCAAACTCCAGTATTGCTTTGTCCTGGGACCAGTTCCTGCCCTTTCTGAGCTGGGGAGAGGGGCTCCCAGACAATGAAGGGAAGAAGGCTGAAGACCTCGAGAGCATCCTTTTGCATAATCAAAAGACAAAAGACAAAGAGGAGACCTCTGCTTTGAAGTGACAGGAGTAACTGCCTGGAAAATGTTGCTAACACATCTTGAGACATGGCCGAGATGGCTGTTGAACATGCCAAGTGGCCGACTCCATCTTTTTTCAAACCCAAAGAGAAACACTTTTAAAAAATATATGTACGCCATTTAACTCCTGAACAAAAATTTCTTCCTCTTTCCCCCAGGCCCGGATCAGTGGCTCCAGGGAGCCCAGTTACCAAGAGATTATCTGGCCCGCAGAGTTTCGGGAGGCACTGGGCTGTGCCTCCTGCCTCCCAGTGTCCTGAGGCCACTGATTAGCTCTCAGTAACCGGTAGGGCCCTGTAGCTTAAATGATAACTTGACTTCAAAAAATTTAGAACTCGCTGTTAGGCAGTTTCTAAGCAACCTCTGTTTCCATGGCAAAGAAGCCTGGTGTTTATACTGATTTTTCACTTAAAATGCGGTTTTATTGAATTTCACTTCATGCAGGCAGCCATTTCCCTGCACTTCAGCCCTATCTACAATTGACGGGTATCAGTAAGTACCTAATAAACTCCAGACACCAAACCAATAGAAGGGACTCATTCCTTTATGATCAATATCAGGTGCTCCGGGTGACAAAGCTGGGGGTGATGTCGCCTGGGGAGTTGGGAAATGTGCTGCTAGAATCTGGCTGGCCGGGTCTGGTTCCCTCTCTGCGTGGTTCACCAAATGTTTACTAGCACCTGGTCCAGCTCAGGCACTGCGTCAGGTGCGTGGGACACAAAGACGGATGGACAAAGGCTCTGGCCTCAGGGCTCCCTGTCTGGTGGGGAGGACAGACTGACCACAGAAGCCCATGATACAATGTGAAGAGGGCCAGGCTCAAGTCACAGGTGGGCCGGAGCCGGGGAAGGATTCCTGAGGTGGGGACATGGCAAGTCACTTCTCTGTACATCAATCAGATCAGTTCTAACCCCCTTCCAGCTCCAACACTCCCAGCAGTTCTCAAGCATAGGGGCTGGATCATGGGCCCTTTCACCCCAAATGCAGCAAAAAGACACCCCTCTGTTGAAGATGCAAATATTACAGAGTACGTCCTCACCATCTTGGGTTAGACAACACCTGCTCAAGGGGAGCTCTAGAAAACCGCTAGCCAATCGAGGCCCAGCAAAGCTAAATAAACTTAACTGAAATTCAGAGCTCCCAGCTCTCCTGGGTGACAGGCTATTCTTTCTCTGTCAATTACTTGCTTGAGGGATCTGCTGCTCCTTGTCTTTTTCTGGGTTTATAAAATGCTCTCATGAGCTGTCTGCGTAAATGCCGGTGGTAAAGGACTTGCGGCTTTGTGATGTTTATTTATTTATTTCGGGGCATCTAAAGAAGTTATTCAGGGTGTCTCCTTAGGGACACGATACAGGCTATCTCTACGTGGGCACGACTAAACGCAATCGGAGGGTAAACTCACTTGGTGGAAAGCAGGCACACCTGCAAAGTTATTTTGGCTTCCCCGTTATTCTCTTTCTGGCAGAACAGCCTTCGCACTCTTTTTTTCTGTGGCCATCTCTTCTCCCGTGACTCCGTACATGATGATGCTACAGATGAGGTTGTGTGTTTCCTTTTAAATAAACGGATGCTCAGGGTGTCGACGTGTCCGAGCCAGCAAGCAATGGGGCAATGCTTCCATACTCAATAATTTACTCTAATGGGTCTCGGTTCATCGGTTAACCAGTATTTCAAGCCTGTCCTTTCTTGCTATTCAATTTAGCTATCTTCCCCTGCACGCGGGTCGTTTTTTGTTTCTAAATGTTGGAGATGGAGGATTATGACTTGAAGCAACAATTTACTCTCCAAATAAATACTACCAATTACCTCTGCAGCTATACATACTCATTCGACTTAACTCTATTTACCTGTTCACAGTCATTCATCTATCGATCGCCAACCCACACACTCACACAGAGGCCGATATTAAAAATATTTAAATGCAACGGGGACAGGATTTAAAACCATAAACACCAGTGGAAGCTTACAATGATAATCGAGTCCCTAAAGTACCACAAGACAAAGTACCATAGATGCTGTGGAATGACTCCATTGCTTCGTGCATATTTAAAAAGATATGGCACTGAGAGGCCCAATCTGTTACTGACAATTCAAAAATAAGCTAGAACCAAGAAGGGTTTAAATCCCACTGGGGCAGAATCTAAAAGCAGCCCTTTCCATCTGGCCAGCTCTCCCCGCTCCAGGCCCCACCTTCGGCCTAGATCCCATGATGACAACGCTGCTGGGCGCAGGTTTCAAAGTGGCCCCGGCCATCTGCACTCTCAGGCCGCATGCAGCGTTTCCTGGTCCTCCCTGGAAGATTCACACCCTTGCAGATAAAGACATCTTCGTGGCAACCTACCTGCTTTGCGCCCCCCTGCCCGCCACCCCCGAACTGTTTTCCTGTAACCCACGCTCTGGCACTAAGCCAGCAGCCTCCACTGATGGAGCCATCAGAAACAGCTCTAGGAAATGTACTTCTGTATTTACTGCAAGGACATTAGGAATAATCAGTCACAATGGTACCTAGCGTTCTTCTAACATGGCCCATGGGGAAATTTTCTCAGGGTTCAGCACCAAGGGAATTCCGGAGCTGTGCTTCCTTCTAAAAGCTTTCTTTTCTTATTTCAGTAATGACTGGAATTTGTGCAGCAGATGCGTTTCCCTCTTTGCCTTGTCTGTTAGGAGGCCCAGAGCCATGCTGCAGGCTCATCTCTAGCGGAGGTGAAGAGTTCAAAGCCTGCATTTTATATATTAACCTCAACCCTGGCTTCACCTTGTTCTCCCTCTTATTATTTTTCCCTTAAAAAATGTCTTCACTTCTTATTTACCTTGCTGCATACACTTAAGTTTATAAGATGCTTTAGGTCTTTTTTGGAATAAGGAGGAAGTTTAAATACTGATAACAAGTATTATTGATTGACTTTTTAACTCTGGGCTGACATTTTGTGCTAACGACTAATATACATGACTTTACTGAATCTTTGTGATAATTTTATTAGGTGGAAGAAATAGATATGCTTATTCTAGTCTTGTAGATGAGGAAATTGAGACTTCGAGAAGGAAATTAATTTGCCCAAGGGTATACCACTACTGAACAGCGATGTGAGGCCAACTCTACCTTGATCTTCACCTTAGAACTCTCAACACAGTACGTGGCTAATAAGAGACTCTAAAGCATCTTTTAAATAAATACACATATAATAAGACAATTGAGGCCATGTCCTTGGCTACTTTACTTGGTACTGAGATCATCAACATTCACTCCTGCCTCCCCTGCAAAGGGATGAAATGACCACCCTGTGGTCGGCCAAGGCTTCTGATATTTGAAATCTACTTTGTGCACGTGGTCTACCTACCAGGCTCGATCTCCCGCCAAGAGCATCGTGGTTCCTGACCCAGTATGGCATATACAAGTGCATGTACGCCCCACACTCGGCTTTCCAACTGGGTGGTGAAATGGATGACCCTGGCAGATTATCAATCACGTGACAACACCAAGGAAGCAGGGGAAGGGCTGGCTGCATTTGATTTTAGTAGTACAGAGGTCCCTGCCTTCAGATCTGAAACTCAGCAACCCACTTTGTTTGTAATCTGCATGGCAGATGTCTCTTATCTTTGACACCAGGAAATCATGCCTATATATGCACAGTGAACAGCTTCAGATCTGAGTGTATTTTTAGAACAATGAGCCTTGAAGAGAAAAGCAGCAATGCCTGTCAAAAGATGGATAATGGGAAAGCTAACTACTTGGGTCTGGATTTGTCAACTATTAATCGAATGTCAAAAGGGAAAACATTAGGAGTGCCCTCATTTCCATAGGAAACGGCTTTGCAGCCCAAGCTCAAACAAACTGCCCACACCATTTAAGGGGATGAGCTACTAATTTCAAGCTCAGCTGAACTACTGGATCACCTCTGTGGCTCCTGATCCATTCAAATATAATAGGCCCATGTGTGAGAGGAGTTGGGGCTCTGACGGGGATGAAATGAAAGAGCCTCTGCCAGTCTGAGTTCCTCCAGGGTTTGAAGGCAGCGGCTGCATTTTTGATGGGCTGGGATCCTACTGCTAGAAAGAAAGCCGGGAAGTCAGTCAGTAAATGAACCTTCAAACTCTTGGTCCTGGCTTCTCATGCAAAAGGCGGTAGGGGGAGGTAGAACAATTAACATGAAAAAGATCCTTCTGAGATGAAAACCCCAGCTTAGATTTCAGTCAAGATGAAGCAGGCTTCCAACAAGAAATTCCATGCCCACGTGTGTATGTGTACATGTAACATATACACAACACATTATATATTTGGCAAATTTATATATCTCCCATAAGGGTGTGTATACACACATAAATAAAACTCCAGAACGTAAGCACCACGAGGGCAGAGGCCTCCTCTCTCCTGCTCCCTTCTATTTTCAGTGCCTACAACAGTGCCGGGCACACAGCAGCTCCTCAGCCAATCAGCAGAATGAATGAACGCCAAGCGTGCTCTCTTACATATTAATGCTGTTCATCCGCATGAAGGTTCTGGAGGAAGGTGTTATCACCAAACCCAGTTTACAGAGGAAGGAAATGAGGTGCAAGGAAATGAAGTCATTTGCTCAAGGTCACAGAGCCAGTAAGATGTGAACCTACGTTTGTCCACCTCCAAGACTGGTGCCCTTTGCCCGTACATACAATGGCTAAGCGAGGAAGATGGGAGGGCCCTCTCCCTTCCCCACCACACACATCAGGAACCACAGCACCCAGCACCTGTACAACCAGGAGGTGCAACAGGCTGGTCACTACTTGCTGGCACCCTGCGTCCCCACCTGGGTTCTGGGGTTGACAGGTGGAGGTAGGACTGGGAGGTGGAAACCACGTGGCCTAAGAGCATTGTTGGGCATGGACTTCAACTCTTAAAAAATAGATATTTCCTAGTTTTGTTCCGTTTAGCCCCAGGGTGGAAGACTGACTGATTTATGCACAAGAGAGGGAGCCTCAGAGGCTGCTCAGAGAGAGGCCCAAGGAGTGTGGTTTTAATGGAGTTGAGTTGAACCAGGCTGAGAGCATGTACTGGTTGGAAGGAAAAAAACAGAAATTTGGGGAATGTGCTCTCATCTCAAATTCCTTTCATATGCAGGAAGGAAGAGCTCCGTGGCCAGGAAGGCACAGAACTGTGGAGGCCCACTGCATGCTGGGAGGTATCTCAGAGGCTTCTAGGGCCACTGGAGAATTTATATCAGTTAAGTCTGCCAAGGTTGAGATGCGGGCGTGGCTGATATAACCTGTTATTTTGTAATCCAGTGCTTATTCTCAGGGACTTGGCCTTATTTACAGCTCATGATATGCTGACCCCTCTTCCCATACCCCAAATATGGTTTTCTCATTTGTTATCCACTGAAGTCATTTAACTAGGTGGACTCTGGGGGAGTCGGTATTTTTTCTTGCATGGCCAGTTCACAGTGACACCTGGTGGTAACAAATGGCAAGGTTACACCCTGCTCTTACCCCCGCCCCCCAACCACCCCCCACCCAACCAAGTTGCAAGATTTATGTCCCTCCTTACAAGGCACATTTGCTAGATAAAAGCATTAAACTGGAATGGCTTCTCCGTTCTTAGCATTTACAGCCTCGGTTGTATCAACCACCCCCTGATCAATTTCCATTTCTAGAGTTTACAGCCTGGATGTAAAAGCCTGCCACAAAGGCTCTATTTAATACGACAAATTAAAAAAGCAAACACAGGCTTGGTCATTCTTTGGAGCCAGGAGAAGCAAACAGGAGGAAGGAAAAATCCAACTGTAATGCACACAAAGAGGAACTTTCACGGAGCTGCCGAGTTCGCCTCCATTCCAACGTGAGGGAGGCTGCTCTGCAGAGGTCCCCACCGCCGCCTGCCAGACCTACAGACACAGCTGCTCATCCACCTCTCTGAGAATGCAGGAGGCCTCAGAGCAGCCACCTGCCCTCACAGGTTTCCTCACCAGCCCCGCCTGATCCAAAGCCAGCCGGTCAGCTGCCCAGTGTCGGAAAGTCACTACTTCTGAGGGAGCTGGGGCGTCTCTGGGTGGCTCTGGCTTTCACTAGTTCTTTTGAATATGGAGCTGAAGCTTGAGTTTTTGTAACCCTCTGGCTACAGATCTCCCCCTTGGGCCCTGGCAAAGAACACACAGCCTTCTCTTCTCCCCTGAGTGGGTGGAGGTGTCACTGACAGCTGTGTGGGGAACACTGAAGGGCACGTGTGGAAGCGGGGGGCTGGGGTGGAGGCTCCTGCAGGGGATCAGGTAAGAGATGAGGGTGACCTGGCCTGCCCTGGCAGCTTGGAGGTGAAGAGAAGCAGTTTGAAGAGAGATTTCGCAAGTTAGGTAGACAGGCTTCACGTCTGGAATGGATGTGGGGTGTGATGGAAAGAGAAGAATTCAGGACAAACAACCGGATGGATGTGCGGCCACTTGCTGAGCTGGGAACTCTGTCTCACTCAGGGGACCTCGTTCATTAGTTCCCGGCGGTCTGACTGTTTTCATACTAATTGGCCCACCCATCTCCCTCTCTTCGCTCTGTAATGAGACTCACAAAGAGACCAGATTTCCTATTGTCCCAGACGGCTTCTCCCATTTAGAGAGCTTATTGATTTCTGAATCAAGATGCCAAGTCAGCTCCTGATCAAGGACAGCACAGATATTCTTTCCCCTGACTCCAAAATAAGTTTGCAGATGCTATGTACGTAAAGCAGTCAACCTTGCACTTCCTCCCTGCCCCGCCCGTCAGAGGGAGGTCATCTGACTCAACCTCAAGTGGAACAAAGAGGTGCTGCAGTCAGGCCTCTGGCTGCAATCTCCTCCCCGCAAGGCACCTGGAATTCCAACTCAAGAGTCAGTAAGGTCCAATTCGGGTTTAACTGCTTTCAGTAGCAAATAAGGAAAATTAGAAATGAAAAGATAATGAATTGTGAATATTAGCTTGTTTGATGGGTCTAAACTTGGAAGGATGGGTATGGGGCGGGTGTTGGAAGAGTAGAATGGGACAGGGAATGAGAAAACCAGATCTTTGGGACTCTTGGCTGTAACAGGCACCCAGAAGAATTTGCTTCAAGATGGATTCATCATGTTTGTGAGTAGTACTTTAAGTCACAGCAAAATTAGCTTCAGGAACACTGCCTGGAGGAGGAGTATTTTCATCCTAAGTTGGTTCTTTAAGGAATAAGAATGTCCGGGGACAAGAAGCTCTTTGGGATGCACCCCTGTGCTTGAGAAACCATGATGGATTCTGGGCCTAGGGGATGTGACAGGAAAGGGACAGAAAGAAAAAACGGAACTGGGGAAATCAAGAGCAGAAAACTGCAAAGGATAATAAGTCAATTCAAAGAGATATTTCCATCGCTCCAAGAGAGTGCAAGCCTTATAAGGGAGCAAGTTGGCTTTCCTCATTTCACAGACAGAGCAGCATTTCAGCCCTTCAGGGAGTAAGATGACGCCTACCCCACCAAGGAAGATCAGGGACACATTTCCAGAAGCTGATGAAGTGGGAAGGACTGTTTCTTTGCCCGGGGAGGTGGAGCTGCAGTGCCCAGAGCGGCAGGCAGTGCCAGGCCAGACAGACCGGCTTTCACCCCAGCTGCAGATGTCCAGGGATGGCAGTTCCAGGGCACAGGCTGATCCTGGCTAGAAGGAGAGCTGGGGAAAGGGGGTCAGGGTACATTTTGGGTCTCAAGTCTGGGGAATGCTCCTGTGCTCAGAGTTTTAGCTTTTGATAAATAGCCTTTAGGACTCTAGGAACCAGACATGGCTTCTCCTGTTAGAGGTGGTACAGCTACTCTCTAATAAGCAAAACTCTTAGAAATTAGAATCACATAATTTCAGAGTTGAAAAGGCCCTTTAAATCATTAGTCCAGTGGTTTTGAACGTTTCTTGGTTCACAGACTCCTATTATAATCGGATGAATGATGTGGAATCTGTCTAGAAACAGATACGTACATGTCTGCTTGCACACACACAATTCTGCATACAATTCGTGAGGGTTCACGGCACCTGACACCCATTAAGACGCTCTGTGGAGCCAAGGTTTGCTAGATCAATAACCCAATGCTTTCACCTTGCGGATGAGGAAGCTGAGAGAGAGGTGCCAGGGCCACCTGGTCACCAGAAGAGCAGGGCCTAGAAGCCGATCACCCTCTGGCCAGGAGGGTGCTTTGTCCCCTACGAGACACCACCTTTCTGCTTTTCGCCCCTTTGGAATTGTTGCTGATGCTGCAGCAGCTGAAAAGGTTACTTTCAAAGGGAAATGTGTCCAGTAAAAATACCACCTCTAGATGTTGGCACAGTTAAAGAAATCATCTTAACCTGGCAAGAAGAGAGAGACGAGAAAAGAACAGAGATGCCTCAACTCTGCTCCCCATTAGCAAATCATCTATAATTTAGGACAAACGTAAAGAGATGCGGGTGATCAAGCAGACGTACCTCCTGGCAGCCTCTTGTAATTTCACGGGCTGTTTGGCACTGAGGTAAATCAAGCAGGCATCAGCTACTTTATTCAGGTCACCCTCACCTGCAGAGAGGAAAAACAAAACAAGCGTTGGCCCTCAGGCTTCAGTGGGGATGAGCAGGCACCAACTGCTGTCTGATGAAACTGGAACAGCTAGGCAAGATGCTGTGGGCTCTGTACTCCATCCCTAAGTCAAAAAACACAGCAAGGTAAATGGATAAATGAGGCCAAAGTGAGATGGAAGGATGTGCACAGGACAGGAGATGACAGGAGCATGGCTGAGTGAGGAGGGCAAGGATGCGGGTGAGACAGTGTACAGTGTGTGTGCCCAGGTGAGACTGGCTGGTACCTACCTAGGTCCAGTCTCTCACAGAGGGGGCCCAGGCCCTGCAAGACGGCCAGCTGCAACTTGAAGGCCAGCGTGTGGAAGTAAACTGGTCCAGCCCTGGCACTGATGGGAGCCTGGCTGACTAAAGAGCCAGCCAGCTTTGGCAGGACATCTTTGCAGAACCGGTTCCTTAGAAAATCGCCACACTTGCCTCCCAGGGTACGCAAAACCTGTGGAAACAGATCCCAACCCAGTGACTGAACGTTGCCAAGGCAGCGAGAGCACTAAAAGAATGTTTGCTAATTCAATTTCATCTAGGTCTCTGCTTGAAAAAGAAAAATAGAATTATTGCTGTTAATTCCTTGCCCACGGTTTGTGATTCTGACAGTTATGAATTTGGAGGTCTCTGCTCCCGAGGCATGGCTGCTTCTATCCATAAATACAGATTACATGGAGAATAATTCAAAGGAATCTTGGGTTGGATGAATAGTATGGTTAACACCTGGATATCCCTTCCTTTTTTGTTAAAAAAAAAAAGAGCTTAAAGCAGTTCACATAGGTCATCTCTTGAATCTTCCTAACATCCCTTGAGGAAAGACTTGTGCTTTTAACTCTAGCTAGCTGAACAAACATAAACAGGCCCAGTAGCTGAGGCCCAGCTCAGCTGCTGCCACGTACAGGCATCGAAAAGGGCAGTGGCTGGCTGAGGTCCTTGGCTGGGTCAGGGCAGGGTCCCCAGTGGGCCGAGCCGAGTCAGAGTTCCTTCTGTTCCATGGCACAATCTCTTATGTACATCACCCTCATTCCATCTTTCATGACAGGCAGTCTCTTTGCATGTCTTGTTTTAAACCTTCTCAAGCAGAACATATTGAAACGTTTTGCCCCACTGCACAAGACTGAGTATACAGGATAATAAGAATTTCTTTAAAAATTGGTAAGCAAGGGACTTCACTGGTGGCGTGGTGGTTAAGAATCCGCCTGCCAATGCAGGGGACACGGCTTCAATCCCTGGTCCGGGAAGATCCCACATGCCACAGAGTGACTAAGCCCGTGTGCCACAACTACCGAGCTGGTGCTCTAGAGCCTGTGAGCCACAACTACTGAGTCCGTGTGCTACAACTACTGAAGCCCACATGCCTAGAGCCTGTGCTGCTCAACAATAGAAGCCACCGCAGTGAGTAGCTCCCGCTCGCTGCAACTAGAGAAAGCCCGCGCACAGCAATGAAGACCCAACACAGCCAAAAATAAATAAGTTAAATAAATAAATAAACCAAAAAAATTGGTAAGCAAGGCATATCCAGGACAGAGAACATTTACCGACTGTGTAGAGAACAAGGCACTTATTTCAGGGCCCTCAGCAAGACTGCACAAGGCCTTACGGACCTCAAGGGTCACTAATGGGTCTGGGAGTGGAAAAGCAGCCTCAGTTACAGTGCACGTATCTTTATATTTTTTCATTTTTCTATACTTGCTGTCATTTCAGATAAACTATTAATTTTCATAAAGGAAAACGGCACATCTGAGTGACTTAGCAAGACCTCCCTCCTTCTCCTCTCCCCAACCTCCCTCCTTCCCTCTCCCCCCACCACCCACATGTGCGTGTGCATGTCATTCTGTGTATTTTGCTTTGGAAAAAAATATTAACGATTTTTTTATATGTTTAAATGTAAGCTTACATTTTGGTCCAGTATATGCTGAAGAATCTTACAGAAACAAAATACTTTAGCCAAGTATATTAGCTGCATTCCTGGCTTCATTCTATATCCTACGCATCTTTTTTCTTTGCCTTACCTTGCTCACCCACTTCTAATTGATGTTAGCTTGCTATGGTAAATGTATCTCTGTAACTTGCCTTAAGTGCTTTTCAGAACAAGGAAGGATATAAATAAATAAACCAAAATATGTGTGCTAATATAAGCCAAACTAAGTCAGGGAGAATAATACCTTACATACACAGAGGGCTTTTAACTTTTCAAAGCATTTCACCAAATAGTCCCACTTTATCCTTGACAACAACAACTATGAGAAAGGTGGGATAGGTGGTCATGGGCTTTGTCCAGAGTCACTCAGCTGGACAGAGGATGCCCATTGCTAGAACCTAGTCAGTCTTCATCTTGACTCTTGTGCCGTGCACAGAACATGGACATGAACTCAGATTCAGGTACTATCACTTCCTAGCTGTGTGATCTTGAGAAAGTTCCTTAACTTTCTGGGCTTGTTTCCTCCTCTGTCAAAAATGGGGATACCAGTATCTTCCTTATAAGGTTGTTGTACGGAGATGAGCTCATGTGTGAAGTGCCAAGCATGTTGCCCGGCACAGAGGAGGTGCTCAATGAATACCGGTGGCCCTTTTCATCTACTAGTTCTCTCTGCTTCAAATTCAAAAGGAAACTGACTTTATTTTCTTCTTTGTGCTTTTCTTATTTGCCTATACTTTCTTCAAGGTATAGTAGGTCACAACTGGATAAAAAGGGAACTACCCTCAAAAGACACCACTGAGCTCTGTGCTCACTTCCCTCCATCCCCATGACTGATGGCGGTGGGGCAACAGTGCAGTACCTTGAAGGCTCTGAGCACTGCCAGGGGGTCATCATTTGTGAGTCGGTGCACGAGCGAGGGCCACGCCCGATGAGCCAAGGGAAGGAGCTGGTTCTTGTGGGACTGCAGAACAACCACACACAGATCCAGCACATCTAAAACCTGCAAGAAAAGAGGACAGTATTTCGGCAGAGAGTAAAGGCTTGAAACCAAATACCTGGGATCAAGTCACCATTTTAAAAGAGTAAAACTTAGAAACTCATGAGTCAAGGAAATATTTACGAGTCCTGACTACATGCCAAGCACTGGCTAGGTACTGGGTGGGGGGCACACAGGGACAAAATACTTACATTTCCTTTCCTTGGCTTATGGTCAACTGGGGAAAGACTTCAGATTAACACCGAAATAACGGGATGAATGATTACTAATTGTGACAAGTACAAGGAAGGAAAGTCAAGGGGGAAATGCAAGACACTAAAGGGAGGGATCTATACCATACAAACTGTTGGGAGGGCTTCTCTGAGGAAGTAACTTCTATAAGGAGGCATACTGGAAACAGTAACGAGGAAGACCCAGAGGAGGGAGAGCTTGCAGTGCTTAGAAGACTAAAGCAGGGCAGCGTGAAGCGTGACAGAGGAGGGGTAGGATGGGACTGGACCTCGACGGCGTCACATTAAGACTTTTTAATTCTGTACTAAATGTGGTGGGGAGCCGTGGAAATGTTCAGGCACGTGCTATGATACAATTCATGTTTTTAAAAAGTCACTCTGGCTGCTGAGTGGAGAAGGGACTTGAAGTGGGAGTGAGAAGAAGTGAGGAGGCCCTTGAGGGAGCCACGGCGCACGTCCACATGGGAGGCGGGGAGTTTCGCGGCTACGTGGTCGTGGCCGAGGCAGAGAAGTGAAGGGTTTGAGATCTGTTTTGGAGATGATATGGCTTAAATTGCTGAAGGACTCACTCTTGGGGAGATGAAGAGAGGTATCAAAAAGAGCTGCTTGGGTTCAGGCTTAGCAACTGAATAGATGCAGGTGCAGCTTAATGAGATAGGAACAAAGGAGAAGGAGGAAACCGGGAGGGTGGGTGAGATCAAGTTCTGTTCCTTCTAAATGGAGAGGTCAGGTAGGCAGCTGGGACACAGGTCAATCTCAGAAGAAAGGTCTGGGGTAGACTAGATGTAAATTGGGGTTTTTATCTTCCCTGAGAATATGTTTCCTGATCTCTCATGTCTCAAAGCTCACTGAAGACAGACGACCTGCTCAGTGTCACAGGCAGTGGTCGCCACGATAACCAAGTGCAGGCTTCCCTCCTGCACATATGGGCCAGCCTTCCCAGAGCAGGGGAAGGTACATGTCTGAGTCAGGAAGACAGAGTAAGGTCTGCAGTAAACCCTTGCTGGATGACTCCTGTGTGCTGGTCACACGGAGACTGGAACAGAAACAAAGGACAAAGCAGGCCCTGCCCTTGCGGGCTGAATAGTCAGGCAGGGAACTAAGAGAAAGCTCAGGAGAGCGGAGCAGCACACTGGAAACGGCTTTGGTGTCACTGACTGGCTCTGGATTTGAGTTCTGTCACTAACCGGGTAAGTTACATCATACTTCAGTGAATCATTCCCCTTCTGCCTGGGATGTTCTTCCCCCTCCCTTTGCCCCTGCAGGGCTGGCTCCTTCTCAGCCTTTAAGTCTCAACTTAAACATTATCACCCGACAACTGGTCTAAATCAGAACGTAGCTCCCTCTTATTCAACAGGGTTTGGTAGAGTAGGTTCCCAAAATGTGTTTACTACACGGGTGAATTTTCTATCATAGAACCTTCTTATTACCTTCATAGCATTTCCTCCACGTACATGTATTTGTGTATTATCCCTTTCCCCTCGAGAGACGGGAAGTTCCATGAAGACAGGGATCATGTCTGCTTCGTTTCCTTCTATATACCCTCTGCCTGACCTATAGCAGTCCTCAATAAGCATTTAGTGAGTAAGCGAGTAAGTGAATGAGTGTATATGCCATGTCTGATGCTAACTGTTTTATATTTATAGTCAATGACCCAGTGAGGTAGGTACCATCATTTTCATTTTACAGATAAAGAAGTTGATGCTCAAAAAGGTGAACTGACTTACTCCAGGTGGCACGGCTAGTGAAGGGCCGAGCCAGGGCTGGAACCCGGGTATGCAGATCTGACTCCAGTGCTGATGCTCTCAATAGCTACAGTGTATATACGCTGCTACAAAGCCTCCAGAAGGGGGAAGACACTTCACTGATGTGTCAACCAGACACCACCAAAAAAAGGCTCCTGAAGAGTGCCTCCTGAGTGGAAAACCCGACAATGCTAAGAAGTATCTCTGGGAAGACTAAACAAATTCCGCAAAACCCAGATGCTGAGTGAGGTAATCTGTGGGTCAGGGTTTCCCAGCCCCCACCCATGACCAGGGCAAAGTGCTCTCATCACTATCAGTAATGCATGGAGGCAGCTGTTTCTCACTCCTGTTTGGGGCTAGGGAGGAATGGGTCAGGCTGTGCTTTCCTTTGGGTGTAAGATCTGCCCCCAGGTGATTCTGAAAGCTGTGTCCCCCATGCCCACCCCGCCCCACTGTCCTGTTATCGGAGTCACTACTGTATAGTTTTAAGTCTTTGCTGATGGGGAGGCTGCTTGGGAAACTGCTAGCAAACAAGGATGTAAGATTAAGAAAAGTGTTGGTGCCAGGCCTAGGATGAAAATGGAAACAGAAACAGAGACAAGGGCTAGCGTCAGGCTTGGACGAATGACCACTTCAAAATATTTAAACCTGTGTCCCACATTAAGTCAGCTCAGAAAGTGATATCCTTTCCAAATCATATGACTTTTTCCCCCTTGGACATGCAATAATGCTCCAAAACTTTGTGGTTTTTCATTCTACCAAGGGGACTCAGGTCCCTTTTGGCCTCTGGGCTGATACAGAAAGACGTAAGACTGGCATCCCACAGATAAATTCCTCCTGATGCCTCCTCTTGGCCACTGCACATGCACTGGGAGATAAGGGGGGCTCCTTGCTCAACCATGTACTCATTGCCAATAGACCAAACCTCAGTCCCGCAGCTCTGTGAATGCAGGGAAAGGGCCGCACACTGACCTTCAAGCGGATTTTCAGATTTTTGTCTGACATCAAGTGGATGCAGCGCTCCATCACATCCGTGGCTATTTGGATCTGCACTGGCAGTGGTGGCTGCACACTGGGATCAGTGTCATTCTCATCCACTTCGGGAGGGTCTGACTGCTCCTCTGGAAAAAGAGCATAACTGGGGGCAGTGTTTTACGAGAGATGCCCCACCCCAACTTGATCTCCCAACTTCAGATCAGGAGTAAGACTTACAAGGGAAAATGTCTAGGAACTGATCCCAAGGAAACCATGTAAAATTTGGGTCAAGCTACGAGTCAAGATATTCACCAAAGCATTACCTGTAACAGCTAAAAACTGGGGGAAAACCTTCCATGTCCACTCAAGGGGGTACGGTTATATAAACCATGGTATATCCATACAATGAATGGCACATTATGAGGGCCTGAAATTTTGCATTTACCAAGGGCTTTAATGACAAGGGAAAATGCTTATGAAATAACATTGTGTTAAAAAGAGAAAAGCAGGATACGAAATTGCATACACAATGTGAGCACTATTACATAAAGTTTTATACAAAGATAGGAGGAAGTTCAAAATATTAACAGAGACGGGTCATGAGTTAATGGATGATTTTTATTTTTTCCCTATATCCGCAGTCTTTTCTAAGTTGCCATTAATAAATATTTAAAATAAAAACATAAGAGGGCAAGATTCTAATTTGGAGCCCCGAGGCTGGCAGTTCCCTGGCTGGCCTCTGGCCCTTTACTCTCTTTCCTTTCCTTTTGGTTCATCTTTTGACTAAAGGGGGTACATGTCTGTCTTCTCTACCAGCCTGTAAGATCTTCTGAGGGCCAAGATGAAGCCTTACACATCTTGGTATGAGGGACAACACCAGGGCAGCCTGGTGCAATATACAGGGATGGGGTTTGGTCAGAGGACTAAAGTCTTGCCTCCACATCCTATTAGCAACTCCTCTCATCCCATGTCACCTCATTTGAAAAAAAGGGATAAAGCATGTATACCTCATCTGCTTGCTGAGAGAGTTAAATGAGATGCATGTCACCAGCTATTATCATTTTTCTCATTGCCTGGAGTGTTGCATTGCATGAGATAGGTGTAAGTTTGTAAATTAAAACAAAAAGACTTGAGAGTTGCATGAAACCCTGGCCAAAATTCCTCCCCTGAAGGTTATCCTCTATCTGCTTATAGCCTCCAGTCTCCCCACACCCTCAATACCAGCTGTGCTCATTTACACTGAGCTAAGCATTGCTCCCCTAACTTTCTGCCATTTCAGTTTCCTCTGCTGGAAAAACAGAACCTTACAGTAGAGTCCACACCTGTCTCTAACAGATGCTGAAAAGATAAATGAAAATGCATTTGTAGAATGCTTGGATTTCTTGGAGGAAGGGACGTCAGATATATAAGGTGTTCTTACTGTGGTTAAAACAAAAAACCCATGTCAAACCAACATCAATCCAAACATTCCATATAATGCCAAGTGTGTGGTGTGTACTTGATGAACGATAATTATAAGAATGATAAGGCTGTGCTTTTCTTTCTAGAGGAGGATTTGTTGTTTGAAATTCACCTACTGCAAAATGTTATCTGAGGAATGTGGATTTTGCTACCGGAAGAAAGATTTGATTCATTCAGTCTGCTCCTAGCCAACAACAACTAGAACCAGAAGATCCTAATCATGAAAGAATTGATTCAGTGACAATGCTAGAATTTCAAACAAGAATGGCAAATCTGGATTATGAGGGATCAAGATGCCTCTTCTTCACGGTTTCTAGGCTTGAGCAAAGGGTGCAGTTTATGAGAAGAATTGGGTTGGCTCAAGAGACAAAACTGAGAAGAAAAAGGCTGATAGATTTCTGATTAGAAAATTCTGTTCTTGGGGAGAAAAACAACTCAACTCTGCATAAGTCATTATTTGGGCCCTGTGATGCTTCCCTGCTATTTAGAAGGAATTTGTTGCAGTTAGTTGCATTGAACTACTATTTCCTGTTATCCTGGAGGGATTTCCTGTTATCCTGGAGGTATTGGCTTCAGTTCATCAGAGTCTCAGAGTAGAGTGCCAAAAAAAAAAAAAAAAAAGAAATCTGCTCTATTCCAACCTAACAAACTAATTTGGGACTCAGTTTGATTTAGGATAGTTCTGAGACCACCAAGCTCATTATGACTTGGCATTTTATATTTGCAGAGGAGATTCTAATAATTTATTAATCCCTCCGTGACCTGAAGCTCCAGATTGAGCTTGTGAATAAAACAATAGGCCAGAGCTTCAACTAGCCTGAACTCCCTTCTCCTTTATCATATAAATTGGTAAGAAAAACACTGGAATCTACTCCTACCAATAAATAAAATAAATGGACAAAGCATGTGAAAAGAAAATGGACATAAGAAAAAATTGTTAGGAAAGATGCATATAGAAAGATGTTCAACCTTTCTAGCAATCAAAGAAATGCAAAATAAAATAACGAGAACCATTTTAATTTAGCAAGAAGTAAAATTGGTAATAGTCAATGTTGGCAAGCTTGTGGTGAAACCAGTATTAATCCTGAACTGCAGAAGAGAAGGTGTAAATTGCCACAACCTTTCTGAAAGACAATTTGGCAAGCATAACATGATGTTCATATCCCTGACCTAGAAATCCCACTTCTGAGATTTATACAGAAATATGCAAAAAGAAGGAAAAGGTCACGTGCATAGAATCATGCACTGCAGCACTGTTTATTAGAGTGAAAAGCTAGAAGCAACCTAAACTTCCCACAGGGGAATGTATACTTAGTGGCAACTATTAAAACATTAATTATGAAAACTCCATAGCAACATGAAGAGTTCCTTATTATATAACTAAATGCAAAAAGGGTATAATGCATTTAAACTGTGGCTGCAACCAAACAAAAACAGGTTTGCAAAAGAAAAGGATGGAAAACGACTACACACAGAGTGAGAATGCTTACGTTAGCATGGCGGGGGTTATTTGTGACCTTTCTTATTTCCAAACTTTCTATCATGATGTTTCATTGTTTTTACAATAGTCTGCTTCCAAAAGTAAAAAACAGCTGAGGCCAAAATAAATAATAGTTACCTTCTTCATTATCAAAATCCGAGACATTTCCATCTGCTACATCCTTTTCTTTGAGGTAGTTCAGCACAAACTGTTCAATGTCTTCGGCTGTTGTGGTATTCTCAAGTCCTTTCTCAAGACTTGCTGGTCTTTGGCTCAAATGACTTCCCTCTTCCCCTACACTTTGCTCTTGGAGTTGCCCAAGATGACCTGCGTCTGGAAACCACTGGGCTATAAATAAAGTGTTATAATGATCACCTTGGTCATTGACAACAGGCATTAGTACTTTCTAAGTAGAATAAGCTCTCTGCCATGGCCTGCACGTTGCCCACAGGATCCAGTCCCTACCTGTCTCTCCAGCCTCCTCTTCTAACCACTCCCGGCTGCCCAATGCGCCAGGTATCCTCCTGCCTTAGAACCTTTGCACATGCTGTTCTTACTATCTGGAATACTTTAACCTCCTATGTAGCATCTGGTTAATTCCAACTCACTTTTCATGTTTCAATACAAATATACGTTACCTAGTAAAGCCATTCCTTGACCCCCGCCCCCCTCCCAGCCCCGCCAATCTAACTTAGGTCTTTTATATGCTGTCTTATACAGCACCATGTTCTTTTCTTTCAACTCATCACAATTTGTAATTACTGTATTTACTTTGTATGTATTGTTTAGTGTCTGAATCTCCCATTAGACACTGTGTTCCATTGATCACCACTGGAAAGCCAATATGCCCAGCATGGAGTGGGTGCTCAAAATATATGCTGAATGAATAAATATGCTAGACTGGAGGAAAGCTACCAGTGACAAAATTCTGAGTGCAGGATACACTGCTCATTAGCGGAAGAGAGGCTCTGCAGAGCCTTGAGAACGGACACAGTCTCACATAGATATCTGATATAAAATGCTTCAGAAGGCTGGCATTTTCTCTCCAAAGCTTTTCCTTTTTTAGTGATGCTCCAATACTTCTGATGTGTCACCGCAGAATAAGCCTTAAACATTACAGAACCAGTGGTTTTCAAACCGTGTCTTGAGGAGCCCTAGGGCTCTGCAGAAATGTCTCAGGGTCACAACAGGGAGGGCACCCAGAGACAGCAGGTTAAAGGGTGGGAACAGAGTTTCTATGCCTTCTTTTACCAGCCCTGCTCTAATTTGAACTCTTTTTGTATACTGGGGTCCCCCAGGGCTTCATTTCAAAAAAGGCTCTTAATACTTAAAGAATGAATCAACAAGAAAACCCTATGGCCTGAATTTTTGCCCTCCTTTTGCAGACAGCAGGGGAGAAGTCTCTGATGACCTTTAGCACCTGCTAATCTCTTTTCTATCAAGGAGCATCTGCACAGAGCCACAGCAACAGCAGATGGGCTATGCCAGGGCCAGGCCACTGGGAGCAGCAGAGAGCAAATGCTGGATATGAGAGCGTTTGGTCCAGTACCTGGAGATTCCTACGTGAGGGGATCGATTATGCCATTTCTTCAGTGCCCAGACATAAATCTGTCCTTAATGTACTCGGAGGGACTGCATTCCCAATGCCAGGGCCCAGCATTTACACTGCTAAAAGTAGACATGCTGCAAAGATTATTTTCTAGATTTAAGGCAAAGCAGCTCGACCTCACTCTTAATGCAAATTAAACTATAATAAGGTGTACTTTTTCTCCTACTGGATTAGCAAAGATCAAAAAGCTAGGTAATATACAGTGTGGGTGACGGGGTGGCAAAATTGGCGCTCTCTTACATTGCTGATTGGAGTTTAAATTGGTGCAACCTCTTCACAGAGCAATTTGAAACTCTATCTATCACAGATTTAAATGTAATACCCTCTAAGCCAGCAACTGTCTTAGGAATATACTCTACTGGTATACTCAGACATGTCCAAAATGACCTACAGAGAGTACACTACAGCATTTTGGGGGTGGAGGGGGCAAAAGACTGGAAACAACCAAAATGTCCACCAAGAAAGGGCCGCTTAAATTATGGTGCAGCCACACAATAGAACATTATGTGTCCAGAAAAACACGGCCTTGCACGTGTGGATGTGGCACAATCTCCGAGTGCTGAGGTATGTGGTATGGATGCTTTCTCATTTTCAAAGCTACCCAATTTTTTTGTTGTTATGAATAATCACTGGATCAGTAGGTGGTGCTAAGCAGTAATTTAACTGATGGTTCTTGCCTTCACTGTGGAACCTAATGCTTTTTTAGTCAATGCCTGTGAAACACTGTGTATGTGGTAACTCAATTTCCTAAAAGACATACTGGGTTCTTTTAAAACCTTTTGGAAGTTCTCTGAGACCACACTTCCACTCCCATCTTAAAAGAGTGATCATCAGTTAGACAATTCGAATGACAAGAGGAAACGCCAGCAGGCAGTGCTACTTTGATTTGTGTGAGACCGATCCACGCCCCAGGACTGCTTACCATTCAAAAGGCAAGTGTGGTCTGGGTTATTTCAAAACTTTCAGAAAACCTATCCCCACTTTTGCTGGTTTTCCTAGGATGCTCTCAAGTCAAGCTTAACCATCCTCATTCTCCTCTCTGCAATTTAGAGAAAAGGTGCTACACAGGAGTCCTCTTTAGAGATGACCAAAGACACTGGCAATCCAAGGCAATTCAATTTTCATGGCCCAAATGGAGATATATCCTGAGAGGATATATTTAATAGGCCTTTTGTTAATATATTTTTTAAAACTCAAACTGACATGTAGTAGAGTTCCTTAAAACACTAAGGATGGAAGCCTGGGGTATATTTGGGCCATGGAAGCCACTCATAGTCTAAAATCTATAAGCAGTAAGCCAGTCTTAGGAGTGTTTCCATGTTCTTCTTGGTCACCACTGCCATCCCAGTGACTAGTCCAGCACACAGGCTTCCGAGTGGTTGCAAAATACAACCCCCACTCCTTCCCTTGGTCTACAAGGCCCCGTGGGATTCATCCTCACCCAGCCTTCCAATTTCATCTTGTGTCACTGTCTCCACAATGATCTCTTCTCCATTCTCCAAAGACCCCAAGCCCTTTCTTCCCTCCAGGCCTTTGCACCTGCTGTTCCCTTTGCCTGAATGTTCTTAAAAAACATAAAAATGATGTGACAGCTCCATATGTACTGATGGGCCCTTCTCAGCCTTCAGGTCTCAGCTCTAATGCCGTTTCCTCAGAAAGGAAGTGCCATGATCAAGTCCCCTGACCACTCTGCTACTGTCCTGTTACTCTCTTGCAGTAGCAGGAAAGCTCTTCTTCACTGCTGAATCCTGATTACTTAGCACAGTGTCTAACATACTGCAGGTAATCTTTACTGAATGAATAAAAGAATATGTACACTGCATGTGAACGTTCATGAATGAATGAACGAACACTGGAAGTGGTATCAGCTACAGGGCAGAGAACTGTCCCTGTTCAGTCACCTTCCTTGAGAAACGTTCTTACATGGTCTTAGCTTTTTCAGCTGACAAAATGAGGTCAGTGACCTTTCCACCTACTTTGGCGGCTATTAGAAGTACTGAAATAAATACTGGAGGTATGCTCTTTGGATAAAAGGAACTCATGTATATAGCTCATATATATATATATATATATTTTTTTTTTTTTTTTCATTCGAAGATTGACTATCCAGTGAAGGGATTCTCTTTCTTATAGTCCAAAACTTTGCCATTTTAATGGTGGGTAACACCTCCAACAGACACCCAACAGGGTGAAAGGGAAGTAGAGAAATTCAAACCACCTCATACAATTAAAAGGTTAAAAGAAAGTTTCTAGACCTGCTCTGTCCAACATGGTAGTCACTAGCTAGCTACATGTGGCTATTTAAATAAAAATAAAAAATTCAGTTCCTCAGCTGCACTAGCCACGTGTAGTTATTATATTGGACAGAACAGATATAGAACAGTTCCATCATCACAGAAAGGTCTATTGGACAGTACTGTTCTAGATTATCTGTGGACTGAATAATTTAAGTTAGCCCTGTTCTCCATTAGCATAGATACTGCTAACTCTAAATATTGTCAGAAGCAGTCCGGTATATTGAAAAGAACAAAATTGTCATAAATCCTGACTTTCCTCCTTATTGTGTGACCTTGGCTAAGTAGGAGCTCACTGAGCCTTAGTTTTCCTTACCTGCAAAATAATGTTTACCTTTAGTCTGCAGGGTTTATGTCCCTGGGACAGAGCAGGGGTTCAATAGATGGTAGAGATTATTAAAAGTATGAAAACATAAGCAATGGAACTCTACCGTAACATGTGGGACCAGACAGACACCTATTCAAATAACGTCCTCCATAGCATAACCCCAAACAAAGAAAAAAACAGTTAGATGAACAAGGATACTAGTCCTTCCCTCCAATCAGCATTAAAAAAGGGCTCTCAATGTACCTAATGCTGCCAGCAGGGCATGCAGTACACTGACAAAGGAAGTTGTTCTCTTATCATAAAACTGGTCCAGGGTAGCCAAGACATCTTGAACCACATCTGCCACCAAAGGGAGCAGGCTAGCATCTGAGTTCTGTAGCATGACTTCCAAGACCTTCGGGGTATGCGGGTGGAGAGAGAGATGGCGCAGATTTAAAGAGATCCCATTTACCAAGTAGTCTGAATTCTCATTGATCAGCTGCTGCAGGGAGTCGTAGCCACAAGCCTGGCAAATGGCCGTCATGGTACTGACGGCCGCCTGACTGATAAGCAGGCTTTGGTCTCCAGCTTTCTCCAGGACCGGATAGAGGGCTGACATCAAGAGCAAACGGAAGTCTTTCCCTAGTGCGTGTGCAAAGTGGCCAATCCCTTCCAACTGGATGCATATTTGCCAGATGTTGCTGTTCATGGAGCAGATCGTGGGACGTGGCTTTGAGAAGGTGGGAGAAGAGGTAGCCTGGCAGGTGTGTGCACCAGATGTGAGGGCCTGAATGCCTGACTGCATCATCGTCAGCTCCCCTCCCACCTCTTCAGCTTCCAGGCAAGTGACCAAATACCAGTTTTCTTGGCTTGTGTATTCTTCAAGTATTGATGTCACGATCTCCCTCAGTTCCTCTGGTTTTGTTTTAATGTGTTTTTCATGAACATTCTCTACCCCTAACCCAGCAGCCCCTACAACCAGTTCATTGAGGATCATGGCGGCCTGCTTCCGGTAAACCACAGACTCATGGTACAGTTCCATAAAGGGATCCACGAGCAAGTAGAGGTTCCCATAGAAACCAAGAAGCTGACAAACCTGCCTCAAGAGCAGGAAAACCCTCTCATCAGTGAAGAAGCGAAAATATCTCCTCTGCATTTGAGCCCACGGCCGGGAGGCTGAAGTCTCTGGAGAAGTGCTCAGATGCTCCGAGTTCCAATGCCGCTCTTCAACGATTTTGACGTCGGCCACATCTAATTCCAGAACTTGGATAAGCGCTTTGGAAAGGCGCTGGAGATGGGCCACAGAGTTGAGGACAAAGTTCACTTTGGGGCCCAAGAGTTTCAGGTACCCGAGTAACAAGGAGAGAGTAGACAATCTGCCCTGATCGTCTTGGGAGTTCATCAGGCGGGGAAGGGACGTGGCAAGGGAGTGCAGGTTTTCTGACAAGATGTCAGCAAAGGCTCTGCTGCCCACCACGACTTTCTCATCTGCAAAACGTCTCAGAATTTTATTGCACTGGGCTTGGACGTCAGGACTCTCATCATTTACCAGACTCACCAGAGCCTTCAGAAGTGGACCAGCCGATTCGACCAGTGACTGACTGCACTTCAAAAGAAGGGCCTCGACAAAGTCTATCACTTCCAGCCTCACCTTCCAGTGTGGGTGAACTGAAACGCACTCGATTATCTTTTTAATAAGGACAGTCAACCTGTCGCCGGTATTTTTTACCCAATTGGCTTCCCTGTGAACCAACAGCTCCGCTACTCTGTGCTCCACGGCAGGCTTTTCTCGGACCTCTGAGACTCTTCTGAGCTGTTCATCAGCCATAATGAAGCTCACTGTCTTGTAAAAGACCTTTAGGGAAGACACGACAATGCTGTGCCCTTGTTTAAAGTCTCCTGTGATGACCCTGGTCAGTGTAGTTGAGAGGCCAGGTAAAAAAGAAGCAAACAAATCCCCCAGCTGCTTTTGCTCAAGTTCATCCAAGGACCTTGGATGGTCTTGACACTCACATTGAAAGAGCAGAACCTGTATACATTTTAAGGCAGCCATTTTAATTTGTTTTGATTTCTCCTGTTCTGCTAGGCCTAACAATAAAGACACAGCAAATCCTAAACGAGGCAGAATGGAGGGCTCATAAATAGTCAGAATGATGTCCCCATAAGCCGAGTGCATTAATGCACTGAGGCCCTGGATCACAGCCAATTTCAACTCCTCTGACACAGCTGCAGGTTTCTGAGAGTTGGGTGAATACAGGCAAGCAGAGAGTTCTGAAAAGAGTTCCTGGAGAAGTTCTTGTTCCTTCACACATGTTGAAGAGAGGACAACGGTGATGCATTCCACCACACTCTGGATCAAGTGCTCTCTTTTGGGGCCCGGGGTCTTCAGGGTAAATCGCAAAGGGAAGAGGATGTACTGCTGAAGTTCCTGAAGGGCAGAGTCACTCACGACTTGTAACTGTGCCTGCAGACGCTCCACATTCTCCACTGTCTGGGTCTTTGTGAGCTGAACACAGATGGGACGCAAGACGCCAAAGGCCTCCTCTGGGGTATCAAAAACCGCCATTGTGCAACAGGCTTCCTCTCACTGAGCAAACACCCTGCAGGCTGGAGGGAGGAGGCTTTTCAGTAAAGAAGGCCAAGCTCAAAGAAAATACAAAGTGAACTTGCACTCATTCATTCAACAGACATTCAGTGCGGGCTTATGTACCAGTCACTCCACACGGTGCTAGGGGAGCAATGGAACGGAAAAGAGCCGGTTCCTAGTCTTAGGGAGCTCCCAGTCCAGGGAGGGAAGGAGATGTACAGTTACAACACAGTCTCTTAAGAATTAGGCTAGGCCTGTGCTTGTGGTCCTACATGAGTATAGAAGACGTATGCGTCATAACACTCAGAAAGCCAGGGTGGGTTTCACAGGAGGAAGATGCTTGAGCCAAGACTCAAGGGAGGAGTGAACTGGAACCTGTGGGCTATTCTAAGGAGTATGGATTTTAACCTGTGGTAGTGATGGAGAGCCACTGAAGGTTCTGTCTTTTTTAACTTGAGGTATAATATACATAGAGCGAAAGGCACTAGTCTTCACATAACAGCTCAGTGAATTTTAATGCACGCAGAGACTCATAGAACCACTACCCAAAATAAGATATATAATATTTCCAGCACCCTGGAGGGCTCCCTCATGCCCCTTTGCAATCAATTCCTATGTCCCCTGCCCAGAGGTAACCATTACTCTGACTTTTATCAGCCTGGACTAATTTTGCCTGTTCTTGTCATGGAGAGATTTCAAGCAGAGGGTGATGGGAACAACTTTATGCATTGAAAAGACCCCCTGGCAGCCAGTAATACAGGAGAAGACTCAGAGCTGGGTGAGACTGAAAGCAAAACAAAATGAAAGGGAGCGGCCAGAGAAGCGGGAAAACCAGGAGCGCACACTATCACAGAGACCACGGGAGAAGAGAGATTTGAGCAGGACGGAGAGGTGGATGGCAGGCAGGCAGTGAAAGGAGACAGGTTTATAGGTAAGTGAAGGAGCTGTGCGACTTTACACATGGGCTATCAGCCCATGACTTTGCATTTCCCCTCACAGAGAAGAGGCTCTTTTCTCTGTGAGGGGAAATGCAAAGTCATGGACTGATAGCGAATAAGAAGGCGGGTAAACAGAGGGCTTGAGGAGAGAAATAAAATTCTCAAATATTCCCTTTGGGGAAGCAGAGCATGCTGGGAAGACACAAAAGTGTGGCCCAAGGGTACTGAGGACCGAGTTGAAGCTGGAGACCATTAAACATGCACAACTGTAAAACGCTGGTGCCGGACGGAGGCTTAGAGATCACCTGGGCTGGTGGTGTCTCCTCTCTCTCTCTGTCTCAGCTCTACTTGCTGGGGGCTTCTGAACAGATGATGACAAGAAAGTGTCCGCTGCTTCTCGCTGTCCCCAGTAGTGCTGGCAGGCAAGTGGTGCCTGGTGGGTGTGCGCAAGACCTGCTCAGCCCAGACAGCTGGTGCTGGATCTCCTCCATGGGTCAGGAGAGGGCTCCAGGGCAACAATCAGGCTCTCATACCCTGGACAGAGTCTGGTCCACAGAACTCCATGAGAGGAAAGGCAATGCTGGTCTGTGAGCTTCCTTGGGGGGATATCTCCTGGTCTGTGACCCTCAAGAAGCCAGGGAAGGGAAGAAGCTCAAATCTTCCCTATTCCAGACTAGCAAAATGCCAGGTGTGGAGGCCAGAAAGCTGGGCCAGGGACTACTGACACCCCATCAGCACCAGCTCAAACACTGATGACCCCGAGGCTACTGTGCCACCCCTTGCCCAAGGTACTAGTATTTAGAACAACAGAAGCAAAGGAAGTAACCACTTAATGGGACCCAACAGTCAGGAGCAGGAAATGCAAATATAGCACCCTTGAGGTGGTGAACCTTAGTTTAACAGAAATGCTAAAGGAGACAGACAAGAATATGAAAAATAATTAAGACCAATAAGGAAATTCAATTACAAGACAAAAGATATTTCTTAGAATTTAAAAACATGTCTTTCCACACTAAAAAAGCTCAATTGATTAAAAAAAAAAAAGGCGGTTAATTGCTGAGATCCAATTAGTGGCTGGGAAGATCAAGTAGAGCTATCTTAAAACTGAGCAAAAATACAAAGAGATGGAAAATGTGAGACTTGGAGCACAGATCTGGGAGAACCCACATATAAATAGCTGGGAATTCTGGAAGGAAAAAAAGGAACAGATGGAGGAGCTAAAACAAATAAATAACTGAAACATTTCTCTGAGCTGCAAAAGTATTTATCTGGAGATTGAAAAGACTGAAGGATACATACCTAGTCAAATTGTGGTAAAATTCCTGTACACTAAAAGATAAACGGAAAAGAAAATCACATATGTCTTCAGGAAGAAACAACAAATAACTTACAAAGGAAAAAGACCGGCTTTGGACTTCTCATTTGCAATAGAAGACAGTGGAAGAGCATCTACTGACTGCAAATAAAGGATCGTGGCCCCCAAACCCTACTTACAGCAAAGATATTCAGCTGTCAGGGTGAAAGAGCCGTATGCGAGGATTCAGAGAGGGTAGCACCACATGCCCTACCAGAGGACTCCATTCAAACAAGAAGTGACTTGAAACAGACCTAAAATGGGAAGATGAATGAAGAAGGAAACGTTGCTGAGTAACTTTTTTTTTCTTTTAGCATGGAAAACTTTCTTCAAATAAAACGTTTAAGTGGAAGCCCAGCACGTAAAACAGATAAAATCAGAGGGTCTGGTTAAAGCTGGGGTGAAGGCAATGGCCGGGGGCTCTGCATCTCTCTTATTTATCTCAGGAGTTTCAAGACAATAACCTGGGGTCCCCTGAACTATGTTCTCAGATTATATGACAAAAACTGTAATACAGCAAGTGAGGTGAGAACACAATCTGTCCCAAACTGAACTTATCTGCTTTCTTCTGTATTCCCTTTGTGATTTATGGTCCTCACCTGGGCTAGACGCCTTAGCCTCTCTGCTTTCTTTTACCTCCTTCTTAATTCCACTGTTCCCTTAAATTTCATCAGTTCTACCCCTTCAACATCTTTCAAAGCTGCTGAGGATGATAATCATCTATTTGATATTGGACTGACCGTAATGGTTTCTTCTCTGGCCACCCTTGCCTTGTGTGCTTGCCCTTCTTGAATCCATATTTCACACTGACATGTAAGTAATTTTTTTAAAACAAAAATCTGGATCACTCTTTTCCATGTTTAAAATCCTTCACCTGCTCTTTGTAGCCTGCCTAAAGTACAGACACCTTTCTACCATGACATACAGGGCCCTGCACCATCAGGCCCCTGCCTGTCTCATCAACCTCATTTTGCACTGCTTCACCCCTTGAACTTGAAACTGCAACCATGTGAAATTATAAAACTTGCAATTTCCTAAACAGGTCGTGCTATTTCATATTCTCCTCCTTTCTCCTACCACTGTACGCACTGCTATTACAGTATTTAGCATGCTGAATTATTTTGTATATGCCTGTTTTACCTACTTTAGACTGGGCAATCCTACACCTAGAACCTACAAGGGCATCTGGTATATGATAAGCACTCAGAAACATCTGTACAGATTCTCCTTTCAAGTAGGATATAGTAGGGTATGGCAGGCCAATACTCCTGGTGACAACTAGAGAAACCAGATAAATTATAAAAAGCGTTTCTTAAAGCATCAAATAGTTGCAGAAGCAACAAAGACCAGATGAACTAATACTCTAGTGAAGGATGAAAGTTCACAGTGAGTCAACAATCAATAGTTGGGTTTTTTTGTTTGTTTGTTTGTTTTCCATTTGCTGATCCTGGACATGGCTCAGGATTACGAAGAGGCCCAGGCTGAGGGCTGTCACTGAGGAAAAAGAAACCACGATGCTTTTAACGTGGTCATATAGGACTGGAGTCCTATATGTAAAACCGTAGTCTTCAGGGATCTCAAAATACATGACTTCTGAGAGAAGGCCGCTGCTGGGGGACAAATGGCTGAGAAATGTCCAAACAAATGAAAGAGATCAACCCACAGATTCAAGTAGCTCAGCAAAGCCCAAGTTGACAATACAAAGAGAAACACACACAGACACATCATAGTCAAACTGCTGAAAAACCAAAAGTATGGAGAAAAATCTTAAAAGTAATGCAGCAACAGAAGTGACAGGCAACTTCTCTAAAGAAATGATGAAATCCAGAAAACAACAGAATGACGTCTTTAAAGTGTGAAAAGAAAGTAACTGCCAACCTTGAATTTTACACCCTATAAAACTCTTTCACAACTGAAGGTAAAATGCAAGACAATAATGCACAAAAGGTTTATGGATAGTATAAAATGAGTTAAGTGTATTAAGAGTCTAGCAGTATCAGGAAGTGATAAAAAAAATCTGTATTAGACTGTCAAGAATGCATGTTGAAATCTATAGGGTAAACTCCAAAAGAGCTATAAAAGTTCAGACAGTGGTAAAAATGGGATAATTAGTACTTCTGATTGATCCAAAACGTGAAAAATGAGAAAAAGGGAAGCAAAACTGGTGGGTCAAACAGAAAACAAATACTTAATAAGATGGTGGACAGAAGCCCAATTGAAACACTGATTACATGAATTCAGAGTTTCTCAACAGTGGCACTACTGACATTTTGGGCTGGATAATTTGTTGGTGGAGAGCTGTTCTGTGCATTGTCAGATATTTAGCAGCATCTTTGGCCTCTGTCCCCAACATGCCAGTAGCACTCCCCAAAGAGTACCAACCAAAAACGTCTCCAGATACTGCCAAATGTCCTGTGTAGGGCAAAAATCGCCCTGGATAAGAACCGCTGGTATAGAATCAACATAATCCCAATCAAAACCCCAGCAGCATTTTTATAGAAAGTTATAAGACGACTCTAAAATTGATATGGGAATGCAAACAACCTAGAATAGCAAAGACAATCTTGAAGAAGAGGAATTAAATTGGTAAATTTTGGTGGTGTAAGTTTTACACTATCTGATTTCAAGATTTACTGTAAAGATACAATAATTAAAGGGCAAAAAGAAAGACAAACAGATTAGTGGAACTGAATAGAGTCCAGAAATAGCCCCCACATATACAACAGAGACTCCATATATAGACTCACAAAACTGACAAAGTTGACACTGAAATCAACTGGGAAAGAGTGGTCTTTTCAATTAAAGGTACTGTGCCACCTGGCTATCCATATGAAAAAATATATAGGTCTTGATTACATCTCATACTAGATTTAAACATGAAACGTCAAATAACAAAGCTTTCTGAAGAAAACAAAGAACGTCTTTGTAATCTTGGAGTAGCCAAAGATTTCTTAAACAGGACACAGAAAAGAGCTAACCATAAAAAAAATGACAAATTGGACTATATTGAAGTTAATATAAAAGATTTTCTATAAATCATTAAGAAAAAGACAATCCAACAGAAACATGGAAAAGAAGTTGAACAAGCATACCACAGTAGAGGATATCCAAATGGCCAATAAACATATGAAAAGACATTAACATCACTGCTCCGGAAAATGCAAAATAAAACCACAACAAAATACCATTACACACCCACCAGAAGGGCTAAGCTGAAAAAAAGGGGAAAAAAAGAAAAAGGAAAAGAAAATACTAGGCGTTGGCAAGGATATAAAACAACCAAAACTCTCATTCAATGCTGGTAAGAGTGTAATTGATACAACTACTTTGGAAAATCCTTAGGCAATATCTATTATTCTAAAGGTAAACATACATATGCTGTATGATCTAGTAATCACATTCTTTGGTATATACCTAACAGAAATGCATACATAAATTTACCAATAGATGTGTTCTGGAATACACTATCCACAACTGTCCCCACAAAGAAACTACCCAAATGCACATCTATAGTAGAATGGATAAACTGTAGTATATTCTCCCAATGGGATACTATACAGATGAAGACTTACCACAATTGGAGATCTTCAAAAGAATGGGTTATGGGCTCAGAAATACATAAACCAGCTTTCTGTAAGGAAGAGAGTATAACAAATTGCTAGTATGGCATGACTATAAAGGCAATCATATACCTTTATGGAATGGTCATGAAATCACACCTGTGTGACAATATGTCGATTACAGAAGGAACTGCTCAGAGATTTAGAAGCTTAGGAGTCCTAGATTCTATTCCGATAAAATGCAACACTGATTAAAGTGGCACTGCAAAGTTCGATGTTTATATAACTGACAGCAACTGGCGTATTCTGGCCCAGAAAGTGATACTGGGATGAGGCATTCAGAACAAGCTGATTCTCAGGGTGAGCAGAGAAAACAACCCAGAGTTCAACTGTGACAGACAGTGACTATATAAACCAGTTCTTGACTCTAACCCTTTCTGTGTTCAGTGAACCTCTTCCGCGGTCATAGAAAGCAGTCACTGGGGAGGTGGGAGGAGAGAGCTGCAATCGGAGTGCTTGAGTGAACCCATTCCCCTGGCAGCTTCTTCCCCTCCTTCCCATCTCTTTCTGCCTTTTCACAGGAATGGGCTGTGTAAGATCCCTGGGCCATGGCATCCAGGTGGTGCAGACAAACGGGACAATCTATAGGTGCTATACTTTACAGACACTTAAAAGATAAGACGCTAGACCACAAGGTACTTATTGTATCATATAGTTAAAAAGTGAAAAAGGGAGGAAAAACCCGAGAAGTACAAAAGGAACTTAGAAAAAGAATGAACACCAAAAGGGAAGGCTTCATGGAGGGAGGAGGATATATGTTGGGGTGGGGGGACTACACACTTGGGGCTGCATGGGAAGGCTGTTCAAGGAACAATACCTCACAAGCAAAGGCCAGAAAGCAGAAAAGTTGTAGCCCCTAATAAAGGCAGAGACGAGAGGGAGACACCGTCATGGCAAGTGAGCCATGCCTCACACAGGGGTGATGTTCTGATACAACCACCTGCTCGGGGCCTTTGTAACTTGCTGTTCCACGATATATCCTCACAGCTTGCTCTCTCATCTTTCAGGGCTTTACTCAAATGTGAGTTCTGAGGGAGGCCTTCTCTGATCACCCCAATTTAAAACCGCAACCCATCCTCACTCCTCTCCTGCCCTGCACTCCCAATCTCCTTCCCCTGTCTTTGAAATTTTCCTCCATAGCATTTAGTACCATCTGTCAAACCAAGTTATCCACCTATTTATTTGTTTATTGTCTCTCTCTTCCCACTAAAATATAAGCTCTATGAGGGCAGTAATAGTTGACAGTTTTGTTTATTGCTTCCAGCAAAGAGCAGGCATTCAATAAATGCTTGTTGAATCAATCACCATAGACCAAGGTCTGGCTCTCTTTGGTGGATCTTTGATATCAGATATGTGTGAACTGGAGTCTGGGAAAAACCCACCCTCCTCTTCTTCTCCTGGGGTGAGTTATTCCTACAGGTAGTTGATCTCATCCATTACAGCAGGACCGTACTAGATTCACTCTCAGGGGGCAATCATAGCTCTAGATTTTGACTGTGTGCCAGCCCATTTTTAGGGTGTTTCCAGACAGAATGAGTATGAGAACAGGAATCTGACAATCTGGGTGATAGGCCTGGCTCTGACAGTACCTGATCTGTGGTTTCCATGAACTTCAGTTTCTTCAACATAAAATAAACCTGGTGGATAAGATGATCTCTAAAACTTCTAACTTTGAATTAACTAGCACATGGTAGAAAGACTGGGTTTAGATCCCAGAAATAGGAGTTTAAATAAAAGAATTGCCAACACAAGTTCTTGACTAGAAAGAAGAGAATTAATATTTGTTGAAAAAACCCACCATATGCTAGGCAATGTACATAAATAAATTCCTTGTCTACAAGCTGAGTAACACAAGGTTCAGACAGATTAAGTGATGCCCAAGGTTACACAGCAAGCAGTGGGATTCACGTCAAGCCTGTGTGACTCCAAAGGCTGTATGCATTCTTTTCACTACACCAGAGGTTTCCAACCCAACTGTTTATCAGAACCAAGGGGAAACAAGGTAAGTACAGATTCCTGGGCCTCACACCAGATCTACTGAATCAGAATCTATGTTGGGGGTGGGGTGGAACAGGTATGTTTTGGGAATCTATTATAAAAGTTTGCAAGGTCAGTCTGATGATCCATGAAGTTGCTAAGAGAGTAGAGTAGATCTCAAATGTTCTTACCACACACACAAAAGGGTAATTTTGTGAGGTGATGGAGGTGTTAACTAACCTTATTGTGGTAATCATTCTCAATATATATACACTGATATGTGTATCAAATCATTACATTGTACATCTTAAACTTTTACAATGTTGTATCTCAATAAAGATGGGGGAACAAGAAGGCTAAGTAGGAGTGGGGAGACAGGACTCCCACTTCTACCTAACAGTAATTAGGAGCCCTCCCTCATGGGTGTCAAAGGAGGCTGAGTGAGGAATCTGGACTTCTACCTACACTTGGAAGTAACAAGGTTGGTCCCCCCACCCCTGCCTTATCCTGCCAGAGTGGTTTCAGAGGAAGCCAACTAAAAAGAAGACTTCTATAAGGTCCAGAATCTTAGAACATAATACAAAAATGTCCAGTCAAAAATCATTCACCACACCCAAGAACCAGGAAGATCTCCAAATGAATAAAAAAAGAAAAATCAATCAATATACGTTAACACTAAGATGACAGAGACATTAGAATTATCTGACAAAGTTATTAAAGCAGCTGTGATGAAAATGCTTCAATAAGCGATTATGAACTTGTTTAAAACAAAAGAACAGAAAACCTCAGGAAAGAAATAGAAGATACAAAGAAGAAACAAACAGAAATTTTAGAACTGAAAAATTCAATAACAAATAAAAAGCTCAGCAGATGGGCTCAACAGGAGAATGGAGGGGACAAAGGAAAGAATCTGTAACATGGAAGACAGAATAAGAGAAATTACTCAATCTGAACAACAAAGAGAAAACAGACTGAAAAGAGGCTCAGGGACCTATGGGACTATAACAAATGATTTAAGCATCCCAGCATGAGAGAAGAAAAAGGGCAGGGTTGAAAAAGTACTCAAAGCACTAAAAGCTCCCCAAATTTGGCAAGAGACATAAATCTATATACTCAAGAAGCTGAGTGAACTCTAAACAGGATTACCCCAAAGAAATTTGCACCAATTATAATTAAAATTAAAAGTTGTGAAAACAAATGACAAAAAATCTTGAAAGCAGCCAGAGAAAAATGATACCTTGCCTATATGGGAAAAACTATTTGAATGACACTGGATTTTTCCTCAGAAGCCATGTAGGCCAGAAGGAAGCAACACAATAATTTTCAGGTGCTCAAAAAAAAAAAAAAAAAAAAAAAGAACTGTCAACACAAAATCCTATACCCAGCAAAAATGTCCATCGGAAAAAAAAAAAAAAAAAAAAAAGAGGAATGAACTGGAAAGATATCCTCAGATGAAGGAAAACTAAGAGAATTTGTCACCAGCAGGCCTACTCTACAAGAATGGCTAAAGGAAATTCTCTAAACAGAAAGGAAACGTTAAAAAAAAAAAAAAAAAGAATCTTGGAACATCAAAGAGGAAGAAAGAACATGGTAAATAAAAATATGTATAAATACAATAGGTTTTTCTTATTCTTTTAAATTTTCTAAATTGTGTCTGATAGTTAAAGCAAAAATTATAACACTGACTGATGTGGTTCTAAATGTATCTAGAGGAAATATTTCAGACAAATATAAACAGGAAAGGGTAAAGAGACATAAAGGAAGTAAGGTACATATACTTCACTAGACCTGTCAAAAATAAGTTATATACACATAATATGATACCTAGAAGAACGACTAAAATGGTTATACAAAGAGATACACTCAGAAACACTATAGATAAATTGAATGGAATTCTAAAAAATGTTCAAGTAAAGGAAGTCTGGAGAAAAAAAGGAAATGGAGAAACAAAAAAACAGAACAAACAGAAAACAAAAGAATTAAATTTCAGACTTAACCTCTAACATATCAATAATTATTTTAAATATAAAATGTCTAAATACACCAATAAAAAATGACTGTCAGAGTTGGTTAAAAAATATGACTTAACTACATGCTGTTTACAAGAAACTCACTTCAAACATAATGATATAGTCAGGTTGAAAGTAAAAAGATGGAAAAAGATATTATCATATAAACATTAATCAAAGGAAAGCAAGACTAGCTATATTAATATCAGATAAAGTGGACTTCAGAGCAAAAAAATTACCAGAGACAAAGAAGGACATTATATAATGATTAAAGGGTAAATCTATGAAGAAGACATAGTAATCTTAAGTGTGTATGCACAAAACAGAGATGCAAAATGTGTGAAGCAAAAATGGATAAAACTGAAAGGAAAAGTATAAGTGGTCACCACAAGTATAGGTGTTGACTTCAACATTCCTCTCTCAACAACTGATAGAATAGCAATTATAACACAAAAGCTCAACTACACCAACCAACATTTACATAATTGACATTTACAGAATACTACTGACAGTAGGATATACATTCTTTTCAAGTGTCCACAGAACACACACCAAGATAGACCATATCCTGGACCACAGAATAAACCTCAACAAATTTAAAAGAACTAAAATCATACAGTGTGTTCCCTAACCACGATGGAATCAAACTAGAAATTACTAATAGAGAGAGAACAGGAAAATCTTCACACACCTGGAAATTAAGCAACACATTTCTAAATAATTCATGGATCAAGGAGGAAATGTCATGGGAAATTTTTACAAAATACATGGAAATGAGTGAAAATAAAAGTTCAACAAATCAAAATTTGTAAGATGTAGGTACAGCCATGCTGAAAGGGAAATTTATAGTACTAAATATATATATTAGAAAAGAGGAAAGCTCTTAAATGAATATCAATAATCTAAACTCCCACAGCAAGAACCTAGAAAAAGACAAATAAAATAAAATAAAATAAAGCAAAATAAATCCAAAGCAAGCAGAAGGAAGAAATAATAAAAATCAGAGCAGGAATTGAAGTTTAAAACAAAAAATAGAGAAAATCAATGAACCAAAGAAATGGTTTAGAGAGATCAATAAAATTGACTTCTAACTAGACTGATGGGGGTGGGGGGAGGGAGAGGGAGAGAGAGAGGGAGAGAGGGAAGGAGGGAGGGAGGGAGGGAAGGAGGGAGGGAGGGAAGGAGGGAGAGAGAAAGGAATTACCAATACCAGTCCTACAGACTGCAGATATCAAAGGATAATACAGGAATACCACAAATAATTTTATACATATAAATTTGACAGATGAAATGGCAAATTTCTCAAAAAATACAAACTGCCACAATTCACACAAGCTGAAATAGATTACTGAACAGCCTTATAAGGAAACTGAATTTATTGTATAAAGACTCCCAAAATCAAAGAAAAAAGAAAGAAGAAACCTTCAGGCCAAGATGGTTTCACTGCAGATTTCTACCAAGCATTTAAAGAAAATTAACACCAGTTCTACACGATCTTACAGAAATGGAAGAAGAAGAAACACTTTCCAATCCATTTTTTGAAGCTAGTATTACCCTGATACCAAAACTCAATAAAGATAATATAAAAAAATTTTAAAACGGCAGACCAATTTCCCTCATGAATATAGATGCCAAAATCCCAAACAAAATATGAGGAAATATAATTTAGCAGTATGTAAAAAGAATTACACACCATGACAAAGTAGGACTAAATTCCAGGGATGTAAGGCTGGCTCAATATTTGAAAATCAATCACTGTTATTAATATTAACAGGCTAAAGAAGATAAATCACATGATTATATCATCCTCATCTTTCTGACCTCTAAATGTTGAAGTGTCCTAGGACTTAGTCACTGGGCCTCTTTTCTTTCTATACCTATTCCCCCTTATGACTCCCACATTTATAGCTCTACCTCAGATCTCTCCCTTGAACTCCAGACCCATAAACCCAATTGCCTATGAGATACCTCTACTTGGACAGGCATTTCCAATTAGACACATACAAATCTAAACTCCTGCTCTTACTACCCAAACCAGCTCTTTCCACAGTTCAGTACATACATGCAAACTCCATTCTTATGGTTGCTTAGGCTAAAACCCTTAGGGCCATATAAGCTCTTGCTTCTTTTATACCTCATACCTATGCTGTCGGTTAATCCTGTGATCTCTTCCTCTAAAATATCCCCAGAATCTGACCCTTTCTCACAACCTCCACCCTGGTCTGAGTCTTCCTTTCACCTGAGTTATCACGACAGCAGCAGAACTGGTCCTCCTGCTCCTACCTTTGCACCCTTACTGTCTATTTTCTACTTAATAGCCACATGCTCCTCTTTTGCTCAAAATGGTCCAATGGACTCCTGTTTCATTCCGAGTAATATCCAAAGTCCTTACTATTGCCTATAGTCCCCCACATGATATGGTCCCTGGCAACTTTTCTAAGCTCATTTCTAGCCTTCTGGTTCACATCACTTGAGCTGTCCTCCTTGCTGGTCCTTGAAAATGCCAATAATGGTCTGACCTCAGGACTCGGCACTTGGTTTTCCCTCTGCCTGGAACATACCACATAGCATAGGGCTTGTTCTCTCATTTCTTTGAAGGCTGTGATCAAATGTCACCATATCAGTGAGGCCTTCTCTGACCAGTATATATAATACACGCCTATCCGCCCATACGTGCATTCCTCATACCTCTTACCTTCCTTTATTTTTATTCAAGGCATTTATAACTTTCGGGCTCATTTTACACACATTTATCTTCCCCTGCAGAAGGTAAGCTTCCCAGGACATGGATTCTGTCTGTTTGCCTAGAATGGTGCTTCAGACATAGGTTCTCAAAAATTATCGGCTGAATGAATAAATCAACCACTGGCTCAGGAGTGAAGAATTTGGGATAAGATAACCTTGATTTGATTCCTGGTTCTGTCATTTCTTGTGTCCAAGTGACATTGATTACTCACCCATGTTTAATGTTTTCTCATTTGTCAAATACTGATAATAACCCATACCCCACAGGACTGTTGTAACGATTAAATAAAAGAATGTTCATAATGTGCTTAATACACAGTGACTTGGTATAAAAGTGCTCAGTATATGACACTGTTACTTAATACAGAAAGATGGCCTAGATTTGGACTCAAAGGCCCTAGGTTATAATTATGACTAGATATTGACAGTGATTTTAAGCTATTCACTTATTTTATATTAATTCACTCAGTCAGCTACGAATAAGGTGCTGGGGTAAAAAAGATAGATAAAGTAGAGTCCCTTCCCTCTAACCTTAGTTATGTGATCTTGGGTAGGTCACCCAAGCTCCCTCAGCCTCATTTGCCAAATGGGAATAACATAATACCTACTGCATAGCTTTGTTGTATTAAATGAGTCACTATGTGAAAACACAGTGTCTAGCCCATAGCAGCAGCTCGTTATGTTGGCTATGATTATGATGATTCCATTCTGAAGGAGGAGTAAAAGCACCTAAGCGAAGAACAGTGCAGTATGAGCAAAAACAGGCATCAACTAGTACAGTGCCTCCTAACTGGAATCTGCCCACAACTGGTCAGTTCCACTATGATCAGGACATTTAAAAATTCTACTATGTCTACAATAACCTAACTCCCTACCACCACCCCACAGCAGTCAGAAGAACAAATTTCTCTGCTGATGTGATAATTGGAATTTAAAACTTTTTAAAAACAGTTAAAGGATAGAGTCTCAAATAGTGTTTCTTAAAGGAGGTCAACGAACCCACTGACTTCCTTACCCCACTCCCCCACAAAGTTAACATGTATTACTTAAATTTGAGCAATAGTCAAATGAACCCCCAGAAGGCAGCCTGTAACTCCCTGAATACAACAACCAACTGAGAGCCGGGAGCACAAGGGTGTGTTTGACGGCGGTCCTGTCAGAGACTAAACATCGGAACTGGCCACTAAAGGTGGTCCTGGAGGCCTAGTGGGAGCCCACCGCGTGAGAAGTGGGGCGTCACCTTTGGAAAAAGAACAGCAAGAGCCAAGGCGTGGAGGCGTGAAAGGTGCACGTGGGTGGCTTGGCAGAACCAAAAAAAGCTTTTTGTGGGGGGCGGCCAGAGAGCAGGACACGTACAGAGGAAGAGTGCTGCTGGGGCCTGCCAGGTGAGGGAGAAAGGTCCCGTTCCATTCCCAGGTCATGATCTCTCTGCCTCAGCATCCCCTCAGGATCCCCCTCTAAGGGCTCGCGGTTGCTGTCTCCCTCTCGTTCGCGCCACTCTCCCTTACCTCGTCTTCCAGCCTTTCCCTCACTCTCGCACCTCCTCTGCCGCGCCGGAAGTGACGCATAACTCGCGCGCCGCACCACGCCAGAAAGGTTCTGCGGGAGCGGGAGAAAGGGTTCCGGTGACACTCACTGCGCCGGCGTGCAGGCGCGAGCGGTCAAAGCGCCTTCCGGAGGCCGCCGAAGTGCGCCCTTCTCCCTGTCTGTCGCTTTCGGAGTGCTCCGAGCGAGCTTCAAAGAGGCATTCGCCACGGGAGGGGTGTTTTACTACACTCTGACTCCCCCCGGTGCCCCGCCACTCCGGCCCTTGCCCTTTGACCCTGCTCTCGCGGCGGGGTGAGAGGTCGGTGGCCATCTTGTGGCGGCGGCGCGGGCGGCTGTTACTGCGGAGACCCATCCCCTCCCCATCCTGGACCCCCGGCCGTCTGTCAGTCATAAAGAGTCCCGCAGGCCGCCAGGTGAGGTTCCGGCCTCGTGCCGTCGCTCTCCCCGCCGCACTGGGCGGCCCAGGCCGATCCCTGCTGGGCCTCACCGCCGCCACCATGTCCTCCTTCTCCGAGTCGGCGCTGGAGAAGAAGCTCTCAGAGCTGAGCAACTCTCAGCAGAGCGTGCAGACCCTCTCCCTGTGGCTCATCCACCACCGCAAGCACGCGGGACCCATCGTCTCGGTGTGGCACCGCGAGCTCCGCAAAGGTAAACACTCCCTCTACCCCCATGGGTCCTCCTCCCGGGTAGCCCTCTCCCGCACCCCGTCCCGAGGCCCCTCTAGCTTCTTAGCTGAGCCTGGCTTTACAGGCCTGGGCCTCTGATTGATTGCGCTTCTGAGGTTGGAGACAGTGTTATCCCCATTTCTCGGAGAAGGAAACCGAGGCCTGGGAAGGTTTAAGGTACTTGTCTGAGGTTCCACCGACCGGGGCTCAGGACTCCCAGTTAACCCAGCCGCTTTCCTCTCCGGCTCCTCCTGACACTTGTGACCATTATTCTCTCGGCAGCGTTGAGCGCCTGGTGGAGGGTGCAGGCCTTAGCCTGTTGTGTGCCAGGCAGTTGCTGGGCATTCGGAGTAAGATTACCTAGATCGAGCCCTTGGCTCAGCCACTTGCTAGCTGAGTGATATCGGGCAAGTTTCTTCTCGCTAAGCCTTTGTTTTCTCATCTGTCAAAAGAGGACAAGGGTAACTGCCACTTCCAGAGCCTTTATTCTGTGCCAGTCACTGTGCTAGGACCTTATGTATATCCTCGCACTTAGTCCTGAGCACTGCCCTGGGAAGTGGGTACAGTCACTGCCCTTGCAGAGAAGTCAAGGGGCCACACCACCTAGACCTTGCCTCTCAGGTTCCTCTTCTCATGCAGCTCTCCTTGGTTCTAGACCCTGCTCAGCATCTGGCAGCCACTGATTGAGCTCAGCCTGTTGTGTGCCAGGCACTGGCTTGGGAGCTTGATAGCATGTTGGCTCCAGAGGCCAAGTGCCTCTGGAGCCTGACTTTGCCATTTACTGAGCCCCCGCAGCTTCACCTCTCTTTGCCTCAGTTTCCTGATCTGTAAAATAGAGATAATGATAACTGATACTGTGCCTTTGTTCTGTGCCAAGTGCAGTACTGATATCATTACATACATTGTCATTTTTTACGGTCTCAGAGTTCTGTGCAGTAGGAGCTCAGCAGATGAGAAAAAAACGGAGGCTCAAACAACTTGGGGTGAAGAGTAAACAGGATAATCCACATGAACATCTAGCATGGTGTCAGGCAGAGCGTAGGCACTGGATAAATAATGGTGAGGTGGGATACTGATTACTCAGTGTGGGGCATGTTCTTTGCCTCAAATTGCTTACAGTCTGCTGGGGAAAGATGGGCACCTACACAGCTATCTGATACCCCCGTAAGCTTCATAGCAGAAAGCTGAGCAAATGAAGCGTAGCGCTGTTTTGGACAGCCTGTATGTGGTAGGCCCTTTATAGCATAGGAAGTAACTCTACATGTGTTCTCTGCTATCTGTGAGGTCAGGATGTCACTCTGTTTTACAGATGAGGAGACTCAAGTGGCTAAGTGGTATTTTCAAGGCCTTAGAACCAGTGAGGCTCAGACTGCATCAGACTGGCAGACACCAAAATCCAGGATTCTTTCAGGAGACCCAGTTCTAGTCCTCTGGCAGAGACCCCCCCCGCCCCCCAAATATCGTGTGCTGTAGTGAGATGGGGGTCCCCTCAGCCCTCAGGGTAGTTGGGGGATAGATCCTGGGCCTCCCAGAGCCCCATTCATGTACCCCACTGTGCCATTCACATATCATTTCTGTCATCTGAGATGTGGCGGAAAAATTCGAATTGCTTTCTACAGGATCCTATCTGGTAGGATCTCAGAGGCACGTCAAAATCCACCTCAGATGTCACTTTTGTGAAGCCATCTTGATTCCCCACCTCACCCTATTTGAGATACAGAAAATAAAGAGTACTTTCGTTTCTCCTTTAACCCTAATCTCATATGATGAAACCTTAAGTTGTAAGTAGGTCAGCATTATTATCCCCATTTTATAGATGAGAAGATACAGATATGAAGAGATGAAGTGCTTTGTTAATGAGTGTATAGTTGGGACATTAGCCCAGAGCTCCGAGACGCCGAAACTTGTTTTCAGGTACCCGGTGCATCAGTGCACTTAATAAGTGAAGGTGATCATCTTACTCCAACCAAACCCGTAGTGCTTTTATTTATTAGAATTAATCTGCATTTATTTCATTCTTACTAGTTATGTCTCTTTCACTGGATTATGTTTTGAGGGAGAAACTAGCTCTTCTAGTTGTCCGTAATGTACACAACATTTAGCATGGTGCCTGTTAACAGAGTTAAAAAATAGTTCAGGTGTTAAATTGTGGTCTCTTGACATCATTTTCATGGCTGAGTAAAGGATCCAAGCGGCACTGTCTAATAGAGCTTTCTGTGATGAGAGAAATGTTTTATATCTGCTGTGCAACAAGGTAGCCTCTTGCCATGAGCACTTGAACTGTGTGACTAAGGAAGTAAACTTTCAAATAAATACAATTGAAAATTTAGTTCCTGAGTTTTGTTAGCTACAAATCAGATGTTCAGTAGCCACATGTGGCTAGTGGCTATCATACTGGACAGTGCAGAACTAGAGGATGCTCTTCCAAGCATCAGTGTACAGTTTCCTAATACCCAGCCTTCCTTCATGAATTGAAAATGCCCCCGCACTGAAGTGGAAAAAGATTTTGTGCCCTAATGTTAGAATTGACTAGCCCTTTAGGTTCTAGCCCACCCTGAATCTTTAAAAATGGACATTTCTATCTATAGCCAAGTCACTTCCTTAAGACATTTCACAAACCATCTCTGTTTTGCCTCCAAATATTTATGAGACTTTAAAAGTTTTCTTTTTCCTGCTTAAGTACTACTTCTATTCATGATGTGTTATTTTCTTTCCATTCCCTAGGAATAATTCTTAATTTATCCCTTTGGGCTCTGTTCTAGGTAGAACTTCTCCCTTTCTTTTTGGAGCAGTTTGGTGTAAAATACCCTAAGATGAACATTTTTTAGTAGTGCTTTTGTACCTTACGTTTGTACTACTACTACCTTTAGTAGTGCAGGTAAATAGGCCTTTTTTTAAAAAAAAAAAAATTACTTTCTCTAGATGTCAAAACCAGCCAAACAAGTGAAAAATTTTGGTCAGCCAGTAATTTAAACTTTGCTCAATAACTATTTCAACCAGTTTGGAATGGGCCTCGGTAGGGAGTGAAAGAATCCATACTGACGTATTGGAAAGACATTTGAACAAGTGAGTTACCACCCAGGACTGGAGTAGAGGGTGTGTGTGTTGTGTGTATTATGACCTTGTGTGTTCAAGTGTTCTAGGGCTTTGTGGGTTTTTGTTGTTGTTTGTTTGTTTTGGCCGCACTGCGAGGCTTGTGGGATCTTAGTTCCCTGACCAGGGATCGAACCCCGGCCCCTCGGAAGTGAGAACGAGGAGTCCTAACCACTGGACCTCCAGGGAATTCCCTTTAGGGTTTTGTTATGTTACCTTTACACACATGGTGCTCATGTTGATTATTCAGGATGCTGGATGTGGAGGGGAAAAGTTTTATCCTAAATTCCCATTGCTAAGTTTGAGGGTGATGAGAATTAATTGGCATTGTAGATAGTGAAAACCTTGGCTATCTTAGCTATCACATTTGTGATACTGCAAAATGTTTCAGGTCTTGAATGACCAAATTGACATTTTACAATATGGATTCTGGGTTTTTTAACATAAAGTATATTAGTCCGATTTGCTTTGTAGAAGTTCTGTTTTACTTTTTTTTTTTTTAATATTTATTTATTTATCTTTGGCTGCTTTGGGTCTTTGTTGCTGGTGCGGGCTTTTCTCTAGTTGTGGTGAGTGTGGACTACTCTTCGTTGCGGTGCACGTGCTTCTTACTGTGGTGGCTTCCCTTGTTGCAGGGCACAGGCTCTAGGTGTGGGGGCTTCAGTAGTTGTGGCTCGCGGGCTCTAGAGCGCATGCTCAGTAGTCGTGGTGCACGGGCTTAGTTGCTCCGCGGCATGTGGGATCTTCCTGGACCAGGCTTCCAACCTGTGTCCCCTGCATTGGCAGGCAGATTCTTAACCACTGCGTCACCAGGGAAGCCCTCTTTTACTTTTAAATCTAACTTTCATGGCGTTATAAACTTGGTAGTTTAACTTGCTGCAACATCCTAGAACAAGGTTTGCTTTAAAAAAAAAAAAGCTTTTTGCCGTAATCATACCTTTGTAGCAACAGTGGGATATTGAAGCTATTGACACTTTTGTTCTGTTTTCGAATAATAATTAGAACAGTTAAAGATAGCTCCAGGTTTTCAATATTCTCATCAGTTGGCCATCTAAACTAGGTTATTATCAGGTTAATACATTTCAGGATATCCATATTTAATTTTATGGGCACTTTAAGTCATCAGTTTCAACTATAACATGCTTTAAAAATCTTGTTTTTAACTTAAGTTATTCTCCTGTAGCCACATTTTAAAATGTCAGATCTTGAGCTTGCTGTGTCAGAATTTATACATGCTGTGTGCATTTCAAAAGAAACAGGAATGGTTTCTGAGAGCAGTGGAGTAAGGACTAGTAATTCAGGTGTAAAGGTTGACATAGGGCTTGCTTGAGTCTTTTGGGCACTTTGGCATTGGAGAAAACTTAATGTTTTGAACTATCTGATTGTGTTATTATTTATTTCTTTTAAAAGAAAACTGGGACCAAAAATGGTAGTGATGTAACTTTACGGTTGAAAAGTTATGTGCATAGAAGCCAGGAAATTCAGTAATGTTCCCCCAAGCAACTGTAACTCAGACATATTGCGTGAGGTTTTTATGGTTTAATGCATGCTACCATATAGAGTAATAGGAAATACTACATTTAGTAGGTATAAGAAAGAAGAATTATATTTTTTGTGGGAGCCATAATTTTGCATATCCAGATTTCAGACGTGTGTAAACTTTCAGGAATCATGTAGCTATAATGTATATTTGTATTTTGAGATAAATATCCATCGGTGCATCTAGAGATTCCTCTGGATTGTAGAGTTGATAACATTGACTGATTATGGTTATTGGAATGTTCAAAGAGAAATTCTTGGTCTAGGAGCATAAATTACAAGTATCTTTTAAAACTGAAACTTAACTCAGTCTTTCATTCTGTGGTATCTGATAATTAACAGTGAGTAAGAAATGCTCATTTTTGCAATATAATAAATGAAAATCTTGGTTTTAACATGTCTTCTGGAGATGTATTGACAGCTTATCCTTTAGGAATTGACTGGAGAATACTGACTGCTTATCCTTTAGGAATTTTCTTTGGATTATCTTAATTTTTACTGCCAATTAATTACCCTGACTAAAATAACACAGAAATTAAGATGGCGTATTCTTTTTTTTTTTGAAAAACAATTTTATTGAACTATAATTCACATTCCACACAAATCACTCTTGTAGAATATACAATTCAATGGTTTTTAGCATGTTCGCAGTTATGCAACTATCACCACAATCAATTAAAATGGCGTATTCTTGTTTTTTAGTTTTTTCAAAATTGTATTCTCAATCCTGTTTTACTAGACACCTCCAGGAATCCCTTAAATTGTTTTTTCAAACATAGCAGTCTTGACCTCAAGTAGATAATGCTTGTCTTAGTGTTCTTTAGGAGTAGTTTAGAGCAGAAGAATGGTGGATTGAGAATTTCCTTGGTGTAAGCTAAATTATCTTCTTTTCTTTTTTTCCAGCCAAATCAAATAGAAAGCTTACTTTTCTGTACTTAGCCAATGATGTCATTCAAAACAGTAAAAGGAAAGGACCTGAATTCACTAGAGAATTTGAATCTGTCCTTGTGGATGCTTTTTCTCACGTTGCCAGGTATGTTTTCGGGTTTTTTGTTATGTTTTGTTTTTGAATGCATTACCTTTTCCTTTTTGTTCTTTCTTTTTTGTGTGTGATAGCGTTTGTAACTTGACAACTTCATACTTTAAAGAGAGGTAGTTTATAGAGAGTTGCAGAGGCCAAATTGTGGCTTTATATTTTGCCTGAACCCTTGAGAACTATCTCAGACAAGTAAATATTTTGATGCATTGAAGGGACTCAGTCTAGCACTTGAAGCACATCTTTTCTCCTAGATATATTCACTGTTGAATTCACTTCTTGAATGTGGTACTTTCCTTGGTTTGGCTGAGTTGTCTCATTAGCTTATGGTCAAAAAACAAAGCTAAATAGTACAAGGGAACTTTCCAGTAACAAAGCCTTAATAGCAAGAAATTAGTTGCTGTGCCTTTGTTTTTACTTACTTCTGGATGTCTACATGTCTAACTTACTAAAAATAGTAGTCATTACTGTACCTGCAAAGATAGTAATTATTAGTGTGGAAAGTAGATATTTGCTCTGGCTCTGTCATGTTAAGTGTGTGCCACTATTGTGTTTTGTGACAGAGGACGGGGGTGGGTAGAGCATACTTATAGCTGATATCACGGAAACTATACATTTAATTAAAAGTTTTACAAATGACTTTTATTTATTTAAAAACAAACTGTTTTTTGTAGATATAAGTTAGTTGCCTAGGAGGAGCAAAGAAAAACTATTTTTCACTAGAATATTAATAAGCAAATCAAACAAAACATCTTTGCCAAAGGAAACTGGGAAGGGTGAGAAGGAGACTAGTGGGTTAAACGAAAATTGTTCTAAGGTCTAGAGTGTATGTGAAAGACCTTAAGTGTGAAAGTAAGTCTGGCATTCTGTGAAAGATTTGGAAAGTTTGAAGGGGTGAAATGAGAACTCCATCTAGCTTTGTAGAGATGGATGAAAGATTTTTGTTAGTCAACTGGCTTTTTTTGTTTGTTTGTTTTTGAACATGGATACTGAAAAAGCAGAATGTTTGGGGACTTGAAAAAATATTGAGTTGTCATAATGGAGAATAAGCTTAGAACAGACTACTAGAGTAGCCCTTTGAAATTGGAGACAGGCATTTTCCTGTTTTGAGGAGAGTCAGTTCAGTTTCCTAGACGTTAGCTGTAGCTCTGCCTCCAACACTGAGTGGCCTTGGATGTGTTACATAGTTTTTTGAGCCCACATTTCCATGTTAATTAAAAGGGAATGTCACCACCTGTCTCATTAGAGTTGTGAGGCTAAAGTAAAACAGCAGTGCTCAATCCACAGTCTTTGCCCATTCATGGGAGTATACTATATTATAAACTATGTGAAGAGAAAAACTGTTTCTTTTTTGTTCTTTCCTGTATTCCAGACACCCAGTAGAGTATCTGGCACAGAGCTACTGGGTTTTGTACCTTCGGGAACACCATTTAGATAGTCTTGATGTGAATGGTGTCCCAGGAGCTGAGCAACATTGTGGTCTGTCCTGGCACAGAGTAGGGATTCAGTAAGTAGTTGTTGAATAAGTTAATAAATTTAGGGTATAAGAAATTGACTAAAGTAATTCCCTATAGGGATAGTAAACATAACATTTTTCCTTAAAAATCTAACAGTAATCACAAGCTGCTCGCAAATCAGAAAAGTGGAAGTAGAAGAGCGGGTGGGAGGGGGCGAGCAATACCAGGATTAAAAGTTTTTCTACTTGGTTATCATCTTAAAACCTATCTAGGAGGCATTGTAAAAATGTCTTGGCAAATTCTGTGGCTTTATGGGGAAATAGACTTGATCCTTTTAAATAAAAATAGATAGCTCTATTACCTTTCTTTTTTGCATTCTTCTAGTTCTTTTAAGGTCCCGTTCAGATATTATATTCAAGGTCCCCATGTCTCTAAGCTCCTTCCCCACCCCACCCCCATTATTAGAATAGAAAGTCCAGCCACACCACTTCAGTCCTGATGCACCTTATCAACAGTAAAAAGTGCTCTCTGTACAGTTTTTCTGTGGCCAATTGATGAACAAAGATAGTGGACCCATTAATATTGACTAAAATAGATTAGGAATCTCTTTATGATAATTTCCTGCCTCCTCCCTCAAACCCCCTACCCCCTAGGAAAGAAACAACAAACCTCTCAAGTCAGAGAAAGCTGCCAAGCTCATGGGGTAGTTTTAATTTGAATAGCAGTTTAAGTAACCAGACTTTAAACTTATTTTCCATACAAATGCCTTCTTGTTTTCTTCTCAGTTTGGAGATAGTTGTGCACTTAATCTTTCCTTCAAGATGTATTTAAGTGCCTTTGTGCAAAGTACTGATCCAGACACTAGGGGGGCAAGCAGTGAACAAGGCAGACAAGGACAAAATGAATAAGATACTTTCAGAGAGTGATAATATGGACATAATAAAATAGAATGACGTTCTTGAGTGGGATCTCTTCTAGTGTGGTGAAGGAAGGCCTCTCTAAGGAAGTGACATTTGAGGTAATCATGCAAAATAGGAACAGCTATTAAAAAGAACCTAAGGTACAAATAGTCTTGGCATGTTAAGAGGATCAGAATGAAGTCCATTGTGGTTAGAACACAAGGAACAAAGGGGAAGTCATATCCAGGTGAGATCAGAGAGGCAGGCAGGTGACAGTCACACATGCCTTGTAAGCCTTGGGAGAGAGTTAGGATTTTGTTCCGATGGGATGTCAGTGAGGAGTTTTAAGCAGGGGAATGATATATTCCAAATGCCTTGTTCAAAAATCCCTCCAGCTTGGGGTGGAGAATGGATTATAAAGGCCAAGGGAGAGGCAGGGACATGAGGTAGAGGGTGTTGCTCTAGTGTAGGCTAGAGATGACATTGGCTAGGATTCAGGAACATTGAGGAGATAATAGCTTCCACTTGTTGAATGTTTACTTTATTTACTTCATGGGTAGATTTGTGCCCCCCCTCCATGTAAAACTGATAGGATTAGTGGGAGCTTGGTAGTGAGGGAAAAGAGAAATCAAAGATTATTTCTAGGTTTTTCACATGAGTATGTGGATGGCTGATGGTGCTGTTTACCGAGGTGGAGTTTGAGGTAAAGATACGGTAGAGGAAATCAAGAGTTTTGTTTTGGCCATGTTAAGTTTGAGATGGCTAATAGAGATATTGCAAAGGGTGACGCCATATAGGCAGATGGATGAGACAGTCTCGAAGTTCAGTAGGAAATTGATTTCTGGAGACATAAATTTGGAATTATCACCATATACATATTTATTTCCTGTTATAACAGTCGTGGGTCCCCAAGACCACTTCCAGGTCCGGTGACTTGCTAGGAGGACTCACAGGACTTGGGTATAGTTGTGTTCCTGGCTATGATTTATTACAGTGAAAGGATATAAAGCAAAATTAGCAGAAGGGAAAAGGTGCAAGGGATGAAGTCCAGAGGAGACGAGGCATAAGCTTCCAAGAGTCCTTTCACAGTGGAGTCACATAAGACATACTTAATTCCTCCCCCTCTGAACTGTGGCAACAAATGTGAAGTGTTTTCTACCTGAGAAGCCCATTAGAGATGTAGTACCTAGGGATTTTGTTAGGGTTGGTCACAGGCACTCTGCCAAAATTCTAGGCTCCTGAAGGAAAGCAGGTGTTCAGCATAAACCATACTGTTTGTATAAACAGTTTAAGCACAGTAAACCACCCTTATCAGTTAGGAGATGACAGGAGCACTTCTGAAATCCAGGTTCCGAGATGCCAGTCAAGGGCCAACCTCGTGAGCAGGCCTGCTAAGGGCAGCAGTCTCAGGCCTCTATGTTAACTCTTTTCTACACAATTGCAAAGGACTGTTTCTCCTCTACCTTTACATGAGGTGCTGTTGGAAGTGCTGAGGATACTTAGAAAGAATTTATGCCCTGAGTAGGCCTGCCATAGGCCTACTGTGCATGGGATAAGAGAGAAGTACACAAATTATAGCGGGTGTACCAAGGCAGTGCCATTAGAGCTGCAGAGGAAGAAAAGGCCCCCACGCTGGCTTGGCAAGCCCTTTGGTATCCAGCTGACACTTCAAGCAGTAGTCCTACGTGTGTATAACACATACTTTTCACTTTTTAGATCACATTTTCAGTGGTTGAATTTATAAATATTTAGAATTAAGATACTAAGTTGTGTTCTGCAAAATAAGTTACATATGTACTTATTTATCATCTTTCAGTTTATTCATTGATAAGTGGCAAAGATTTTTTGTGTTTTTTCACTTAAAGATTTCTCAAGTTAGAATGGAGTTAATACAACTTGAAAAGATAGCTCCTTGTGTCATAAAATGACTTTCGCTTTGGTTGTATCCAATTTCAGGTGCTAAAGTGATTCCACTTCATTGGAGCTACTTAGGGCAAAACCACATCAGTAAAAAGATTTCTTGACTGTTGTGTCTATATCTTTAGACCTTAGTTGGCAAAACTTTGATTTACTGTAGTGCTCAAAGAATTAACCTATCATGGTTAATTATGTTCACTAATTAAAGTAGAGCACCCTTTTGGCTGTAGCCTTTAGTGGTGAAAGCCTTTTGAAAATCTTTTGGTTACAACAGGTTTGAGCATCATTATCCACTATACAGTAGTGTGACTGCAACTGATTAAGACTCTCAGTCTTAATCAAGCCCCAAATAGCCCCAGGAACGGTGGATGGTGGTTGGATGGGTGTTGTGCCCCTCCCAACCCTTTTAACTAAATCCTTGATAAGAATTTGTTTTCATGATTGGTTTCTCTTCTAAGAGAATTTGCAGAGAACAGATTTTATGTTAAAAGTACCGACCAGTTAAGTTCTGATTAGTTGTGATTTTGTTACAGTAGTTATAATGACTTTATTTTTCTAAAGCCTGCATTTCATCACATTAGGGACTTCCCATTTCCTTCAGGGTAAAGGCCACATGTTTAGTATGGAATTTAAGGTCCTCTATAATCTAATTCCACTGTATCCCTCCAGATTCTTCTGCTGTTTCCACCCCCCCACCCCACCCCACCCCATATAGTACTTCAGCCACCAGAATTACTCAGAACCTTTTGCTCTTCACCTTGTTCTGTTTTGGGGATTCCATTCAAGCGAGAGGAGGAAGCATGAGCATAGGCACACGTAACAGTGGCAGCAAGTGCTGAGTAGAAAATACCGTTGAGTGTTGCTAGAACATGAAGCCTCAGGTAGGGTGTGGAGAGGTGAGGGGCTGCTGGGTCAAGAACCTAGAGGTCAGGACCTAGGCCTTGTTCTTTGTATTCCAAGCACAGTATTTCAGAAACCTTAACGTGCAGATGAATGCTTAATTGATGTCTGACATGAATGACCTTTATGTGGTAAAATGGTCGTTGAAAGTTAACTAATTGTATGGCCTACTGAAACCTTTCTAACATTTTTCGGAAAAAACATTGCAATTAAATATTTACTGTGCTTGTTCTGGGGCATATAGCAGTGGGGGAAAAAGACAAATCCCTGCCCTTGTGGAAATCCCATTCAAATGGAAAGAGTATAAACAACAGGGAAACCGTATATATAGCACATGAGAAGATAAATTGTGTGGAGAAAAATTAAGTAGGAGTAGGGGGTGTAATTTTAAGTAGGGAGATGAGAGGATTCACTGAAAAGGTGCTGTGTGAATATACACACCTGAAGGAGGAGAGCAAAGGAGCCTTGCCTGGCCTGAGCCTTGGTTCTAAGCTAAGTGCAAAGGTCCTACACTTTAATGGCAGGAGGGCCAGGGAGCTGTTGAGGAGGGAGGGGAGAGTGAGGATAGGTGAGGTCAGAGAAGTAATGGGCTGGGCTGAGAAGGGCTTTGTTGTAGGCTTCATTAGGACTTTCACTTTTATTCTGAGGAAGACCAGGAAGAACCATTGGAAGTTTTGAGCAAAGGAGCAACATGATCTACCTTAACACAACAGTTAGGATTGGATTTTTAAAACTTGAGAATAGATGGTTGGAGGACAGGGTGGAAGCAGGGAGACTAGTAATGAGGCTGTTGCAGTAATCACACAAGAGATGATAGTGGCTTGGATCAGGCTGAGAGCAGAGAAAGAGGTGAGAAGTAATTTGTTTCTAGATACATTTTGAAGATGGAGTAGAGATGTTTTTATTATAAATATCAAGGTCATATCTTTAAGTTTTATAAATATCAGTGGAAATATTTTCCCCCTTTTCCCCCTCACCCTGACCTCTGACTTAAAAAAAAAAGCTTTACCAATAATTAATAATTAGTTTGTATGTATCCTGATTTAGTTAGTACTTTAACCCCCAATTTAGTGAAATTTGCCGCTAATAATTCATAAGTAATACAATCTGACCAGCTTAGGCCGAAAACTCAGCTCATCTTGAGTGTTAACATAAGTTTTAGAAAAGTGCTGTTAGGGCTGGGGGTGGGTGAAATTCCCATCTGAGTTGAATTTTATATGGTTTCTTCTTGAGGTTCCTACTAAAGATATTGACTTAGATACTAAGATGTCAGGGTAACCCTTCTTGTTTATAGTTCCTCAGTGTAAGGTCATTGACATCTAGACAGCCTCACAGAACAGAACAATTCATAGTAACACCGTACATGGTGAGGGAATTTGTTTTCCTTTCGGAAAGTCTTCCCGCGTGCTTCCACTTGCCGTCTGACACTTTATGGTAAACAACTGCTTCACCCTGAGTGCGAGTTAATGGTCATCTCACTGAAAAATAAGAGAGTGATATGTTTTAAGAGAGTAATATGTCAGGAAAAAAACTAGCTTCTTTCATTCAGATATAAATTACAAAGGACTGTACTATGCTCGGTGTGTTCTAAGATTATCTGCTAGACGCCTTTGTGTGAATCTGGAATACAGACCTAGCCTGGAATTAAAATAGTTATGAAGTAGCGAGTTTAAAGTTGAGATTCTTGACATGTATGTGTGTACGATTGTATTTATACATATTAGAGGTGTTGGTGTGTTAGCATTGATGAGTTATTATGAATTTCTTCCCCACTTTAAACATTTGGTTTTAATCATTTTTTCCCTGTCCTTAAACATTTTGGCCTGCTTTAATTTCCAGCAGCATATCTGGCACTAGATTTCAGTTAACGCCTTGTGAAAAGCAAGCCGTCACAATTGATATGATTGATTTTTGATAATTCTCTGTCAGTAAATATCAGCCTTTGGCTTTTTGCCCTATTTACCCCATCTTTCAAAGAGGATAAAAGACACAGATTAATTCTGTAACATAATCCCTCTCTCTTCCCTACACACCACAGGAAGAATGCAGTTTCTGGTCAAGTTTTGAATATCCATTAAGTACAATATGTACCTTACTCTTCCTTCTGTTTTTAAATATGTAAATCATTTAGTCAGTTGTTGGTTGTTTTTTTTTTTTTAAAGTAAATCTGTCCTAATTAAAAGCAAAAAATCTTAAGCTTATATATATCTTTTCGTCTTTTCTGGGCAGAGAGGCAGATGAAGGCTGTAAAAAACCTTTAGAAAGATTGCTGAACATCTGGCAAGAAAGAAGTGTGTATGGCGGCGAGTTCATACAGCAGCTGAAGCTGTCTATGGAGGACTCCAAGAGCCCTCCCCCCAAAGGTAGAAACATCACCACATGTTTACAGCTCTTGGTCTTTGCCTACTTTCGAATCACATATGAAAAGCTGCAGTGGGGGTTGCTGTGAACCACCAGCGATTATATGATTCTTCAGAGAGAGATGATCATAAACGATGGTGAGAATTTATGTAGTGCTTGCAGTGTGTAAGCCTGGTTCTAGTATTCATGCTATTCATCATCTCATATCCTACCTTTTGATCTGTATTCTCCTTGGCACGCTTATGCCTTTCAGAGACTTCGCTTGCACAAGGGAAAGGAACAACAAAATTGTTCGGAGTTATAGCGAACTAGGAAGTACCCTGGGCTAAGATTTTGTCCGAGCCTTGCCGCTAACTGTTATAGGATCTTGGATAAGTCCTTCAGCCCTTATGGAACTTGGTTTCATTAAATATTGATGTGGTTTGGGAACATACTTTTGATGGTTGTCAGCTGCTGTCTAAAATTGGTTTTGGTCCTTATTGAACCCAGAATATTCTGAGGTAGTGTGTTCATGTATGTGTGTGAATTTTACCAAGTCCTTCTTAAAAGCTATGTTATTTTTTCTTTTAAAGAGGAGTAAGATCAAACGTTATTTGGTTCTTTGGCTTCCAGTTAGTTGCGGCTTAATTCTAGCTGGCATGACATGTTTCTAAGCTACAGATCTGATCTGACTGTACACATGCTCATTGCCTGGAGGATCAAGTCCAAATACTAACATAGTATTTAGGACCCTTTATAATGTGAACTACTCTACTTTTCCAGATTCTTCTCCCATTTTCTCACATATACCATATTCTTTGGCCATATCTAGCAATTTCCCCTCTGGATGCTCTGTCGGTACCCCTTCCTTTGCATCTGCTGTTACCTCTGCCTAAAATGTCCTTCTGCCCCTTTTGTGTGGTGAACTTATTCTTTAAGAATGCTACTCACATTCTGACACCTTTGCTAGCTTGTCTGGGCACATGTAACCAATTCCCTCCATCTTCCTCTGGGACTTTGTACATGCCTCTGCAATAGAACTTAACCACAATTAGCATATGTGATAATATCATTCATTCAGCAACTCTTTTTATTGTATACCTTTCATGATCTCTTCCAGGTCTGAGTTTATATGCGTTTTAAGGTGGAGTAACTTTCCTGTGAAACTAGAGGTTAGAGGCTTTCTAAGAATGACATAAGTGCTTTCAGTCTGCAGGTCATTGCTGTTTAACTTGGAATTGATAGAAAACAATTTTGGGATTGGATTGGATTCTGGCAGTGTTTGTGTTGTGTCCTTTGGAAGTATTCTACACAGTGTTGGGGAATTATCCAGCACTCTTTTCTCTCCTCTGACTTGCAGTCCATTGGTAAACAGTGCTGATTTTTTAAAAACACCTTTGGGCAAGTAGGAGAGCTCTGAAAGATGATGTTTGAAGCTAAGTGTTGAATTTCAATTAAACAAGCATTTGCCAAACATATGCTTTTTTTTTTTTTTTTTTTTTTTTTGGCGGTACGCGGGCCTCTCACTGTTGTGGCCTCTCCCATTGCGGAGCACAGGCTCCAGACGGGCAGGCTCAGCGGCCATGGCTCACAGGCCTAGCCGCTCCGCGGCATGCGGGATCCTCCCAGACCGGGGCACGAACCCGTGTCCCCTGCATCGGCAGGCGGACTCTCAACCACTGCACCACCAGGGAAGCCCCAAACATATGCTTTGAGTAAACAGCTATGCTAGACAGTATAGGAAAGAGCAAGAGAGGAGTGAGAAATAGTTTTGCACTCAGGGAGCAGTCAGACAAATTGGGGAATTTGTGGCAGTGCTAGATTTGAAAATAGCTCCACTGGGTTTTTGATTTTTTGTTTTTTGAGTGTCTAGACATTAACAGCAATAGAGGCAGTATTCCTCTTATATAGAGGATAATGCTGATATAAAGATAATTTCTCTTTCTCTAGTTTGTAAAGATGAAAACACATATCAAAAGGTTCCAATGTGTTTGTCTCAACTAACTCACTCTGTCTTCTCACTGTCTTTTTTGGACCTGAGTTATCAGAATATTTTACACAATCCTTTCAAAATATTGATGAGTTTTCTAGAAGCTTATTTCCAAATTTAAATAGTCCTTTTATATTACAGCCTTAATTCAAGGCTAATTCTTTGTCTTCAGACAACTTTACAGAGTTTACTTTTGGAATAAAAATTTTCCTGTGGAGCTGACATTTCTAATGTTGGAGAATGTGTGAGTTTAGGAATTTTGTTTTAGAACTGGAGTTTTCTTGAGTTTGTGTACCTGTAATTTAAAATCTGTGGGGTTTTTTCTTTGTTTTTTCAATCCCAGGTACAAGACCCAGTGATTCTAAAGTTGTCTCTGTATTCTTGGGAATACTCATGCTGTTGCTTGACTGAGTGGAACTTCATTATTTACTTCAGTCCCACGTAAATCACACAGTATCCTATAGTTGTAGGCTTTAGAAAGGAAAGGTAGATACAAAGGAAATAGCATTTATTGAGCACCTATTCAGCACCAGCCCCTCTGCTGGCTGCTTTTCATGTTACTTTATTTTAGATCCTTACAACTACTCTATGTACTAGGTATTGTTTTCGTATTTCAGATGAAGATATTAAGACTCGCAAGGGTACAGTAATTTTGTCCAAGTAGATATAATTGATAAGTAGAGAATTCAAACCCAGGTCTATATAACTTAAAAGCCTATGTTCTTCACACCATAATTTTTCCTTGAAAGCACATGGATTCAGTAGACTTGAATGAGGGTGTGAATTCATGAGTAGGTCACACAACTTTCCTGGACCTTAGTATAGTTAGTTTAGCTATTCAGAGCAAGGGTTTGAAATCAGACTTCCAGAGTATGAATCCCAGCTCTGTCACTTCCAAGCTGTGTGACCTTGGGCATGGCATTTGACCTCTCTGAGCCTCAGGTTCTCACTGTACAATATGGCTATTATTATGGCTAGTAATAATACCTCATAGGGTTGTGTGAGGATTACTTGAGATAATGAAGGTAAGATGTTATTAATGTGATCATATGACTTCTATTTGGTACCCCCTCCCAGTTCTAATATCTAATATTCTGAGTTTCTAAATACAAACCAATAGCAAAAGTAGGAGGAGTCATGTTAGTATGTTCAGTCCCCCAGATTTTGTGCAAGGCTGGCGAGCATGGTGGTTAAGAGCACAAGCTCTAGGCTCAGCTTCCCAGGTTCAGGTCTGGACCTGGCCATTCAGTTCAGTGAGATGATATGGGTAGAGTGCTTTCAGAACTGTGCCTCAAGTGTCAGCGCTTTGTTGCATATCTTTTTCTCTCTACAAGTAAAGGTAAATGTGCTTTTTAAAGAAAACTCCCTTATTTTGCAGGGAGGGGACAAAGAATGAGGGAGCTCTTGGAAACCGTATTTCCTGATTCTTTTTTCATTATAAAAGTAATATAGAAATGGAAATAAAAACAAAAGTAAACAAATGGGACGTAATGAAACTTAAAAGCTTTTGCACAGCAAAGGAAAACATAAACAAGATGAAAAGACAACCCTCAGAATGGGAGAAAATATTTGCAAATGAAGCAACTGATAAAGGATTAATCTCCAAAATTTACAAGCAGCTCAATATCAAAAAAACAAACAATCCAATCCAAAAATGGGCAGAAGACCTAAACAGACATTTCTCCAAAGAAGATATACAGACTGCCAACAAACACATGAAAGGATGCTCAACATCACTAATCATTAGAGAAATGCAGATCAAAACTACAATGAGGTATCGCCTCACACCAGTCAGAATGGCCATCATCAAAAAAATCTACAAACAATAAATGCTGGAGAGGGTGTGGAGAAAAGGGAACCCTCTTGCACTGTTGGTGGGAATGTAAATTGATACAGCCACTATGGAGAACAGTGTGGAGGTTCCTTAAAAAACTAAAAATAGAACTACCATATGATCCAGCAATCCCACTGCTGGGCATATACCCTGAGAAAACCATAATTCAAAAAGAGTCATGCACCCCAATGTTCATTGCAGCTCTGTTGACAATAGCCAGGACATGGAAGCACCTAAGTGTCCATCAACAGATGAATGGATAAAAGAAGATGTGGCACATATATACAATGGAATATTACTCAGCCACAAAAAGAAATGAAACTGAGTTGTTTTTTTTAAGATTCTCTTTTTTTTTTTTAAATTAATTTATTTATTTTTGACTGTGTTGTGTCTTCGTTTCTGTGCTAAGGCTTTCTCTAGCTGCAGCATGCAGGGGCCATTCTTCATCGCAGTGCGCGGGCCTCTCACTTTCTCGGCCTCTCGTTGCAGAGCACAGGCTCCAGATGCGCAGGCGCAGTAATTGTGGCTCACGGGCCTAGTTTCTCCGCGGCATGTGGGATCTTCCCAGACCAGGGCTCGAACCCGTGTCCCCTGCATTGGCAGGCAGACTCTCAACCACTGCGCCACCAGGGAAGCCCGAAACTGAGTTCTTTGTAGTGAGGTGGATGGACCTAGAGACTTATACAGAGTGAAATGTCAGAAGGAGAAAAACAAATACTGTATGCTAACACATATATATGGAATCTTAAAAAAAAAAAAAGTTTCTGAAGAACCTAGGGGCAGGACAGGAATAAAGACGCAGGCATAGAGAATGGACTTGAGGACACAGGGAAGGGGGAGGGTAAGCTAGGACGAAGTGAGAGAGTGGCGTGGACTTATATATACTGCCAAATGTAAAATAGATCGCTAGTGGGAAGCAGCTGCACAGCACAGGGAGATCAGCTCGGTGCTTTGTGACCAC